>NC_047058.1:19352538-19718776 GCF_000738735.6 Corvus cornix cornix
TTCCCGGCCCTTGGAATGCGTTTGTTTTAGAACTTCCATCTGGGATGAGACACTCTACAAGGTTGGTGCAGCTTCCTCTCCAGACCTGCCTTCCCACTTGGAACAGGAGCAGGAGGAGGATCCCTGTAGCTGCTGCTGGTCTGTCAGTGATTGGCCACGTTCAGCTGCTTCTGGAGGGTGTAAATTAAACCCAAATTAATCCTGGGTTTAATCAATTAATATAAAAAAGTCAGGAGTGTGTGGTAGCTATCAGGAACTTGGCAGACAGGCATCCCAAATATCCCCTGGCTCTCAGGAAGGATGAGCTTGAGCACTGCTCCACGCCTGGGGCAGCAGCTGGGCAGGGAGGGGAGGCTGAGCTTGGAAACTCCGAGTCTGGGTGAGGGCAGATGTTGATCCCAGCACTCCCAGTCCCTGCTGGGCTTGTTCCTGGCCTGTTGGGATAAGGTGGAACTTTGTTTGGATCAGGGATGAGCTGCCAAGTGTCCATCTGCGCCCTGACCTTGCTCAGGATTAAAACTCTCTGGAAACTTGAGCGGGAGGAGACAGAAGCATTCCCAACTAAAACCAGGGATGATTTAAGCCTGTTCAGCAGCACTGGGGTTTCTCTGCCTGGTGGAGCAGAACCTGAGGCAGGGAAGAGTCTCCTCAGCTCTGGGCTCCCTCTGGGACCTGGGCACAGAGGGGGGAGAAGCTTCTCAGCCTTGCCCAGGCTGTCGCCAGCCAGAAGTGCCAAAAATCCCTTTGGGAGCATGTTTATCAGGAGGGGCTGAGGAGGGAAGAGTCAATGGGACCTTTCTGTGTCTCCACGTGCAGGCCTGGTCCAGCATTGTCTATCAGCTGATCCCCAACGTGCAGCAGCTCGAGATGAACCTGAGGAACTTTGCTCAGATCATCGAGGCAGACGAGGTGCTGCTGTTTGAGAGAGCCACGTTCCTGGTGAGTTCCTGGGATGGATTCCCTGGATGGAGCCTCCCTTTCCCTCCCCTCTACTCTGGAGCCAGGCTGGGAGAGCTGGGAATGTTCACCTGGAGAAGGGAAGGTTCCAGGGAGAGCTCAGAGCCCCTGGCAGGGCCTAAAGGGGCTCCAGGAGAGCTGCAGAGGGACTGGGGACAAGGCATGGAGGGCCAGGACCCAGGGAATGGCTTCCCAGTGCCAGAGGGCAGGGCTGGATGGGAGATTGGGAAGGAATTGTTCCCTGGGAGGGTGGGCAGGCCCTGGCACAGGGTGCCCAGAGCAGCTGGGGCTGCCCCTGGATCCCTGGCAGTGCCCAAGGCCAGGCTGGACATTGGGGCTGGGAGCAGCCTGGCACAGTGAGAGGTGTCAGGGTTGGACCTGGGTGAGCTTTGAGGTCCTTCCACCCCAACCCACTGTGGGATTCCACGGAAGTTGGGAGGTGCAGAATGCCCTGATCCAGCCCTTGGGACACTGAAAGCAGCTGCTGGGACCCCGTGGCTCATGGGACCATCCCAAAATCCCCCCCTGCAGCAGCTGAGCTGAGGTTTGGTTGGGGTTTCCTCCTCCAGGCTCTGGTTGTGTTTCATGTCCCCATTGTGGTGGGACTGCTCCGAGAATCCCTCTCTGTGCAGGGCAGGAACCTTTTGTAGCTTCAAAACCAAACCTCTCCACTTCCTCCTGCTGGGACATTTGAGCTGCACCTGATTTCTTTGGATTTTTGATGTTCTGCAAATCCAGAGCAGGGATAGAGGATCAGCCATGGGATTGTGATGCTTTTCCAGGGTATTGTGCTCCCAATCCCTCTGCAAAGGTGCTGGATAAAACCACCCCTGGTGCTTGTCCATATTCCTGATTTCTGGGCTGGGCTCTTCACACTTGGCACCAAACTCCTGCTGAGCTGAAGGAAATATTTGAATTTTTCTGAGTGTTTTCCTTGCTGGTGATTTGGAAATGATGGAGGGAATTTGGGAAAGGAGCCACGACTTTTCTTCCTCCTTCAACTATCAGAAACAAACACTTGCCATGCCTGGCAAGTTCTGCTTTTTGACCTTCTGGAGATAATAAACAGTTCCACCTTTGGGTGTGTGACAGTGTGATTGTTACAAGGACATTTTTAACTGAAAAAGGATGATCTTTGCTACAAAAATTCTGTTGCTACAAAAATTCTGTGCTTAATTTAAGTGCAGTGGTGACTCCTTCAAAAACTCCTCCCTTTTTTTCATATATTTAAACATTCCCAGGATTCTCTTCTCTTGAAGGGAAATCTCCCTGTGTGACTCTCTTTGGGAAATGTTCCTCTGAAAACCTCATTCCAAAATTATGTTGAAATTGTAGTGAAAAAACCTCATCTGGGAAGTTCAGGAAGGAAATCGAACACTGGGAATTGCAAGCCTTGGATGTGGCTAAAGCTGTGCTTGTGGGAATAATTGGGCAAGTTTAAAAGTGATGGGTTTAAGGTGGTTAAGGGAAAAAGAAACCTAAAAAACCTGTTAGATGTGACTCCCTGGGTAGAGCAGAGCTTCACATCCCTGTGCCAGGGCTCCGGACACATCCAGTGGGAGCTGATTTTGGGATTCTGAAGAGTTCAAAGCAGCTGGCCTGAGGTTTTTAAGAGATTCCTGTTAGGTTTGCAGTGGGGATAGAGCTGTTGGTGCAGGAAACGCAGCTCTCACTGGACATGGCTGAGGAGGGAAGGGCTGGGGCCACCAGCACGGTGGAAATGTTTCTGGAGATGTTCTCAAGGATTCCTAAAAACCTTCAGATTCTCTGGGTGTTGGCATCCAGGCACTCAGGGCCGCTCCTGGCTGCTGGATCTCGGGGGGAGGGAGAGGAGAGAACTGCTCTGAGCTCCCTCTGCTCTGACTGGAGTCGTGGAGAGGGAATTCCTAAGGACCTAGCTGCCTTTGAGCTGCTTTTCTTAGGGAGGATCAGCTTGATTTGGCTTTGGGATCACTGCCTGTGCAGGATGGGCAATGTCCCAGCAGCACCTTAGGAGGGAAAAGCTGTCCCAGCACTTGGCCCATTCCTGAGGTGATGGATGCCTTTTTTCCCTGTATCCACCTATTTTTGGATCAAGATTAAATGGCTGCTGAGGTGGAGCTCTCAGCCCTCAGGGGGACAGTGGTGTCACCTGGCAGATCTTTGTGTGCTGATCCTGTCACTGAGTCTCCTTTCTCCACGAGAGCCCCGCAAGAACTGCTGTAAACACTTCCCAAGATCCAATCAGCCGAAAAAGGGAATCCCTGCCCTGGTGCCCAGCCATTCCCAGAACTGCTGTTGGGAAGGCTGTGCTGGGATCCCTGACTGGCTGTGCCCCTTCTGCAGGTGATTTCCCACTATCAGTGCAAGGAGCAGCGGGACGTGCACAGGTTTGAGAAGATCAGCAACATCATCAAACAGTTCAAGCTGAGCTGCAGGTGAGCTGCTCTCATCAGCGCTGGGGAGATCAGGGCTAGCCCAGCTTTTTCCAGAGGGCTCTCCAGAGAATCCCAGTTTGACTCTTCAGCAGCTGGAATGCCAGGGTGGAATTGCTGCAACACAAGTCATTAAATGTTAATTCTTTCATTAACTTCCCCCTTTGCTGATGGTGGGAGAGCTTTGGTGCTGTTTTATTCCAGCCCTCCTTCTCCTGGATCAAGGCAGAAGAATTCTAGGGCTGAACTGATCTTGGAACCTGGGAATGTCAGCTGGAGAGCTCTGCTCCAGCCCTGTCCCTGAGGGCTGGCTGGGGAGGACGGGGTTTGCAGACACTGTTATCCCTATTTCCAGTGGAAAAGTGGGAAGCTTGGCTTTGCACAGCCCCCAGGCTCCACAGTCAGGTTAACACTAGGGCTGTGTGGAGCTGGAGAGGATGGAGAAGTTTCTGGGTGGTTTAGAGATGTCCAGATGTTTCCAGATATTCCCATTTTACGCTTATTTCTGCTGCTCATCCAGAGTGTCCAGCTGGGAATGGCTGAGCCCTGGTATCCATGGGGAGCAGGCCTGGACAGTGGGGTTGTGTCTGGAATTTCCTTCATGCAATGCACAAATCAGCTGATATTGTTCTCATTTGGCCCAAAACTGAGGAATTTTGTCTCTAAAACCAAGCCCAGCCAAAGCCCTGCTGTAACCACACCTTGCCAAGTGGGAATTCCAGCTCCTCCATGTTCCCAGCAGCTCGGATCAGGGATATTTTGGCCATGTGGGCACAAAAGCTCTTCATTCACTGGTTTTTTTCCCTTTGATTTCCTTGTTTTTCAGTAAGCTGGCAGCTTCTTTCCAGAGCATGGAGGTCAGGAACTCCAACTTTGCTGCTTTCATTGACATCTTCACATCCAACACATATGTGATGGTGGTCATGTCAGACCCCTCCATACGTAAGTCAGAGAAACCTGTTTGGGCCAAAACCAATCCCAAAAACCCACAAAGAAAAAAATCAAAAAAAAGGTGAAATTAGTCCAGTTTAAACCGTTGGGAAATGAGTTGTTAATTTCAGAAGTGATTTTAATTAAGAGAGAGGGATTGAGTGCGAGCAGGGTGGGGAGGTCATGTGATGGTGGTCATGTCAGAGCCAAGAGAAACCAGTTTGGGACAAAAAAAACCCAAGAAAAACCTTTAAAAAGGTGAAATTAGTCCAGTTTAAACTGTTGGAAATTGAGTTGTTAATTACAGAACTGATTGTAATGAAGAGAGAGGGATTGAGGTGAGCAGGACCCTGCAGAGGTGGTGGCACAGCTGAGCTGCTGCTGCTGTCCCAGGAAACCACCAAAGCAGACCTGGCTGAGCAGGTCATGCCTTAAAACCTATTTTGGGCAGTTGGGAGCTGGCAGCCCCGGTGATTTTTGGGGAGGAAGCAGGGCTGGCTCATGTCTGGGTGTTGCTCTGGCTGCCTGGGCTGTCTCTAGTGGACAGGCTCTAATTTTAGCAGCATCTATTTATCCCAAGGAGGAGCTGCAGCAGTGCCAGCCCGCAGCCCCTGGGAGCAGTTCCCTGTTTACGCAGCTCTCGGAATTCCTGCTGGGAGCTGAGGGGCTCCAGGGGCACTGCCCAGGACTCCTCGGGCCTGCTGCTGTGGTTGCTCTGCCCTCCTCACTTAGGGAATTTGGGACAGTGTGGGATCCCTGGTAGTGAGGCATTGCTGGGCTGGGGAGCAGCTGTGGGATGAGCAGTTCTCCCTGGGAGAGGCTTTTCCTTTTTTCCTGGGATCAGCCAACAGCCCTGACCATCCCACATTAAATCTTGCCCAGACTATCCCAGGTCAAATTTTACCCAGACCTTCCTACATTAAATTTTGCCCAGGCCATCCCAGATCAAATTTTGCCCAGGTCTTCCCTCATTAAATTTTACCCAGAGCATTTCACATTAAACCTTGCCCAGACCATCCCCCATTAAATTTTTCCGAGACCTTCCCCCACTAAATTTTGGCCAGCCCCTCCCACTCTGGATTTTGCCTGGCTGGGGAGCAGCAGGGCACACCCAGGCCTTGCAGACAGGCAGCCCTGAGGACGTGGTGATCCTCACCCGTTTTAACTTCTTTTTATCTCCCCTGTCCCTTTTCCGTCGCAGCTTCCGCGGCCACTCTGATCAACATCCGGAACGCCAGGAAACACTTTGAGAAGCTGGAGAGGGTGGATGGACCAAAGCACAGCCTGCTCATGCGCTGATCCCAGGCACTGGGGCTTTGGGGGGAGAAAGAACGGATCGGGACTACTTCTTTTTAGGAGAATCTAACACTGTCCGTGTCTTTGTTGGGCTTTGAAATGAGTGTGCTGCTTGTTTTTTCTCCTCATCACATTGGACACTAGAGCTGGAGGTCGGCTGGATCCACTTCCCGGAATTCCCTGGCACGGGAGGGGTCGGGAAGGAGGCAGGACAGGTGATGTGTGCCCTGCAGGGCTGTGGCAGAGCCCTCGTGGATGTGTGGCTGCCGGGTGATGGGATATTTACTGTTTCCTTGGATGGTTGCTAGAATAAGTTTATAAATTTCTCCTCGTCTTCGGTCATGGAAATAAATTTTTGCTACCAGGGATTTCAGATCCAAGAGCTTTGCAAAGTGGGTTTGCTTTCTCCCAGATCCCGGGGCAGCTTTGGGAAGCAGAGCTGTAGGAGCTGCATGGCTCCCTTCGTGTTTTTTTGGGGGATTTGGCTGAAAGCCATTCCAGAGTTTCACTGGGAATCGCTTGGCAGCATCTCCCTCCCTTTTTTCTCTCTTGCTGCATCAAGTTACTCTGTAAAAAAGGGTGTGGTGCTCCGTGCCTGGCTCTTCTGTGTATCCCTGCCCACACACCCACTGGGAGGGGAGAAATCCACCGGGGCGAGTCCAGGGAGTGAGAACGGGAAGCTAAAAGGGCTGGAGAACCAGGGGGCTCTGCACAAAAGCTCCCAGCCCTGCTCCATCCTCCTGGAATTCAACACCCGCGTCTCGCACCGCCCACCCGGCAGCTGCCGTGCCTCGGCCTGGGGGAGTTCCAATGGGAATCATCCCCGTGGGAGAGGAGCTCTGGAGAGCTGTGAATGGGCTGGGCACGTGGCGGAGTTTGTGCTCGCTGGGATGCAGGTGTGGAATACCTGGAGTGGGAATCGTGGAACGAGCCCCGACACAACCTCGGTTCCCCCGTGGAGCTGCCCCATGGTTGGGATCAGGCTGGGATCAGGGCAGACCCTGCTGGGAATGTCACAGCTTCCCACACTCAACCCTGCCCTCGGAGCAAGAGGGTGATCCGGCTGTTGAAGCCTTTGGAATATCCCCTCCCACAGGGAAAGGCTTCAGGAGAGCAGGAGAGGGCTCCTGGTCGCAATTCCAGGAGATTGAGGCCCCCTTCTGCTGGGAGCTGTTCCCGCCGGAGGTGCGGGGAGGAAGGACAGTGGGAATGCTGCCTCATTGCCATGGTGACGCTGAGGTGCCAGTGGGTTTCCTTAGGGATCAAACTGCAGTGGAAGTGGGATGATGTCAAAAGGGAACGTGGGGTGGGGGGCAGGTGACGAGGGGCTGGGAGGGACGAGCGGGGTGGAGCTGCCAGGAGCCAAATCCTGGCCTGGCCGGAGCCTCCCAGGGCAGTGACCCGGTGGGGGGGTTGGGGTGAAGTTCTGCCGTTCTCCTGCTTCAAATCCCTTTTCCCGAAGTGCACGGATTTGGGGGCTCTTCGGGAATCAGCCTTGTCCTTTTGCTGTGGCCAAGGTGCTCATTGAGTGACAGCCTGTGACAAACACGGGGGCTGTGTCAGGCCACCTGCCCTGCCTGCTCCCATAGCACTGTGCTGTGTCCTTTCTCCCTTCCCAAAGCACATCCCAGGCATTTTTGGGAGCCTGGGGTTGGTGACTGCACTGGCTCCTTCCATTCCAAGCAGGGAGGTTTGGGAGATCAGGCTCAGCACCCTCATTCCACCTTCTGGAAGACTCTCCCCACTTTCTCTGGCAGTTCTTGCCATCAGAAAACAAAAAATAAATTGATGTCTGCTCCAGATGTTTCTCACACAAACATCATCCCAAACCTGGACGAGGTGGCTGTGATCTGGCCTTTTCCTTCAGCACTTGACCTTGGAATGAGGAGAAACTCGATGCCATGTGTCACTGAGATCCTGAATAAATCCCCCCTTGGCCCTGTTCCTTTCCCCTCGGAGCTGCTGTGGGGTCTGGGATGAGTTCCCTGGGGCAGGCTGTGCTCCCTGGGGTCGTCTTGGAGCTAATTCCAGGTTTTTTGACCATTTCTTTCTTGTGTTGGAGCATGGATGGCTCCGCTGGGGTCAGCTCCAGGCTGTTTCCCCCAGGATGAGCTCTGTAGGGTCTCCCTGGGGATGCTCCCACTTGTTTTCCCTCCTTAGTGGCACAGAATTGTCCCCAGGAGCTGCTGGGGGGGGTGGACCCAGGGCTGTGGTGACCACACGCTGCTCTCCAGCTGGAACCAGCTCCTCCAATGCATCCAGGGGGTCATGGATTCTCCAAAGTCACCCTGAACTGTCACCGCTGAGTTGTGGGCACCTCATGAGGAGCATCCGCACCATTCCCTGCCCAGGGTCCAACCCCTCCTGCCCAAATCCATCCTGGGGGATGAGCAGCTGCCAGGGAGAGTGGAGAGGGGACCTTGGGGGACCCCCTGCCCCACTCCCCCTTTTCTTCTGTGTTTTTGGGGAGGTCACTGGGGCCTGCAGCTGGTCCTTCAGCTCGGTGACATTGGGGTGGGGGCCCCTTTGGGTGCGGGGGCCACTCATCCCCCAAAAGCTCCCCAGGGGAGGTTGGTCCCTACCTGAGCTCATCCTGCTGCCTCCCGGGGTGTTTCCTGAGGAGGGGAAGGGGTTTTTGCCAAAAAAGGGTCAGTTTGGTCCTGGTTGAGGCATGGTGGCTTGGCAGAAGTAGGGGGTCAAGGGGGTGCCCTCCTCACCCCTGGGTGAGCTCTGTGTGTGCCTGGAGCAGCTGCAGCTTCTCCTCCTCAGCCAAGGTCACCACCTTGGTGGCCGTGACCGGCTTGAGTCACCCCTGGCAGGGACATCGTGAGTAGGGGACACCTGGTTGTGAGTCCCCACCCCCAGGATATCCCATCCCTGGGGATGAGCTGGGTCAGGGCTGGGGGGGAGGGTGTCCTGCATTTTGGGGGGTTATGGGGTGATTAACCCAGCCTGGGCCTGCCCCTGGCAAACTCAGAGCAGGGTGAGGACCTGGGGAGACCTCAAGGTTGGGGACACAGTGCTGGGAGCAGCCAGGTCTCCTTGGGACAAGAAGCTGGAAAACCAGTGGGGTCCAGAGAGCGGGGGGTGAGCAGGGCGGTGGATTCCCACTGGCAGCTCCACCCCAGCCAGGGGCTCCCTGAGACCCCCCAGGCCCCCCAGGAAGGGACCAGGGGACCCCCAGACCCCCCGGTGGCTGCAGCCCCTTGGAGGGGCTCCCCCAACCCTGCCAGGACCCCGACACCCCAGGGGACCCCACTGGGGGTACAAAGGGGGCACCCCACGTATTTGGGGGCCTTACCTGTGTGGTGGGGGGCTCGGGAGGCAGAGACTGGGTGGGGGGTTCAGGCAGTGCCCCCCAGGACACCCGTGGGTGCTCGGATTTGGGGATGCTCCAAGTCCCTGTGGATGGGGGTGCAGGGGGATTCTCCCCCCCCCCCTCATGGGAGCAGGGGGACACAGGACCCCAAACGGGGGGGGGGTCTCTGCTCCCCCCATCACTGCCACGAGTTCCCCAGGTCTGAGCCCTCCAGCCAGCACCCCCCACCCCGATTTTGGGTGCCCTCCGTGGGGGGGTGGTGGGAACAAGTTGGGGTTCACCTCCCCTCCCCCCAATCCTGCGCGTTCCCATGGCAACGCCGGATGCGAGGGGAGCCGCGCATTGGCTGCCGATGATGTCACCTCAAAGGGCGGGGCACCCCCACCCCAAAAAAAAGAGGGTGGGGGAGGGGAGCTCCGCCCCACGCGGCCCCTCCCCGCCCGTGGGGGCCCCACCCCGCCCCACCCGGCACCGCCCCGGGGGCAGCGGCGGCGGCGGCGGCCGGGGATGCGCTCGGAGGAGGCGCGGGGGACGGTGCGTGGGGCCGGGGGCGCGGGGGGGCCCGCGTGGGGCTGAGGGGGCGGGGGGGGTGGTAGCGCGGGGTCCGGCGGGGGGAGGGGAGGGGAGGGAAAAGGAGGGGGAGGGTCCCGCCCCCCCCCCGCGGCCCCCTCAGGCCTCCCCTCCCCCCTCGGCCCCTCACGCGGGGGTCGCGCGTGGGGTGTCCCCCCTCCATGCGCCGCGCGCGCTTCCGGGCAGGGCGCCCCCCCGCGGCTGGGAGGTCACACCGGGCGCGGCCCCGCCCTTCCCTCCCCCTCCCACGCCCTTTGCTCTTAAAGGGCCAGACCCTGCTTGGGCTCGAGCCCCCCCCACCCCGAGAGGGGATCCCCCCCCTCTGTATTCCCTCCGTGCCCCCCCCCCCCCCCGCGTGTCCCGAGCGGCCGCTGGCGGAGGGTGGAGCGCGGAGGAAATTCCACGGGGGGGTGTGGCGGCGGCGGCGGGGTGTGACCCCCCCACGCCCACGGGTTGGTGGACACGCGGGGGGGGGGGGGGAGGGCGGTGGGGACACGTAGGGGACAAAGCGGGGGGGGAGGGGGTTGTGGAAGGCGTTTTCCCACGCTCCCCCCCCCCTTGCCCAAGGTCACCCGAAATCCCTCCTTAAGCTGTTTAGGGCTAAAAAGGGGGGGCATTAATTATTCCCGGGGAGTTGGGGACATAAAGTATTTAGGGGGGGGTTACAGCACCCCCAGATATGTGGGTTTGAAGGGGCCCCCCCCGAGCCCCTAATCCCCACGCCTGGCTGGGTTCGGGGTGCGCTAGGCTGAGACGGAGGAATTCAGTTCACCCATGAAGGGTGGGGGGGTCAGCAATGGTGGAATTTGGGGGGTAACGAGCCCCCCCCCGCCCACTCCACTGCCCCATCCCGCACCCCCCACCCTCGCGGGGCTTTGGGGTGCAAGGGACCCCCAAATTTGGGTTGAGCAGGGTCCCTCAGGGGAGGACGGGGTGCCCCTTTGTGCCCCCCCCTCAATGAGTCTGTTTGTGGGGACCCCCGGGTGTGGGGGGCTGGTCCTGGGGGGTCTGGGGGGACATGTTGAGGTGTCCAGGTGCGGGGGGCAGTTGTGTGTCTGTCTGGGGGTGTCTCCTGGTGTGTTTTTGGGGGGGGGCTCTGGCTGGACGGGGTGTTTTTGGGTACCTGGGGATGTGTTGGGGGGGTCCCTGGCTGAGCGTGGGGTGTTGGAGGGGCGTCTCTCCTTGTTGGGGGGTGCTTTGGGGGTCCCTGGATTTGGGGGGAGGGGTTCTATGGGGGTCCCTGCCTGAGGCTGGGGGTGTTTTGGAGGTGCTGGTAGCTTGTGAGTGTGTGAGGGGGGTGTTTTGGGGGTCCTTGGCTGATTTATGGGAATGTTTGGGGGGATCCCTGGCTGCGTGTGTGTGTTTGGGGGGGGGTCCCCAGCTGAATATGTGGCTACTGGGGTGGGGGGTCTCTGTCTCTGTTTTGGGGTGAAACGTGTGTTTGGAGGGGGTCGGCGGCTCTGTGTGTTGGGGGGTCCCCAGGTGAACAGGTGGGTTCTGGGGAGGGATGTCTCTGGCTCTTTTTGGGGTGCGTTTAGGGGGCTCTCGGCTGTGTCTGGGTAATACGTGGGGGGCCGTGTTCGGGGGTTCCGTGGCTCTGTGCGTGTGCTTGGGGGGGTCCCTGGCTGCGTGTGTGGGGGAGATTCGCGGGGGGTCCCTGCCTTGAGTATGGAGGTGCTTTGGGGGGGGTCCGGCTTTTTGGGGACGGTGAATTCGCGGCTTCGTGCCGGTGCCGGGGGGGTCCGTGCCGGTGCCGGGGGCTCGGTTCCGTGCCGGGGGTGAGCTGTAGCCGCCGCCCCCCCCGGGCGGGGCCGGGCCGTGTGCGCGGGGCGCGGCGCTGGGTGTGGCGGGGCGGGGCCGCCGCGCGAGGCCGGTGCGTGGGGGCTCCGCGGGCGGGGACGGTCCCTGCGTGGGCAGGTACGTGCGGGAGGCCCGGGGCAGGGTCGGGGGGCCGCGGGGCAGCGCGGGGGGGTGACGAGGAGCTGCTTTGGGCAGGGGGTCCCCCGTGCCGGGCACCCCCATGCGTGCCCCGGGACGCAGCGCGGGCTGCGGTGGAGGCGGGGGTCCCGGTTGTCCCCCGGTTGTGTCGCGGTCCCGCGTGTGCGCAGCGCTGGGGGTGCCGCGGGTGGGGCCGTGCCCGGTGCCTCCCGCGAGGGCCGGGCCGGGCCCTTTAAGAAGCTCCACCCGCGGCCGATCCCAGGTGGAGCCGAGGGGGCCCTTCGCACCTCGGCCGGCGCGGCCCGGGAGATGGTGCTGCGGGCGGCGGGGTAGCTGCGAGCCCGGCGGACGCGCGTGGGAGCCCCGCGGGTCAGTGCGTGAGTGACCCCGGGAGGGGGGGCGCGGGCCGGGGGGGGGCGCGGCCCCTTTAAGGCGCGGGGGGAAGGAGCGGGGCGGGGCCGCCACCGCCCCGCGCGCGGGACACGCCCCCGCCACGCCCCGCCCGCGGGGGGCGGGGCCGGGCCGGCACAAAGGCGAGCGCGGGCGGGGGGGCGGGGCCGGCGGTTCCCGCCCTCGGCGCGCGCCGCGGCCGCCGTGAGGGCCTGGGCGGGTCCGTGAGGGCCTGGGCGGGTCCGTGAGGGACGGGCGGGCCCGGCCCCGCCTCAGGGCACGGGCGGGCCCCGCCATGCCCGGCCCGGCGACCCCCGGGTGGCCCCACGCCGCGCCGGAGCCGCCCCGAGGCACCGCCCCGGTCGGTTGGTTAGTGAGAGCCCGTTAAAAAAACCTCTTCGCCCCCGCCCCGTGCCTCAGTTTCCCTGGCTCCTCACGGACTGCGGGTCTCTTGCAGGGCCAGGGGAAGGCGACGCTCGCCATGAGCTCGTCGGCGCTGCTGGCTGAGGGCCCCCTCGACCCTCCGGTGCTGCTGGCTGACATCAAGACGGAGCCCCCCGAGGAGCTGCTGGCCAGCGACTGCAGCCAGCCCCAGGCTGAGCCCGTCGATCTCTCTCTCAACAAATCTAAGGTGGCTCCGGCCTCGGCCCCGCCGCCTCCACCCCCCACCTCGGTCCAGTCTTCCCCCATGCTGGTGGCTCCCCCGCTTCCCGCTCCCAGCACCGTGTCCGTCCCGCCCTCCGGCCTCAGCTCCACCTCGGCCATCCCGGCTGTCCTCTCACCCGGCTCCATCCTGGCCTCCACGCAGGGCAGCAGCGGGCAGCAGATCCTCCATGTCATCCACACCATCCCCTCCGTCAACCTGCCCAGCAAGATGGGCAACCTGCAGACCATCCCCGTGGTGGTGCAGTCGCTCCCCGTCGTCTACACCACCGTGCCCACGGACGGCGTCACCGCCATTACCGTGCCCCTCATCGGGGGGGATGGCAAGAACGCTGGGTCTGGTAAGGGCACCGGGGGGGAACCCTGCAATCTGGGGAGTGGGGGGGTATCTGTCCTGCCTTGAAGGGAATCTCATTTCTCACTGTGGAGTGTCCTTGCCACCACCACATGCCACTTTCATACAAAGCCCCTCAGCCCCCAGCCTGTGCCCCCCAGGGGACATGGGGAGGGCAGGGACACGCAGGGCATGGCACTGCCTGTCCTGCACCCATCCTGCTGCTGGCAGCCTGCCCTGCCCTTCCCACTGGCTGCCTGCTGCCAGCAGCTCTGGTTTCAGCTCAGCTGCTCCCTGTGCCCCCCACAATCCCCTTTCCCAGGATATTCCCAGCTTCCCACCTTATCCAGGGTGGGGGGCCTGCATCTGCTCTGCTCTGGGCAGGAGCAGGCAGCCAAAAGTGATGACCCCCAAGTTGTTTCCTCCCTTTGGGGGTTCTCCATCTGCCCAGTTGGATTGGATTCTCTGGAAGAACAGGCAGCGCTCAGAGCGCTGCAGGAGCAGGGGGAAGGCTGAACCCCTGATGTGCACTGGGTGTTTCGGGGGACGTCTCTGTGCTGTGCTCATCCCTTCCCTCTTTGTGCCCCAAAGCTTTCCTTTCCCGGACCCCTCCAGTGAAAATGGATCCCAGCTCCGTGTACCCCATGGACATGAACAGTGACAGCGAGGACAGCGCCTCCGAGAGCGGCCCAGCGCCTTTTCAGGACCTGCAGAGAGAGTGAGTCCCCTCCTGCCTGTGCCTCCCCACCCTTTATCCCCTGAGCCCCCCAGGGGCTCCATGGGCTCCAGGGTCATGACTCCAGCTCTCCCTGCTCCCGGCAGGCCGGCGGCACGGGGGCCCAGAGCCGATTCCCCGGACCTGAAGAAGCGGCGCATCCACCAGTGCGACTTCGAGGGCTGCAATAAGGTCTACACCAAAAGCTCCCACCTCAAAGCCCACCGGAGGATACACACAGGTAGGGGTGGCATTGGTGTCCCTGGGTGCCCCGTGGGCTGGGGGAGCAATGGTGCTGTGTCCCTGGGCAGAGGGGTGGCCCTTTGGGACTGCTGGGTGGAGGTACCAAGGGATTCCCCTTTTGGAATTTCTGGGCGGGGTGTGGGGGCTCGTTGTTGCAGCACTGACCCCTCGGTGCTCCCCGGCACAGGCGAGAAGCCCTACAAATGCACGTGGGAAGGCTGCACCTGGAAGTTCGCCCGCTCGGACGAGCTCACCCGGCACTTCCGCAAGCACACGGGCATCAAACCCTTCCGCTGCTCGGACTGCGACCGCAGCTTCTCCCGCTCCGACCACCTGGCCCTGCACCGCCGGCGGCACGTCATGATGTGAGCGGTGCCCGCCGGGCTGGGCTGGGCCGCGCCGGGAGCCGGGAGCGCCTCCCTCCCTGCCTCCCTGCCTCCATCCATCCATCCCCGGCGCTCCTGCGGGGCGGGGCAGGGACTGCGGGAGCGCCGGGGCCGAGCCGTGCCCGCGGCAGGAGCCCCGCCGGCACGGGACGGCGAGCAATGGATTCGGGACTGCTGCCCCTTCTCTCCTGTCCCCGGTTGTTTTTATTCCTGGGTTTGCCCTCGCCTGGAGGCTCCTTGATTCCTCACCTGGAGGCTCCTTGACTCCTCACCTGGACTTCAGCCAGCAGCTGCCTCAGGCTCTTCAGCCTCCTGCCCGTTGCCCCTCGTGTGCTCCCGGTGCCCTGCCCCTCCCAGTGCCCGTGGGCAAAATCTGGGAGCCGTGGCAAGGACAGGGGCAGGGGGTGATGGCCCCCGTGGAGGAGCTGTTGGCCATTCCCTCTCCATCCCCATACTGTCACAGCGGGAGAAGGGACATCAGCTCTCTGTGTGCCCCTCAGCACATGCTGGGATTCATGGGAAGTGCTGGGGGCACGGAGAGCCAGGAGGAAAGGAGGAATCAAGAAGCGGGGTAAACCCAACCCAACAGTGACCCACAAACAAGACCATCACCACCACAAAAAGGGAAACTTTGTGGAACATGGAACTTTTATTTTATGGAATTCTACGAGGGGGTGGGACAGGGTGGGGGGGGGGGATGAGGGCCAGCAGCTCTCGGGTTTTTTGGAAGACTCTGGGCCACTTGAAGTGTTTCTAAGTTAAACCAGCGGCTGTGGCCACACGCTTTGCTTTTTAATAATGGTTTTTGTGGAGTGTTTCTTCCATCTCCCACCCCAGGCAACCCTCCTGGTTGCTGGGAGGGTGTCAGGATTTGGGGTTGGATGCTTGGAGCTGTCGGATGGTGGGAAGGGTGATGGGGACAATGACCATCCCCATGCTCAGGGCAGTCCCTGCAGGGGCTGGTTGGGAGGAGGAGCTTCCCAGACTCCCTCTGAGCTGGTGCTTTTGCCCTGGCTGTGTGGGCATGGGGGAACTGGTGCGAGGAGGGTCTGTGGGGGCACTTCAGGGGCCTGTGGCCCCTGAAAACAACTCTCAGCTGCTTGGGAAGGAGCTTTTCCTCAGCCAGGATGTGCCATGGGCAGAGCTTGTCCCCGGCCTGAGGTGGTCCCTGACCACCACGGCCTGAGGGAGAGTCTGGTTGGCCACAGGTGAAGTGGGACCTGCACTTGGCCCCAGCCACCCCACCCGAGCTGCAGGCCTGGGGCAGAGGGGCTGGGAAGCTGCCGGGTGGGCAGTGTTTGCTCAGATCTATTAATGGCAAGAGGCAGTGTAGAAATACCATGGATTGACCCGTTCAGGATGAGGATGTCACCTCCCAAAGGGGACAGGGACAAGGCAGAGCTCTTCAGGGCATTCTGTGGCCTCCACCTTCAACGCAGAGCGTGGACCAAGGGGGTCCCAGTGCCCTGAGCTGGACGAGCAGGACTGCAACGATGGTCAGCTCCCTGAACTTGTGTGGGCTCTGCTGCTCCAGCTGGATCCCTGCAAACCCCTGTGGGACCTGGTGGGATTCATCTGAGAATTCTCCAAGAGCTGCTGATGCCATCATTAAGCCTCTCTTGATAATTTTGTGAGGTCTTGGGAATCTGAGAGATCCCAGCTGGCTGGAAACTGGTGAAATTTGTCCTGATTTTTCCAGAAGGGCAAGAAGGAGGACCCTGGAACTCACAGGCCTGTCAGTCTCACTTCAGTGGCCACTAAAATCATGGAAAACGTTCTGGGAAGTATTGAAAAACATGGGGAGGACAACACAGTCATTGGTCACAGCCAGCACAGCTCCGTGAGGGGAAAGTCCTGCTTGTCCAGCCCGATTTCCCTCTACAGCTGATCAAGGGAAACCAGGAAACGGAATCTTTTTGGACTTCAGCAAAGCCTTTGATGCTGTCTCTCCCAGGATCCTTCTGGACAAACTGTCCAGGCCACAGCTGGATAAACACATCATGGGATGGGCGAACAACTGGCTCATGGGTCAGGCACAGAGTGTGACAGGGACTGGGGTGACATCAGCCTGGCACCTGTCATTAGTGGGGTTTCACATGGCTCCAGCCTCATCCCAGTTCTCTTCAACATCCTCATGAACAACCCAGATGCAGGACTCAGAGGAATACTAAAGAAAAACTCTAAATTCTTCAGTTGAAGCTTCTTGGGGATTTTGCATGAAAGATGTCCTATTCCAGAGAGAAAACTTATCAAGAAAAGATATAAATACTCCTTACAGAAATGAAAAATCAAACTCTTGGAGGATTTGGGAATTCTGTCACCTTTTGAGGGGCCCTGCGGCTCCACCTGGGCTCGGCTGGGGGTGGAGCTTCTTAAAGGGCCCGGCCCCACCCGCGGCACCGCGACACAACCGGGGGACAACCGGGACCCCCAAATCCACCGCACCCCGCGCTGCGTCCCGGGGCACGCTTGGGGTACCTGGTGCAGGGGACCCCCTGCCCAAAGCAGCTCCTTGTCACCCCCGGGACTGCCTCACACCCCTGGAGCTCTCCTGCACGTACCTGTGGCACCTTCAGGGGTGTCATTGGGGGTGCTGGCACCGTGTATCAGAAACTGGGGGTCCCTGGGGGGCGCAGGGTGCTGGCACCGTGTGTCAGGGCCAGGGATTTTCCTCTGGGGGAATGGGGGGCTCTTGGGAGGTGCCTTTCGGGGGGACAGGGTGCTCTTTGGGGGTGCTGTCACCCTCTGTCAGGGTTCAGAGCGGTACTTCGGGGCACTTGGGCTCTGTGCTCGCCATTTTGGGGGTGCTGGTAGCCAAAGCCATGCTCGGGGGCACCCTCCGGCCGCCCATCCCCCAGTCGGGTTGTGGGGCGGCCCTGCTGGGGCTCCCCCTCCTCCTCCCCACCCCCAGCGCCCCGGGGTCCGTGTGCGGGGCTGGGACCCCCGGGGGGCGGCTGGGGCAGGTTCCGGGAGTGCTGCAGTCGCCCCTCGCACCCCAAACGCCGCCGGGCCGCGCTGCTGCGCCCCGCTGGCAGCGCTCGGGCACCCGGTGGCGCCAGCGGCCCGCGCTGGGCGAGGGCTGGAGGAGGAGCCGGGGGATTCCCGTTCTTTGGGAATTTCCCTGGGCGCGTGGGGGCCGCCGTGGCAGCGCTGACCCCTCGGTGCTCCCCGGCACAGGCGAGAAGCCCTACAAATGCACGTGGGAAGGCTGCACCTGGAAGTTCGCCCGCTCGGACGAGCTCACCCGGCACTTCCGCAAGCACACGGGCATCAAACCCTTCCGCTGCTCGGACTGCGACCGCAGCTTCTCCCGCTCCGACCACCTGGCCCTGCACCGCCGGCGGCACGTCATGATGTGAGCGGTGCCCGCCGGGCTGGGCTGGGCCGCGCCGGGAGCCGGGAGCGCCTCCCTCCCTGCCTCCCTGCCTCCATCCATCCATCCCCGGCGCTCCTGCGGGGCGGGGCAGGGACTGCGGGAGCGCCGGGGCCGAGCCGTGCCCGCGGCAGGAGCCCCGCCGGCACGGGACGGCGAGCAATGGATTCGGGACTGCTGCCCTTTCTCTCCTGTCCCCGGTTGTTTTTATTCCTGGGTTTGCCCTCGCCTGGAGGCTCCTTGATTCCTCACCTGGAGGCTCCTTGACTCCTCACCTGGACTTCAGCCAGCAGCTGCCTCAGGCTCTTCAGCCTCCTGCCCGTTGCCCCTCGTGTGCTCCCGGTGCCCTGCCCCTCCCAGTGCCCGTGGGCAAAATCTGGGAGCCGTGGCAAGGACAGGGGCAGGGGGTGATGGCCCCCGTGGAGGAGCTGTTGGCCATTCCCTCTCCATCCCCACACTCTGTCCCAGCGGGAGATGTCAGATGCCTCAAACCACCCCCTTTTGTGGGACCCCCGTGCTCTGTCTGGCTCCAATTCCACCCCTTTTTTCCTGCCTTTGGGACACCTTTTGCAGAGCTGGAGCTCAGCATCCCCCTTTCCCTCAGCAGGGACTGTTGGCACAGGCCAGGTTGGGCAGTGGGAATAGAGGGGGCAGCCCCCAGATCTCAGGAGGAGCTGCAGAGGTTTGGGGGTCACACAGGGTCCTGTGTCAAGTACCCGTAACAAAGGGGCATCGGTGTGTGGGCATCACCCTGCAGCTGGAGATGCCGAGGTCCTGCTGCACAGGCAGCAGGTACCAACCTCTCCCCAGGGGCTGGAATCATCATCCCAGGAGTCGGAATCACTGGTCCAGGAGGTCCAGGCTGTGCTAGCTCCCTCTCCTGGGTGAGGCCCTGAGGACTTTTAATTGCTCTGAGCAGCCCCCACTTGAGACCCCCACCCACATTCCTGGGCCCATTTAAGCTCAGCCTGGGGCCTCCAGCTCCTCCCTGTGGCCATGGACCCCCCTGGCTCTCACCTTGGACCTGCCCCATCCCTGTGATCCCAGGACTGTCCTCCTGCTTGTACCAAGGCCAAGGTGACCCCCAGGGAGGGCTGTGCCACCCCCTTTCTGGGGACAGGGGGTCCCTGAGCTTCAGCAAAGCCCCTCAGTGGCTGCCAGACCCTGTGGCACACTGGGGACATCCAGCTCCACATCCCCTGGGAATTCTCCAGTGCCTGGGGCTGTGCTTGGCTTGGCTCTTTCCTCGCTGGGCGCTGGAGGGTGGTGTCCCTGTGCAGTGGGAGCCCAGAAAGTCCTCCCGGTTGTTTTCCAGGCTTGGCAAAGGTCCAGGGCTGGGTTTTGAGAGGAGCAAAGGCCAATAGCACCCCCTTCCTCCAACCCTGCCGTTTGTCCTGGAAACTCACCTCAGCCTCAGACCCTTCTGCTTCCTCACCTCCCTCCTCCTCTCCCAGGAACGCCTGGAGGAGCTGCTCGATCTTCCTGCTGGGGGTTGTGATGCCTCCCAGTGCTCCCCCACTGGGGACTGGGGTTACTGGGGGCCTCCCCAGCTCCTCGGGGCGCTTTCCCCATCACCTGCCTGCCCTTTTCCGTGGCTGGGAGAAGAATTTAACAATCCCCAAACTGCTTCCCTGCTGGATAAGCAATGACTGGGGGGCTTCTGCAGCCTGCCGGGGGGTCCTGCTGGCTGGTGGCATCCCTGTGCTGCCGGGGTGGGCAGTGGGGTGGCGGTGCCCTGGCTCTGGGGTCACCCGAGGTCCCTGAGGACGGTTCCTTGTCCCTGTCCCTGTCGGAGTGCCGGGGCCTCTCCCGCCTGCCCGCCCGGCACTGCTCAGACTGGTTTAGCAAGTGGATGGGATGGGGCGGCCGCTTTCCCTTTGAAGGGCTCCCGGGAAGCATTTGATGGCTGGAAACCTCCCGAGGAGGAGAAAGGGAAAGACAAAAATAGGTGGTTTTGGGTTTCTGTGGGGGAGCGGGGGAGGCGCGGGGCTGCTCCGGCAGCTCTGCAGACCTTTGTGTGCCGGGCGTGGGGACAGGCGGGCGGGGTGTCCCCCTGCCCAGAGGGATCCGAGCAGCACCCGGCCCAACCAGGAGCTCCTGGCCCGAATCCGGGGTGGGCTCGCCCCAGGGAGGCAGAGGCAGAGCGGACCGGGGGTGTCCACCACGGCCCCGAGAGAGGTGGGTGCTCCGGCATCGCTCTGGGGTGCGTTTGGGGTGGCAGCAGGGTGGGGAAGAGTTTGCTGCAGGAGGAAAGCCGGGCCAGGGACCTCCAGCCGGGGCCTGGCCCCTTCCCCAGCCCCCACCTCCCGGGTGGGATGTGCTGTGGGACCCGGCAGGGCTGGGACCCTGAGTGGTGGCTCTTGGCGGTCCCTTGGGAGCCAGCCCTGAGGGTGGTCGTGGGGATGCTGGGGGCAGGCCAGAGGTGCCTCTGGCTGTGCCTGGGATGATTTGGGAACAGGGAGCTGAGGTTTGCTGCCCAACCTGATCCAGCTTTCCTCAAAATCTGGCGCCTTTCTTGCCTTTTAGCTCAAGTCGGTAACTCAGGGCTTCACCTCCTGTCTCCTGCTCCCTCGCGAGAGGAGGACCTGGCTGTCCTTCCCCACCATTCCCGTGGACCCGGAGCGCTGGGATCACGGGCTGGCTCCCCAGTTCTCCCTCACCGACCCCCAGCAGCCCCAGCCCCTGGGTTGGGACCCCCTTTCAGCTCCCTGCGGCTCCTTCATCCCTCCCTGCACAGGGTCCCCCTTCCCAAACCCCCTCCAGCCTCTCGGTGCCGGCTTTTCAGAAGGGAATTCCGCGTGGAATGAGGGAGGAAAACGTGAGGAACGTCGGGAGGGGAGCGGGTTGCTGGCCGGGTCACGGGGAGCCGCCGTTATCTCTGTGCCATCGTGGGCGGCACGTGGGGACACAACGGGACCGGCGGGGGCCACCGGGGGCAAAGTGCCGGAGGCAGAGATGGGCTCAAGGCCGTTCTCCCGGGGCAGATAAGGGCACTGCCTGGATTCGGCCCATCCCTGCAAGGAGAGGCAGCTCCGCCTTGGGAAATCGTGGATTGATCCCTGCTGGGCAGGCGCAGCCTGGCGTGAGCCCCGCTCCAGGAATGGGATTCACCCAGCCCCGGTGCTGCGGATGGGATGGAGAGAAAGGGAACTCTTCTGGTTTGCATAATTTATCTTGGAATCGTGGAATGGTTTCAGTTGAAAGGACCTTAAAGCTCATCCCATTCCACCCCTGCCCTGGGCAGGGACACCTCCCACTGTCCCAGGCTGCTCCAAGCCCCAGTATCCAACCTGGCCTTGGGCACTGCCAGGGATCCAGGGGCAGCCCCAGCTGCTCTGGGCACCCTGTGCCAGGGCCTGCCCACCCTCACTGTAAACTTCCTTCTTTCCATGCGTGGTCCTGCAGGGTTGGTGACACATCTGCTGTCCCTGGCATCCCCTGGGAGCCCTGGTGGGTGCTCCAGCAGCAGCACAGCTTCCCTGGAACACAAAACCCTGCAAGGCCTGAGCTCATTTCCCAAGGGCTCCACAAGCTCCACACTCCGGGATGCTCAGCCCCCCCAGCTGTTTTCGGTCCCGGTGTGGGGGTGGCAGCTGTGACACCAAACCTGTGCCGTGGCTCCTGCTTTGAGTGGTCACAGGTCTCACGTGGCTGCTGTGAAGCCCCTGGGGTGGCAGGAATCCCATGGGAACAGGCATTCCCCTTCCCTGGCAGCACTCCGGCTGCTTTCCCTTTGGCCAGGGGCATAGAAGAGCCTTGGCCCCCCCACTTCCTTCCCCTGCTCCTGTGGTCCCCTGGAGGTGCTGGGATGTCCCCAAGGTGGTGACGGCAGCATCCCTGTGTGGGATCCAGCCTGGGAGACACAGGGAAGTGGGGAATCCGGGGCTGGTTTGGGATGGGTGAACACAGAGAGGAGGAGGATCCAGGCTCCTCCTTGGGGACGGGCTTGGGACTGTTGGGGCTGGATTATCTGGAGCAGGATGGCTTTTTTTTTAAAGTTCTTTGCCAGAAAGGTGATTTTTATTCCCTTGTATCTCTGGATTTTTACACTCCTTCCTTTCCAAAAGGGAAACCCAAACAGAGTTGCCTGGTGTCTCCATATGAGCCCTGTGCCCTCCTCCCTGTCTGTTGCTTTTCCAGCTGCTGCTTTTCTTTTCCTTCGGGGTTTGTCCCTTTTAGTTTTGATCCTTCCCTTTTTCTCCCTGGGAATGAGAAGTGTGAGCAACCAGGAATCTCCTCTCAAAATTAGATTTGGTGGAAAATGTGACCCATTCATGGAAAAAATAGCATTTTCTCATGGAAAAGTACCCACGTCTGTAAAAAAACTGGAATATCCCCCTTGTTTCAGTGCAGGGGACTCAGTCTGGGGACAGTGGCCCAGTTGGGGGGGGTTTCAGGCCTCAGGACTGGGGACTGATCCCTCCATCCTGGTGCTGCTGGAGCTGCCCAGGTGCCGGGGCTGCTGAGGCTCCTGGAAGGGCTCAGGGGTTGGGATTGGGATTGAATCCTGGGGTGCTGGAGCTTCCTGAGCTCTCCGTGTGGGAGCACGGCTGGTGACGGAGCTTGGGTTTGGGATTGGGGATCAAATCTTGGGGTGCCGAAGCTTCCTGAGCTCCCTGTGGGATCACAGCTGGTGATCCTGGAGCTCCTGGGTACCCGCTCAGGTTTGGGATTGGGGTAAATCCTGGATTGTGGGAGTTTCCCGAGCTCCCTGTCAGAGCACGGCTGGTGACAGAGCTTGGGGTCGAGCTTTGAGTCCCGGGCTGCCGGAGCTCCCCCAGCTCCCCGTCAGAGCACACCTGCTGCCGGAGCTCCCGCCTTAGGGCCGGGATTAAATCCCGGGGTGCTGGCGCTTCCCGGGCTCCCTCCCGGAGCTCCCGGCCACCCTGTCGCCCTTTTATGTGCGGGTGTCCCGCTGGAGCCGCGGCGGGGCCACCGCCGGGAGCCTGATTGGCTCCACACCCCTGCGCCGCTTCCAGGTTGGCGTTTCCTCCTCCCGCGGCCAGGTAAAGCCTTCCCGACCCGGCACCGGCCTCCCACCCGCGCAACTCGCTCCGGCTCGCCTCAGGGTTTTTGGTTTTTTTCCCTTTCCCTTCCTTGTTTTCCCTCCCTTTTTTCCCCCTTTTCCCCCCGTTTTCCGGGCCGGGCCCGTCCCCGCGCGGGGGGATGAGCAGCGGGCTGGTGGACGCCGCGGTCTTGGCGCCGCTCAAACCCGTCACCATGTCCGGGGACCCCCACGAGGACACCCCGGTCTTCGAGGACATCAAAGCCCCTTCCCGGCCCCTGGAGAACCCCCCCGACCTGGCGCAGGTAAGCGTTGGGAAGGGGCCGCTTCCACCCGCTCAGGTGCGCGGAGCCTCCCGAAAAACCCCTGGATTTGGGCTGAATTCTGCTTTGTTTTTCCCGTCGTTGCTGCGACACCTCCGTGGCTTTGTCGGCTCCCGCTTCCCCCTCCGCCGGCTTTCCTCCTGGGCGTGTTGGGTTTCGTTTGGGAGTTTTGGGGTTGGGTTTTTTTGCCTCCTGTCTGCCTTCAAAGCTCCTCGTCGTCCGTGTGGGCTTTGCTCCCACTCCAGGGTTCAATCCCTGGCCCCTGGGATTGGCAGGTGAGGGGTGTCCAGGGGCTCTCCCACTGGCAAGGACAGGACGTGGGCCCTGAGATTGCTGTGCCCGCGTGTGCTGGACGAGAAACGGGACCTTCTTTTCCATTTTATTTTATTCCCTGTATTTTTCCGCCGCCATGGTGGGGAAGGAATGCTCCTCGAGATTCCCTGGCAGCATTCCCCCTAGATAAAGACCTGGATAAGTGGCTTTGGGATGTTCCTGCAGGCCCAGCCCTATCCTGGGCCCTGCTGCCCACCCCAGCCAGGGGGACGAGGCTCCGTGTCCCACCACAGAGCCTCCAGCCGCTCTTCCCAGTGGGAAGGAGGCTGAGGCAGGCCCAGCCCCACCCTGGAGCCGAGGTTTCCCCCTTTTCCCGCTCCGTGGGGCGCGGGGTGCCCGGGATAATGATTAACCCCGAGCCCCACGGCCCCAGCGCCATTTTGATCCGGGCGGGAATGCTCCGGCCCCCGGCTCCAGGGACACGCAGGGACCCCCACCCCGGTTCTGCTCCTCCGGAGACCCCCGGGAGGGCACTGCCAGCAGGGGTGGCACCAGCCAGGGCTTGGGGCTGTGTGTCCACTGCCCCTTCCCTTGTCCCCATGTCACCAATGTTCCAAGGGCCATTTTGGGGCTCTGGCCGTCACAGGGAGGCAAAGGCCAGGTCTGCATCTCTGGATTTCCTGGAGATCTGGGATCCACAGGGGCTGCCAGCAGTGCTCACGGATGCGGGGTCAAACTGGGGACCATTCCTCCTTCCCCTGCGATCTTCCTGCCCCTCTGTGCCAGGGTTGGGGTTACCTGGATCAGAAGCGGGGTGGTGGCTCTTGGAAAGCTGGGGATTATCTCTGGGGCCTTCCCAGGGGGAAGAGCTGTCAGCTCCCTCCAAACCTCCCCAAAACGGGCTGGGGAGGCTGAGCTTGGCTTTTTTCCTTTTTCCATCTGGGTGGGATGAGGCAGCGGGGCCGTGACCAGTGGGGCAGTGTGGCCGTGGCCAGCCCTGAGCCACCTCAGGGGGACACCCGTGGCTGGAGACACCTTCCCCCCCAGTCTTTGCTGCTCTTCCAAGGAAAAGGGGGTTTGATCTCACTTTGCTCTGGGGTGGTGGCAGCGGAGGGGTGGCCTTGGAGGTGTCACCCCTTTGCCAGTGACCCTCCTGTGACCCTTTAGGGATCCTGGGACTGTGGGGCTGAGCAGATCCCACGGATCCCCAAACCCACCCAGGGAGCGGGACCATGAGTGGGACACCCTGAGAGCCCCGGGCTGCACCCCACATCCCCGGGGAGGAGTTTTCCATGCTCTGGCCCCTTTCTCCCAGCGGATTCCAGAGGCTGTGGCGCTGTGGGAGCTGTGGCTGGAGGGTGGAAAAGCTGGAAGGCCGCAGGGCTGGGAAGCCTTTGCTCCAGAGGGTTTTTATCAGTTTGATGAGGCTGGTGCCAAAGGCTGTGACCTGTCAGGCTCCAGCTCGGAGCAATTCCCGCTGCTCCGGCTGCCCGGGCTCGGGAAAAGGCAGGAGCAAATTATCCCCGTGGTTTCGAAGTGCCAGTGCCATATATCCCCCTAAAATTGCTTTTCAGGTGGGATCTCTTTGCTGTCGAAAATTTTACTGGATCTGCCTCAGGTGGAAACAGCTCCTCTGTGGAATTTCCAGTCAGCTTTTCCCTTTCCTTGGCTTTTCCAACCACCCGGCCCCGAGTTAAAAAGGGAGAGAAAAGAGGAGGGAAAAGCGCTTGTGAAAGGAAAGTTTTCCTTCCTGATTTGAGTCATATCAGCCAGAAAAAGCATTTTCTTCTTGAAATCTCCAGAGGTGGATGCTGGAGGGAATAATAATAATAATAATAACAATAATAATAATAATAATAATACAATCATAATAATAAAATACCAAGAATAATATTAATAATATTAATAATATTAATAATATTAATAATAAAAAGCAAAAGCAAGGCACGTCCAGGGAACGTTTCAGGAGAGGAGGAGCCGATCCCTTTGTGTGGCTGTCGGGTTCCCGGGATGAGTGAGGAGCCTGTGGGATTTATCCCTGCTCCCACCTGGCTCCCACAGCGTTCCCGGGCACCTGGGGCTGGAGGAGCATCCCGGCATCATGCAGGGCCTGGAAGAACAGGGCAGGAATTGGCTCCTCCAGGCTTCCCTGCAGCTGTGGGCAGGTGGCTCTGAGGATCCTCGAGGATTTGGGAAGGCAATCCCTGTCTCCGTGGCTCCAGCCGGGAATTCTGGTGTTGGAGGTTGTTGAGAGAGCGAAGGAGCTGCTGGGAAGAGAGAGATGGACAAAGCCCCAGCCTGGCCCTGGGTTTAACCCCTTCCTGCCTGTGCTAGGCCCCGGGGCAGTTGTGGTGGGGCTGGTGAGCTCCCAGTGGGGCTGAGGTTGCTGTGGGAAACAGGGAAGATCCTGCTGAGTGTGGAAAGGGATTTTCCTTGGGTGCAGGCTGAGGAACAGCAGCAAAGGGCTCCCTTTGTGTCCCCTGATCCTGATTCCTGCCCCACGGGCACTTCCTCACCCTGTCCTCGGCTCCCTCGGGCTGGGTCAGGGGCTCAGGAGGAATAAAACACCTCGGGCACCTGGGAGGTGCCTGGACACATCGGATGGGATCAGGAAAGTGCCGTTCCCAGAGCTTTTCCTGGCACTCCCCATCCTCAGTGCCGGGACTGGCCCTTCCCAGACCCTTCCAGCAGTGTGAAAGAATGGTGGGACAGGGTGGAAGTGCTGTGGTGCTCCTCTGTCTTCGTCTTGGCAGGGATTTTGCTGCTGGATCACAGGAGAAGCCAGATCCAGCAGTTTTAGGAATGCTCCGGCTTTCAGGAGCTGTTTCAGTCCTGCCCTGTCCCTGTGCCACGTCCTGCACCTCCTTTGGTGCCACATCCTGGTCGTGAACGTGGCTGTGGTGGCCTGAGGGTGGCTGTCCCTTGGAGCAGGGATGGCTTTTCCTGCTCCTTGGTGCTCCAGCGCCTTGCACAGCCCAGCTGGAACCAGGGTGGTGGGTCCTGGCCAGGGCCAGGAGAGCCCTGCCTGCCATAAATAAATCTCCTTTATTTATTAGGAGAGATGTTGGAGTGCCCGGCACAGCTCCCGGGGGATGATTCATTTCCTTGGGCTCCCAGGAGCTGCAGGCAGGGAATAAATTTGGCTTTTCTGCAGGGAAAGGGGAGATGGCGACTTTGGAATTTTGCTCTGGACCTGGAATGAAATGCTGGGGGGAGAATCATGGATGTTCTGCCCTTGGGGATCCTCCTGGCTTTGGAGAAGGGTTCAGAAATTCCATGGAAGTGTGCAAAATCCGTTTCCAAAGGGTGCTGGCAGCCCGGGCAGGCTCCAGGGTGTGCAGGAATGGTGTGGGAGAGATGGGAAGTTAAATCCAGGCAAGGAGGAATGGGCACAGCTGATCCCTCTGGCACGAGGATGGGTTTGGGAGCTGGTGGGGCTGAGCCTTGCATGAGGGATCTCCAGAGGGAGGGATCCTTCCCTCTGCTTTGCTTTGGGATCAGCTGATCCCGATGTTTTCGGGACCAGCCTGTGGATTTGCAAGTCTGATGGGCTTTGTGCCTGGCAGGTGTCTGCAGGGCCACAAGGAATTGGGGTAGATTCCCAGAAAGGATCCCTTTATCCCGCTAATTCTGCAGGAAGACCCTCAGGAGAATCCCCAGCCCACCCCTGTGTCAGGGGTTGGTCCCATGGCTGAGCGACTCCAGAGGCAGCAGGATAAACCCAGTGAGCCAAAACGCGGGAAATTCGGGGGGTTCATCCTCAATATTCGTTACTTTATTTTCCTGGAGTTCCCCGGGTGGGTGCAGGAGGGAGTGAGGAGCGGGATGGAAGGAGGAGCAGCGTGGAACAGCTCCCCGGAATCGCTCGGCCGAACTTTGAGCTGCGGAGCGCCGCGGCTTTGTCCCGGTGTGGGACAAAGGCTGATTGTTCTCCTGCGGGAAGTCTGCCTCGGGAAGGGGACAGGGATTCCAGGTGTGCCGTGCTCATCCTCCTCCCCGCCACCTGCCCTCCGCTGGGCTCAGCTGGAAAAGCGCCTGTGGCCCGGTGGTTTTTCCTTTTTGGGAACCTGCGGAAGGCGGGGATGAGCGGGGCGCTCCGATCCAGCGCATTTCCCTTCATCCCCGCTCCCGAGCGGTGTGTGGGGAGCGAACCCCGCCGCCTGAACTCACTGCCCGGCCTTTGGGGAATGCATTTCTGGCTCGTGCATCACCGCCCGGGAGTTTTCCCCCTCTCAAACCTGTTCGGTCACCTCCCGGCGCTGTTTTGTTCTCCTTCCCTGCTCCACTGAGTTCTTTTATCCAACCCATCCACTGCAAATAATCGCACTTACGAGCGTCTTGTGAGCTCGATTGCAGTGTTTGCTTTCCTCGTGCTCCATTGGCGAATTCCCGGAGTCACAGGGTCCCGCCGGGCTCTGGGGATTGGAGAACTCGTGTTTACAATTCAGGTGTTCTCAGAACTTGAGCTAGCATGAAAACCCTCCAAAAAAACCCCATGGGCTGTTTACCACATCAAAGAGCTTCAGCCCCGTTCGAGCTCGGCTTGAAACTCAAACAAAGAATCTTTCACTGAGTTCAGAAATGCTGCGAGAATTCTTGGAAAATTAAGGTTTTCTCAGTGTGGTGGGGAGGGACCTTCACGTTCCCACCCAGAGCAGGATTTGCGGCTATTAAACCGCATTTCAGCACCTCGCTGTTTGTAGGATTTTCAGTGCAAGCGGGAGAGGGGAATGGCAAGGAATTCACCCCGGTGTAGCTGCTGTGAAAACAAAGGTTTATCCCGAACCCCGGCATAGTATCCATCCCTTATCACATCCCTCACACCTGAGGCACTTTGTCTCATGGATCTGAACCCATCCTGGACAGGCCAGAGGATGTGGATGCTCTCCAGCCCGTGGGGGTTTTTTGGTTGTGTATTTATTTACCCCAAATATTTTAATGTTGTCTCTACAAAATCCTCATTTTGCTGCTCCTCAGGGGTATTTCGGGGAGCTGAACCTGGGAATGGCTGGATATGTTACAATTCCTCACAATGAGCAGGTTTGGTGTCCTCTGAACTGTGGAAAGGCCCCAGATTTGTTGGGAATACCAGAACATCTCCCCAGCTGCTCATTCAAACCATTTCCGAGCGTTTCGTTCTGGGCAGCTTCCAACATTTGGGGGTTTGGTGGTTCTGCGGCATGGGAGAAACTCAAAGCCATTAATTGGGGGTTTGTCATCCCCTCAGGGACCCCAGGAGTGTCCCAGTCCTTGTGTTTCCCAGGGCTGGCATTGCCCAGGCTCCCAAATGCTCCCACTGGAGCCTCTCCAGGGCTCGGAGCCTTCTCTGGGAGCTGTTATTGGCCATAATCAACCTCCCTTAATAAACAGCAGCTGGGGATTCCTTTATACACAGGGAAAACGTGGAAGGCCCTGGATCTGGAGGAAACTCTGGATTTCTGCTCCCAGGCCAACACCAGGAGCACAGAGGCCGCTGCTGGTGCAGGGCGGGGAACGAGGTGATGGTTAAGGTCCCTTCCCACCCAAACCATTCCACGATCCCACAAAATACTCAGGATGGGACACGTGGCTGTAGGAATGGGGGCTGCAGGAATGGATCTGCTCCAGTGTCCCCCTCAGTCCCTGTTTTGGCAGAATCTTCTCGGCCTGGGGAAGTTCAAGCTTGGAAGAAGAGTTGGCCCAGCCCAGCGTTCCCACCTGCCTCAGGGGTTTGGTTTGTGCTCCCAACTGCTCTGGGAGGAAGTTGGGGCCACAGGGATGGTGGGATTTGCTGTCTGCATGTGAAACCTGACCTTGCCCGGGGTCTGCCCCGTGGTTTCCTGGGAAGAACAGGATTTGTGGCCTGTTTGGTGGGATCTGGATGCCAGGAGGGCTCCACAAGCCCCGGCAAGCAGCTGGTGACTCATTCCATTGTCAGTCCTTGGGAATGTGCTGCCTTGGAGAGGAGTGTGAGCTTCCACAGGGACTGAGGGAGGCAGAGTGAATCCCACCAGCTGGGGGGGATCCCTGGGAGCTCCGAAGCCTCTCCCATGGCACGTTCAGGATTTAGGGCAGGGATGTGTGACTGGGGGAGCTGGAAAGCTCAAAGACAATCCTGGTGTCCTGTGGCCAGGAAGAGGTGGATAAATTTGTCCAGGTCATCCTGGTGACATCCAAGAGTCAGGGAGAGGGTGGCCTGGGATGGAGCTGGGTCCAGAAGGAGCAATGGAGCTGCAGGGAGGGCCCTGCTCCTGGCTGATGCCAAATCCAGCGCTGATTTGTGCTGTGTAACCCAGGGTTCCTTGAGTCCCGCCGTGCTTTGGCTGGGGCTGGAGCAGCTCCAAGCCTCCCCATCTTCCAGGAGTTGAAAGGGTGTTAGATCATTCCCTTTCTCCCAAAGAACCATCCAAGGGGCTGTAGCAGCTCACACCAGGAGTCAGCCCAGCTCGACCTCCAGGAGCTTTGATGGAAAACCTGCCCTTGCCTTTCAGGGGCTCCACCTCAGCCTTTGCTGAGCAGGAACAGCTCAGAAATCATGGAGTGTGAATATCCTGGAAGCTGTGGAGGTCCAGCTCCCTTAAATCCTCATGTCCTCCCTCCCCACGCTTTGAGAGTTGTCCTCACACCGCGTTGGAGCAATGGGAGAGGGGAGAGGCCATCCCTGATTCCCCCCTTCCTTCCAGCTCCATCCGGTGCTGAGGCGGCTCTTGGTGGTTCTGCAGAAGTGGGATCAACCCCAAAAATGTGGATCAACGCCAGTGCCAACATGGCACCTCCCACCCTGCCATCTGGAGAAGCTCCTTTGGTTTTCCCTTCCCGCTCCAGGCTCCGTGTCTCCAAGGTTTTGGGTTTTTTCAGTCCAATGATGGATTCAAACCTTTATTTTTGGCAAGGCTTCTGTTTGCTGCTGGAGCCTGGCTGTTCCCAGCTGCTCCTCTTCCAGCCCCTTGACCTTGGAGCTGGCTGAGGGTGTTTTCCCTGGCTCCCTTGGCCTTTGGGATTGTGGCATGGTCCCAGTAATAAATACCTGAGCTGGATTGCCTCGGAGGGAGCCTTTATCAGCTGCCGGAGGGAAGGAACTGCGAGCACAGTCAGTGAGTCTGGGAATGGGGCTGCCTGGCTGGAGATTCCCGGCCTCCCTGGCTGCTGGGAAGTCGTTATTGGCTCGGGGAGTTGCAACACAGGGCAGGAAGGAGCACTGGGATAACCCTCAGGAGCTCCTGGGCCATCCATGGGCACAGACCTGGAGAAGGGAGGATCCATGTCCTGCTCCAGAAGCTGGAGAGCTCGGGGATGGACGCCTCTGCCAGGCTCCTCCCTGGGCACGGGATTTCAGCATGGATCCCCACTTCCCAGGTGGCCAAAACTCGGGAATTTTAAACACCCCAACAGCCCTTGGGGACAGCTGTGACCCCAGGGGGCTGAGCACCCCCAGCACCCTCCGTGTGCAGGGACAGTGAGGGGGTGGATTCTGCTCCCAAAGGGATTTGGGGCGTCCCCATCTCCCTGTGCTCCTGGGGGCATTTCACAGCAGGTAAAGGTGGCTTTGGGACACCCCCAGCACTCTGAACCCCCAGGTCTGGGCAGGATGGGGGACTCACACCCTTTATCCATGGCCTGGCAGGGAATTGTGCAGGAAAAGGGGAAACTGTTGGGCTGGAAGATGTAAAGGTTGGATTTGATCGCCTTAGAGATGTTTTCCAACCCAAATAATCCATGAATGCTTCGAGGGCAGCCCCTCACCCTGGAGTTGCTCTGAACCCCCAGGTCTGGGCAGGATGAGGAGCTCACATCCTTTATCTGTGGCCTGGCAGGGAATTGCTGCAGGGAAAGGGGAAATGTCTGGAGTGGATGATGTAAACCTTGGACTTGATCACCTCAGAGGTCTTTCCCAACCCAAACAACCCATGAATGCTTTGAGGGCAGCCCCGCATCCTGGAGTTGTTCTGAGCAAGCAGGGGAGCTCATCCAGGGCTTTCCTGGGCCCAGCACATTCCCACGGGAGCTCGGATTCCATCCGGGATTCGGCTTTGTTGTTTACGGCAGCCAAACGTTGGGCACTTGAAAGGAAGAGTCCCGGGGCTTTCTTTGCTAATCCCGTTTTACAGAGAGTTCCAGGAGACTTGAGGAACAAACAGAAAATAACGTCGATCCAGGTCGGTATCAAACCCAAATGATCAGAGGGACAAATATTTACCCAGGTCAATATTTAACCAGGAGACAATAAACGCTGATATTGAACCAAATCTGGATATAAATACAGGCTATTTATAAAGCGAGCCTGCACAGGGGCACTGCCAGGGCCGTGCCAGGGGGGTTGATTGATGATTATCCTGCCCATTGTTTGCTGATTCCCTCGGAGGCTGGAGTTTCGTGCAGGTGCACGGAGGAGAAAGAGCCCGGGCTGGGTTGTGGCACAACCGTTGTGCCACACCTGTGCTCCCGGGGTCCCTGGTGCCGGGGACAGGCCCCCCTTTCCCGTTGGAGCCGTGTCCAGCTGTTCCCCCATTCCCTGAACCCCCACCTAGGAACGGTTTGGGTTGGGAGGGGCATCAAAGCTCACCCAGGTCCAACCCTGACACCTCCCACTGTCCCAGGCTGCTCCAAGCCCCAGTGTCCAGCCTGGCCTTGGGCACTGCCAGGGATCCAGGGGCAGCCCCAGCTGCTCTGGGCACCCTGTGCCAGGGCCTGCCCCCCCTCCCAGGGAACAATTCCTTCCCAATCTCCCATCCATCCCTGCCCTCTGGCACTGGGAAGCCATTCCCTGGGTCCTGTCCCTCCATGCCTTGTCCCCAGTCCCTCTCCAGCTCTTCTGGAGCCCCTTTAGGCCCTGCAAGGGGCTCTGAGCTCTCCCTGGAGCCTTCTTCTCTCCAGGTGAGCACCCCCAGCTCTCCCAGCCTGGCTCCAGAGCCCTTGGAGCAGCTCCGTGGCCTCCTCTGGATTTATTCCAGCAGTTCTGCATCCTCCTGATGCTGAACCCCGGGGCTGGCTGCTCGTGGCTGCCCTGCCTGGACACAGGTGACATTCCTCCTGCCCCCCCATCCCCAAAGCTCTTTGCAGCAGTGACAGCACCATAGCGGGGGCTGCCTGTGAGCAGGAGCCTGGCATCCAGCTGAGAAGGAATCTCCCGTCTGGGAGCTGGAATGGGAGCTCTGGCCAGGCAGGAGGGAGCTCAGGGCTGATGAAACCCCCCCGCCTGTGCCAGCCCCTCCCTGTGCCACCTTCAGAGCTCGTTGCCTGTTTAGCAAACACTGATTTCCCTCCTCGTGCCCTGGCGCTGCCCGGGTGCTGACAACACCTGATGTTCCTCCGGCCGTTTGTCATTTATCACCTGCGGATTAGGAGGTGTTTAATCAGGGACAGCCACGTCCCGCCCCCGCCCCGCCAGCCCCAGCCCAGATCTCCGTGCTCGTGGTTAATCCGGGTTTAGCTGGGGCCTGCCAAGAAATGTTTGTGTTGGACTCTGCTTGAATCGATCTCGGTGCTGATAACAGCTCCCCTGGCCTGGGACAGCTGATCCAGGGATAGAGGGCTCCCAGGCTCCTGCAGGATTTATGGGAACGGGCAGGGGTGGAGGGTCTCGTGCCCACCCCTCTGAGCCACTGGAGAATCCACTCCGGAGAGCTGGGATGGCATTGCCCTGTTCATCGAGCCACTGGTTTTACTGGGGCTGGGGGCTTCACATCCTCCAGCTCTCCCAGGGGCTGCTCCTGAGGTTAGCCCATCCTCCAGGGAATTCTGGTCGCCAGGTTTGGGTGTGCTGAGTGTTACACTGCTGGTCCAGTGACACAAACTGGTGTCCAGTGGCCTTACTGGAGTGGACAAAGTACTGGTTTGTGCCTTTTCCTTCTCATTTTTATTTTGGTTTCTTTTCCCTGGCAAATTGAGGAGATGCTTCTCCAGGGTTGAACTTGTGTGACTCCGGGGGGGAAATCCCCCTGGAATTCAGTGCTTTGGCTGTGCGAGAGGAGTTTCGTGTTGGCTTTCCCTTCCTGGCCACGTAAAGATGGCTTCAAGTCAAAGAGAATGGGTTTGGATGGGATATTGGGAAGGAATTCCTGGCTGGGAGGGTGGGGAGGCCCTGGAAGAGGTTTCCCAGGGAAACTGTGGCTGCCCCTGGATCCCTGGAAGTGTCCCAGGCCAGGTTGGACAGGGCTTGGAGACAGCCAGCAGAGCAGAGGCTTTATTGGTCTCCAGTTGTGTTTCATCCCAAAACGAGGATCCAGCACCTGGAACTCCCCTGCAGGCTTGGGATTACCTGGGGAAGAGCTTGGCTGGAGGACACAGGAGCTTCTTCTAGTGGTTCTTCCAGTGATGGGACACAGCCTTCAGCCCCAAAGCCCAGGAGATTTCTTGTTTAAGCATCTCCTCGTGCTTCCATGGCCACGTGGAGCCCATGGATCTCCAGGGATGGCAGCTCTCAGCATTCCCAGCCTGCTGACATCCCTCCTCTGGGACCTCTGGTCTGTTGTGGCCTTGCAAGGAACATTCTCCATTTAGGTGCAATCCCAGGATATGAACACCTCAAAAAATGGGAAAACTCAGTCCACTGAGTTGGTTTTCCTGGTTTTCTGTGTGCCAGAGGGAAACCTGTGCTGGTTTTGCGCCCGTGCTGGTCTCAGTGACCATCCCAAACTGGGAGGGGACGGGAGGCTTTTCCAGGGTCCTGTTGGACTGGAGGAATGGGAGAGGTTTGGGTGAAACCGGGTGGTTGTGGAGAAGAGGGACACGCTGGAAGTGAGCAGGGGAAGGATGTGGAGTGAGGATGAGCCCACAGGAGGCTGGTAAATGCTGGTTTGGGATTTGGAGAAATCCCAGATCTCTTCCCCTCTGCTTGGTGCTGGAGGACGGTGGCCTGTCTGGAGCACTGACCTTGGAGAAAGGTCTGAGGGATGTGGGAAGAGCCCTCAGCCCTCTGTGGGAATTTGGGAGAGGTGGAGGCAGGAGAAGGGAGAGGTGCAGGACGTTTGTGAGCACATCGTCATCTGTATGGGGGTGATAAAGGGGATTTCAGGTGCCGTGCCTCAGTTTCCTCGGGAGTGCTCTGTACTTCCCGTTTGTCTCTTCTTTCCAAAGAGGCTTCCCTGTTCCTCCTCAGACAAGCTCCAACCCATGGTGGGCAACCACCAACCCATGGTGGGCAATCACCAGCTGCTTCCATGTCACGGGGTGTGGGGTGGGAGGAGACACCGGTGGCAGGGGGGACACCTGGAGGCCCTGGGGGGCTGTGGGAGGCTCTGGGGGGTGCTGCCCTCCCTTGGCCAGGGGTTTTTGAGGGGGGTCTTTGGGGTGGCCAAGCTGGGGAGGACACCCCACTAACCCAGCCCTGCCTCCTGCAGCTGCACCCCATGAGGATGGACCAGCGGATGCCACCGCTCATTCTGGAGGTGAGTGGCTTCCCTCGTTCCTTCCCCTGCATCCTCCTGCTCCCGTTGGTGACAGGAATCACAGAAGTCTCCAAGAGGTTGAGCTGGGACATTCCCCACTTCCCATTCCCACTTTCTCCCTCCATCCCCGCTGGCAGCCAGGACAGGTCCCTCCGTCTCTGCCAGTCCCGCGTGCCAGCGCGTCACTGCCACCGCCATGGCTTGTGTGTCCCCACGGGCTGCATCCCAGCGCCTGTGACAGGAGCCAGGAGCGACAGCCAGGGCACCCGAGTGCTGGAGTGGCACTGGGTCACCTCAGCTGGACTGACGACTTTGTAGGATCATGGAACGGTTTAATTTGGAAAAGCCCTCTAAGATCACCCAGCCCAACCATTCCCCAGCACTGCCAAGGCCACCACTGGCCCCTGTCCCCACGTGCCACGTCCAGAAGGCTGTGAAACCCCTCCAGGGATGGGGACTCCAGCCAGGCCTGGAGAATCCTTTTTGGAGAAAATTTCCCCAATATCCACCCTGAGCCTCCCCTGGCCCAGCCTGAGGCCGTTCCCTCTCCTCCTGTCCCTGTTCCCTGGGAGCAGAGCCCGACCCCCCCGGCTGCCCCCCTCCTGTCAGGGACTTGTGCAGAGCCACAAGGTCCCCCTGAGCCTCCTTTGCTCCAGGCTGAGCCCCTTTCCCAGCTCCCTCAGGAACTCTCCAGCCCCTTTCCCAGCTCCCTCAGCCACTGGATGTGGATGTGGCATTGGCTGGGAAGTGCTTTGGGGTCAGAGGTGCCAGCACCTGGCCAGGCAGTGTTTTCCAGGCGTTTCTGGGCCACAAAAAAAAACTTCCCGTTTCTCCCAGTGGGAAAGACGATGGTGCTTGGGATTCCTGCACAACTGTGGCGTAGTGGAGAATTCCATGGGGTGGAACTGTTGTTGTCCAGGTCCTGCACACACACACAGAGCAGAGGGGCCGGGCTGGTGTCCCTCACTACCCCTTTCTCCAGGAGCCTGAAGGGGAATTACTGTGGTTTTTTAATGGAAAAACTGGGAAAAGGCTGTGCTCTGCAGGGAGGGGTGGTCATGGAGGGAGGGAGGTTGGGTGACACCAAACACGGCACAGGCAGAGGATAGGGGGTCTCCAGATTTGGGATCTGAAATTCGGGCCCTGCATGGAATCCTTTAGTTTGGAAAGGCCCTCTGAGCTCCACACCTCTCCACGTTTGTATTCCTGCCCGGTCCCTGCGGCAGAAGGACCTTCCCTTGGGAACTGCAGGTGAGAAAGTGAAATGCCCGAGATAAGGGAAGTGTGGAAGGAAAAGGCACCCAGCACCTTGCCCTGCCCCTGCTCCTGCCAAGTGGGGCCGTTCATTGCTCAGGAATGTGCGGCATCCCGAGGCGCCCGGGGTGAGCTGATTCCCAAGGGAACCCGGCCTGTGCCAGCCTGGCTGCCAGGAGTGCCCAGGGCTCGGCTCCAGGGCTTTGGTTCTCCCGAGGGAGGGAACCCGCGCTGGGCACCACGGGGCCCAGGGGAGCAGGGAGGCAATCGGGGAGGCAGTCGGGGTTGGAGCTCTCCATGAGGATGGAATGGAGATGAGGGGGCCCAGGTCCTTCCCCTGCCTCCTGCTGATGCCTCAGGGTAAAGAGGGAGGGCAGGCACCAGGGACAGGAGCCAGGGAACGGCTGGAGCTGGGCCAGGGAGGGGTTTAGGTTGGATATCAGGAAAGGTCCTTCCCCCAGAGGGTGCTGGGCACTGCCCAGGCTCCCCAGGGAATGGGCATGGCCCCGAGGCTGCCAGAGCTCCAGGAGCTCTGCCAGGGATGTCCAGGGTGGGGCTGTTGGGGTGTCTGTGCAGGACCAGGGGCTGGACTGGATGATCCCTGGGGGTCCCTTCCAGCTTGGGATATTCTGTGACTCCATGAGTAGCTTCCAGAACCCTGAGCCAGGGTTCCCTGTCCAGAGGAGCTGCTTGAGCTTCCTTTAACCAGGACAGCAGCTTCCAGGACCTCCACGTTCGACGAGAACAGACATGTCGCGGTTGGACTCGATGACCTTCGAGGTCTTTTCCAAGCACAGCAATTCCCTGATTCCATAGGGCTCCCAGCACGGTGTGTACACACAGCAGTCCCAGCACGGCCCTTCCCAGCCCGGCCTCCCTGAGCTCCTTCCCGAGTGGCACAGGGTGGATTTGTGGCTGTCCCCGTGCCTGGGTGACAGCCAGCTCAGCCATGTGTTGCCAGCACGGCTCCCAGAGGTGCAAAGGCTCTTTGAACGAGCTGGAAGCTCCGTGATCCTTTCCCTGGAAAGGGCGAGGAAATCTCTTGGCTCCCTCCCAGCTTTGTTAAGAGCCCTGAGGTGGCAGCAGGGCCGACTTTGGCCCATGGCACTCTGGTGACACGGTTCAGGGCTGGAAACCTCGGCTCAGGGCGTGGGCTGAGCTCGGCTCCTGCTCCTGGAGTGCGCTCCGGGCTCCGCCAGGGAAACCTGGTGGTTTTCCAGCTGCTCTCCATTGGAACGAGGCTCCGAGGGCTTTGACACTTGGAGAACCATGTAATTAAGGGTTGGAGCTCTGCACAAGAGCTTCAGTGCTGGGATCTGCCACCACAGTGAGCAGAACCTGAGTCACCCAGTGCCAGCAGATGAATTTCCTCGAGGATTTCTCCATCAGGTTGCTGGATTGTTGGGCCTGGATCCAGTGGGATGCCACAGCAGGCGGGAACCAGGAGGGGAAGGAACCGGAGCCAGAGGTTCTGGTAGCTTGGAGGAGCCAGGCTTGTAAAAACAGCTCTGTAAAACCAAAACTAACCCAAAGGTTAGGCCAGGGCTGAGTCACTGCCCAGGTGAGGCAGGAAGGCAGGAACTGTTCCCATTTTAGGCTCAGAACCCACTGAGTAAGTGGCAACATCACTTAGATTTCTAGGCCCAAATTATTCCCAATTAATTAAAGATATTGTCCTAGAATTCCTCAGTTCATTAAAGAGACTGGCCCAGAATAAAACACTCCTCAGGCTGCTGAGTTTAAAGGAGACCAGAGCCAGCGTGTCCAAGGTGGGCTGCAGATCCAACCTGAGGTGTGATCCTGGCTGGATTCATCTCATTCCCGGTGCTTGTGTGGCCAAAGCTTTGTAGCCAAAGCTCTGTAGCCAAAGCTTGCTTCCCCTTTATCAGGTGTGATTTGTGTCCTACCTGCATCCTCTCCCTGGCTGCCCGCTGTTATCAGGGAGATAGGGAGGGGGGAAGTGGGGCAGAGGCCGCTGATTCAGCCCTGGGGAGTCTGGCTGAGTCAGACCCGGAGCTAAATCACCTCAGCTTGGCTTCCTGGGCCGTTCCTGCTGCTCCCTCCATTTCCTGCTTGCTCAAATCCCTGCTGGACGTTGGCCTCCACCCACTGGGTGTCAAGGTCACCTTTCCCAGCTCCCGTGTCCGTGTTTTTGCCCCAGGCACGCTCGGAGATGGACAAGTACCTATCCAGCGAGGTGCCGCCCATGCCGATGCTCCCGGACAAGAAGTACCGCCGGGAGAGCGCCTCGGTGGTGGATGAGTTCTTCTCCACGGAGAAGCCCAGCTCCACGCCCTACAGCGTGAACATCAACGTCATCCTGCCGGACACCACGCACCTGCGCACGGGGCTCTACCGGCCCCCCAAATCCATGGCCCCCTTCCCTCAGATCAAAACCGAGCCCGGCACCGGCTTCTCCCAGCCCTGCTCGTCCGCCTCCGGCCCCACGCAGACGCTGCCCGACTTCACCAGCGTGTTCAGCATGCCCCAGTCGGTGGCGGTCAACAACATCTTCATCAAGCAGGAGATGCCCGCGGAGATCCCGTTATCCGCGCACCCGCAGCAGTCCCAGCTCTTCCAGCTGCCCCTGGGCGGTGCCCGGCGCCGACATTCCCACCCTGGCGTCCTCCTCCAGCAGCAGCACCACGGCCATCAGCTGCCTCAGCGGGGTCACCATGTCCACGGGCTCCATGGCCAGCGTGGCCCACAGACCTGTGCAGCCAGCAGGGCCCCTCAAGCAGTACCCGCACGTGGCCCAGGGACAGGGAAGCTTCGGAAACATCCCCGGGCAGTTCTACCCCGCCCCAGGGGTGACTCTGCCCCCCTCGCCCCCCAACTCGCAGCCCGGCAGCCCGAGAACCAACCCGAGCTCATCAACACCATCTCTCCCCCGCCGTCCTACGAGGCCACTTTTGGACTGAAGCTGGTCCAGTCGTCCCAGATCCCCCCAGTCCCCAACGGCATCGGGGGCCTCTCCCAGGGGCACATCGTGATGCAGCCCCCCAAGTACAACCGGCGCAACAACCCCGAGCTGGAGAAGAGGAGGATCCACCACTGTGACTACCCAGGTGTGCTCATGGTGGGCTCTGGGGGGCTCTTGTCACCCCGAGGATGGGTGGGGGTGTCCAGGGAGGATAATTGAGATCCCTTTTGGAATGGAGCTGTGGATGGAGCCCCAGGGAAGCGGGAGGGAGTAGAAGAGGTTGATCCCACCAGCATGGTGCGGTTCCTGTTTTGTCCCCTTCCCTCTCCCTTTACACTCTGGCAAAAGCAACTCAGAGAGGCAGAGAGCTCCTGCAAGGCCAGGGATGCTCCTGGGAATCTGCACCTGGGAATCTGCTCCTGGGCTGCTGCTTCGCTCTGGTCTCTCCCAACCCCAAGCAGCCACGTGAAGCCACTCTGCCATTCCCACTGACTCTTCCTTTCCCTCTGTCTCACAGCGGGTGGAAAACCAGCAGGGAATTCCCCCAAGGAGACCCAGACTCTCTCTGTAGCCCCAGCTCTGATCTTCCAAAGGCAATGAGCTGAATGTCCTGGTGCTGTCCTGCCATGGCTCCGTGGCTGCATCAGGAGCTGTGGAAGGGCACTCACGGAATGGTTTGGATTGGAAGGGACATTTAAAGGCCATGTCATGCCACCTCCTGCCATGGGCAGGGACATCTTCCACTATCCCAGGTTGATCCAAGCCCTCAAGCTGGGGATCAGCCCAGAGATGCTCTCGCTGCCCCTGGATCCCTGGAAGTCTCCTAGGCTGGGCTGGATGGGGCTTGGAGCAGCCTGGGATAGTGGAAGGTGTCCCTGCCATGGCAGGTGGCACTGGGTGATCTTGCCTTCCAAGCCAAACCATCTGGGATTCCATGACACACATCAGGGAAGCAAATCCCACTGGGAGATCCCAGTGAGAGCAGTCTGAGGGCTTGGAAATCACCGCTCCTGGAGCCAGGACACACCTCCCACTTCCTGGGCTGATCCCCAGTGCTGACCAGTTGGGGATTAGCAAACAGTTTTCCCATGGGGGTGTGTGAATGAGGAAAGTCACTTCCTAACTGCCTCCTGTGAGATTTATGGGCTCTTTCCATGGCATGGGAGTGGCTGGAGGTCAGCCCAGAGGCTCTGCCTGCTCCAGGTCCTGTCTCCAGCCATGATCCCAGGAGGGGAAAAGCAGCTCCTGCCCGTCCTGAGCAGGACAGGCCCTGTCCTGCTGATCCTGGGCAAGAGGCTCCTCTGGGCTGGGTGGAAACGCTGGGATGAAAAATGTCCCCGTGCTGCTTGTGCAGGTGATAAAAATTCAAATTCGTATTTGAATGTCCTCGTCAAAAAACACAAAGCAGCAGGGCCAGAAAGGGCAGCAGAGGCTTCCTTAAGCTTTGTCCAGCTGAAACCTGGGAGTAATTAAACCCAACTCGTTTTGAGACACCTGCTGCTGGAACTTTTCCCCAGCCCTGGTGTTTCTGTTAAACCCTGTCTTTGATTAAACCTGTTCTTGCTGATCTTGTGAAAACACTTGTCCCTGGCTCTGTTCTGGCACCTGGAAGCCAAGCTGTGACTGTCCCTGGCTCTTTCCTCCTTCCTGGAACATTTGTACCACATCTGCTGGGCCGGGGCTGTTACAAAACCCAGCCTTGCAAAGTGATATCAGCTGTGACTGGAATCCAGGGAGACAAAGGGCAGCACAAAACCAGAAATGGGGGGGGAATCGAGGGTTTTCATCCTGCTGGTGGAAAAAGGGGTTTGAACCTCTGTGCTTGATCCTTCCCCCGCTCTTTCCCAGCACAATTCCCATGGGTGGCAGGAGAAGGTGTTCGAGTCTGTCTGCCTCAGAGCAAACGCTCTTTAGTTAATACTGAGCCCGAGCCAGGCTTATTTGCATGGCCCAGCTCTGTCCCTCACCTCAAACACCAGGGTTTTTTTGAGCAAGTGCCCCTTTCCCACAGGGAAATTGTGGTTTTTTTCTGTCCTTGCAGGTTGCTCAAAGGTTTACACCAAGAGCTCCCACCTGAAGGCACATCAGAGGACTCACACAGGTAAGAGCAGCTCCAGGAAGTGCTGCCAGCCTCAGGTACCAAACCCCCCCAAAAGGGAGAGATGGGATTTTGGGAAGGAATTCCTGGCTGCGAGGGTGGGGAGACCCTGGAAGAGGTTTCCCAGAGCAGCTGTGGCTGCCCCTGGATCCCTGGAAGTGTCCAAGGCCAGGCTGGACATTGGGGCTTGGAGCAGCCTGGGACAGTGGGAGTTACCATGGTGTGAGATGAGCTTTAAGGTCCCTCCCAACCTGATTTGTTCCTTGATTCTGTGCTTTTCTGTCGCTCTGAGCTCTTCCCTTGAGATGTCCCAAATCCTACCCGGGGCTGATCCTGCTGACCCTCCAGGAAGGTTGCAGAAGGCCTGTGTTGCATGTTTGGGACCTCTGAGGAGACCGGGGCATCTCTTTTGTGTCAGAGCTCCCAAGGAGAGGGGGGAACCCCTTGTGTCTCCTTGGGCACCACTCCCTCCAAACCCACCCAGAGAAGGGCTCCCAATCCGTGCAGGGCTGGGCTGTGCCCTCATTCCCGAGGGTGCCATGGTGCAGACAGGGACCCCAGCACGGAGCAGCTCCTGCTCAGCTCCCCTGGGCCGATCCCAGCTCCGTGACACTCGTGCCGTGCATTCAAGCCCCAGCGCCCTCATTAAGGCATTTATTATACCTGAAACCTTATCAGATCCCCAGGTAGTCCAGGAACCATCAGTGCCCTCATAAATCTCTTTTATAGGAGGGCTGATCTTTACTGAGAGCAATTAAGCCGGGCCCAGAGTTCACTTCTCTTTTTTATGAACAACGACCAAACCCTGCTCTGCGGCTGGGAATTGGTTCTTGCTCTTGGCTCCGTTCCTTCCTCCCCTTATCAGCCCTTCAAACAAAGAATTTCGCTTTGTGGGTGAGCCACGATGTTTTTTTGGCAGGGGCTGGGGAGGAGGGGGCTGGAAAAGAGCACGGAAGGGGTGGAAGAAAGGAACAGGAAGGATGTTGTCCCAGAGCTGGGTGCCGATAGGGATTTATCACAGTCTGGAATCAGGGCTTTAAAATTAAATTAAACATCTCTTGTCCCTTCTGGTTGGGAGCACAGGGTTTAGCTCCGTGCCCAGGACATTGGGCACCTCCTTACCCATCACATATAAAAATGTACCCAGGAAAACTTTCAAACTGGGTTTGAAATCCAGTAAAATTCTGGTTTTTCCAAGTTTCCCAGTGATCAAGGAGGAAATCCAAGTGGCTTTGCCTCCTTCCCTTCCCCTCCTGTGAGAGGGAAGGGCGGAGAGGTGAGGGAGGATGTGAGCTGAGGGGTCAGGAGAACTGGTGGGGGTGTGGGATGAGCAAAAAGCAGGGAATCCAATCCAGAGCCGTTGTACAACCCAGGCCCGGGATCTCTGCATCCAATGTTTTTATGCCTCACGTTTTGCTTTGCCTCGCTGAGCTCATCACCAGGGCTGCAAGAGCAAGGACTCACCCCAAATCCTACCTCAGCTCCATCATCCAAAGGGTTAAAAATGTCCCTTCTCCCATTCCCTGCCTGAGAAATCCATGATCTGGGAGCTCTTTCCTTGTGGTTTCCCGTTGCCAGGGGCCGGGTGTTTTCCTCTCCTGGAGCCACCATTCATTTCCTGGGTGCCATTGTGAGATTAAATATAAACCCCCGGGGCCGGGAATGCCACCTTGGATCCTTTGTTTGAGCCCGCCCTGCCGTGCTGTCCTGGGAGACACAGCCAGCTCCCAGGACAATGGAAAACCTGGGACAATGGGAAACCTTGGGCTTCTATCCTGGAGATCAACCTGGCATTGTTTGGGAGCAAAGGGCCTTGGTGGGGTTGACCCAGCCAGGTGACCTGGAGGGGACAAAGCTGCAAGGGGCAAATCCTGCCTTTGGGAATATCCTGCTTTGGGGAAAATCCTACTTTGGGGAAAATCCTACTTTGGGCAAACCCTACCTTTGTCTTGGCACGTCCCAAGTCCTGTAAAACCCCCACCAAGTCCTTGTAAATCCTCTGCAAGTGCTGTGTTTACCCGAGCCATAAAAACACCCCTCTGTTTCCCACGGAGCAGCGCCCGGGGTTTTTGGAGGAGCAGGATGTGCTCGTGCTGCTCTGCCACCTCCAGGTTCACACATCCGTGGTTTTGTGCTTTTCCCACTCTGGGCAAAGCACTGGAGATCGTGCCGTGGCTGATTTCACTTCCCTGACCAAACGTGGCATTCCCAGCCCTGGAATTATCCAAGGCTGGGTTGGATAGGACTTGGATCTAGTGCACGGTGGAACCCGGTCTGGTGGAACCTGGCCTGGGGAAGATGGGCTTTAAGGTCCCTTCCAAGACAAGGCATTCCAGGATTCCCTGGTTCTGCAGAGCAGCCTGTGGGAGGAAGGGCTCCCTGGGCAGCAGGGAGAAGAAGGAATCCCTGTAAACTGATGTCGTCCCTGGAAGTTGGTGTAGGAATCCCTGGAAGTTGGTGGAACCTGGTCTGGGCAGGGTGGAACGTGAAGGGCTTTAAGGTCCCTTCCAAGCCAAGCTGTTCCAGGATTCCCTGATTCCACGGAGCAGCCTGGGAGAGGAAGGGCTCCCTGGGCAGCATGGGGAGGAAGGAATCCCTGGAAGTCGGTGTAGGAATCCCTGGAAGTCGGTGTAGGAACCCCTGGATGTCAGTGCAATATGACAGGCTTCCAAGTCAAGGCATTCCAGGATTCCCTGGATCTGCGGAGCAGCCTGTGGGAGGAAGAGCTCCCTGCAAGCATGGGGAGGTGTCCCTGGAAGCACGGGCAGGAAGGAATCCCTGGAAGCACGGCAGGGCAGGGCACACATGCCCGTGCACGCGTGCTGCGTGCGGACGTGCGCTCCCGCCGCGCCGCTGCGCCCGGCAATTGGCCCGGGAAAGGGTAAATATTTGAGGTCGGGAATGTCAGCACATTCCCTGAACTCTGCCTGCTTGTTCAGGCTGTTAAGAGCAGCACTAATATTTGAGAGCACCACGCCCTGCGTGGGGACAGGGCTGCAGCCAGGGTTCAGCCCCGTGGCCCCGCTGGAAGCGGCCGCGGGCTTTTCCGGCCCAGTTCCCAGCTGGCTGGGAAGGTGCCCGGTTGAATGGATTTGGGTTGGGAATGGGTGTGTTTGGGAGGGAGGGGGAGAGGGCACGGGGATGACATCACCTGAACGCTCTGAGGGAAACACAATGCGTTGTGTACAGAGCTGCTGGCGGGGAACTTGGAGGTGTGGAGCGTTAGGTCACGGAATCCTGGAATGGTTTGGCTTGGGAGGGGTCTTTAAAGGCTGTCTGATCCTTTAGGGACGCCTTCCACCAGACCAGGTTGCTCCAAACCCCATCCAATCTGGCCTTGAGCACTTCCAGGGATGGGACAGCTGCCAACATTGGATGGAGGTTTCAAAAAAATTTAGATTTTTCAGACTGAAATTTAGATTTAGAGCCCTTCTCTTCCTCCTGGCACCTCCCACCACCCCCACCTTCCTCAGGAATTTTCGGCTTTTTATTAAAAAAAAAAAAAAACTAATTCAGAAGTTGTTTTTAGCCAGAAATGCTCCAAAATCCCACAGGAGCTCGGAGAGCACTGGAAGGCAAAGCAGGAGGGGTGGAGAGGGACGAGACCTGGGTGGTGCAGCTCCGTCTTCGGTCCCTCGCTGGCTCTGGGCTGAGCGCTGCGGGGAGCCCTGGCAGTGCCAAGGAAGTTGGGCGTGTCCCAGAGGCTGGGGGGCGTTTTTGGGAGGCTGGGCACACGTGTGACCGGTGGCTGTCCCCTGGCCAGGCGAGAAGCCCTACAAGTGCACGTGGGAAGGCTGTGACTGGCGCTTCGCCCGCTCGGACGAGCTCACCCGGCACTACCGCAAGCACACGGGGGCCAAGCCCTTCAAGTGCCTGGCCTGCGGCCGCTGCTTCTCCCGCTCCGACCACCTGGCCCTGCACATGAAGAGGCACCAGAATTAGGAGCCGCCTCCCTTCCCACTTCTCCGAGAGCAGCTCAAACTCTTCCCGTCTCCCAGGGAAGAACCTGTACATAGGAATGACCCCACGCCGCGATCAACCGAGGCGGCAGGAGAGCTCCTGCCAGCCTGGCCCCGACTCTGGTTTCACAAGAGACTGAAACCCACCCAGCTCATTTCAGACGAGCCCTGATTGCAGACTGAGCTCCTGACGAGCCTCCTGGTGGCACCGGGCCGACAGAGCCAGGATTCCCAAGGGCTTTCTTCCAGCAGTCCTGCTATTTATTTGTCACTCAGGAGCGACTTCATGTCTCAAGGCCTTTTGGGACGATTTTTGCCCCTTTGGTGAGGTCCAGGAGGATGTGACAGCTTGGCTGTGACAGGTCTCACTTGGACCCTCTTGGCCAGTCCCATGGCATGGCCATGGATGTGGCACCACATCCCTTGGTGTGACCATGGATATGACACTCTGTCCCATGGTGTGACCATGGATGCGGCACCGGTGCCATGGTGTAACCATGGATGTGACCCCTGTCCCATGGTGTGAGCATGGATGTGACCCCTGTCCCTTGGTGTGACCACAGATGTGACACCACGTCCCTCGGTGTAACCATGGATGTGACCCCTGTCCCTTGGTGTGACCATGGATGTGGCACCGGTGCCGTGCCAGAACAGGAGCCATGCCCAGGGCTCTTGGGGGTGACAATCCCAGTCTCTGTGGGGGCATAGAAGAACAGACCTGTGACAAACTCACCCTTCAAACAAGGGACAGCACAAAAGCAGGTGACAAAAGCGTCACCTGTGTCCCACTGAGCCCATTGCTGGCAGCCACCTCACGCGGGACTGCCAACGCCTGCCCTGCCTGGTCAGGTTTTTATGGTTGTGTCCTTAGCATTTCTGCTTCCAAGAGGAATCTGGACTTCAGGTGTCGCTGGGGGGACCAGCCTGGGTTTGAAGCTACCCAGGGGACAACAAAAGAGCCACTGCTGAAGGTCTGGAGTCCCAGAATCCGCCAGTGGTGCCCTTCCCCAAAATCCTCCCACAAGGACTCGGTGGCCACCAGTCACACCGGGCCTGTGCTGTTGCCATTCCATCAGATGGGGAAAAACAAAAAAGGGAAAAAAGCATCTGGGAACCAAATTCCAATAAATCCTGCAGTTCAGAGTGGAATCTGGAATCACATGACTACCTCACAGGTTCACCGCCTCCGGCTCCCTAAGCTCCTTACCCCCATCCCATGGGATGCACATCCCTGTTCTCCAAAGCCTTCCAGGGGTTAAATTTGGGCACAACAAGAGCCAGTTCCAAGAGCAGCTGGGAGGGTTGTAAATAAATCAGGAACAAATAACGGGCCTGCTGTGTCCAACAGAATATTGATTTCTTCCACGCCCGCCTCCTCTCTTATTTTTCCTTGGATAAATTCGGGTGGCGCACGGACTGATGTGTGGGATGGAAGGCTGGACCATGGCATGGCCAGGTGGCTGGAATTTGGAGGCCACTCCTCTCTGCTGTTGCCAAAGCCACTGCTGGCTTCCTGGTTGTTCTATTCCTTGGAGAAACAGAACCAACCCCAACCCCGCCACTCTGTTTGGCAGGAGAGGAGGGCAGGAAGGATTTGGGGTCAATGTTGTGCTGTAGGCTTTGGGATGGACGATGGTCCAGCTCTGCGGCGACTCCTCCTGTGGCTCTTGAGCCAGGAGCCTCCCGTGCCACCAGGGAGGGTGGGAGTGGAGGGGGTGACAGGTCATGGAATTGCTGGGTGGTTTTCCCAACAGTGGGAGCAGTTTTCCAGCCCTCAGCACCAACCTCCACGCCCCAGGGTGGTTTTTTCGGGGCACCTCCTGTGGTTGAAGCTCCCCAAGGCAGGAGCCAAAGCACAAAGCACAAAGCACAAGGTCCCCGCGTGCGTCACCCTCAGCCCCACCCACGGCCCTCTCAGAGGGGTCTCTTCACCCCCCTCTGCCTCTTCCCATCCCTAATTCCCCTCTCTCCCCACCCTGTGATGCTGATGGAGCCCAAAACCAGTTTGCTGAAAACCAGCACAAAGCCAAACCCACCAACAGGCAGCTTGAAATCCGAGGGGAGTTGGACACAATTTTCCTGCTAATCTTGGGAATTTTTTTCCCTACAGCCTCTGCTTGTCCTCCCCTGGACTCTGTGTGTGTAAATATATAAATATATATATATTTTTTTAAATTTGATGAGGGGCAGAAGTGTTTTAGCACCCAGCCACTGCTCTGCATGCAAACTCCTCACGTGCAAATGCTTCTTTGTTTTGAAAAATGAAAATCATGGCAAATCCTCGGCTTTTATTCCTTTATTTTCCTATGGACAGAGTGGACAGCTCTGGGTTTGCGTTGGTGGCCGAGGGCAGTTGTTTTTGGGGAGAAATCCGGGGAGATGGGGAGTGGTGCTGGTGGAGCCTTGTGACACTCATGACAAACGACAGTCCCTCCCTCCCCGGTCCCCTGGGACACTTTGGGAAAGCTTTGCAAGGAGTGGATCAAACGCTGGAATGTGGGTGCCCCACCTCTGTTTGAGAACGGGGAGAAAATCGCTGTAAATAGGCCAAAAGTGCTGTGTGACTCCGGGGGTTCTTCCAGGTGATCCTTTATTATCCAAGATGAGCACAATGGGAAAGAAATTGGGACCTGGAAAATGTGGGGAGGGAAGATTTCTTTTCCTGGAATGCTGTGTTTGTTAAAGAGCCCCTCTCCCCCACCGAACTCCCCCAGGAATATTGATCCATCTCCTATTTTGTAATAAAATTTTATCACCTGCAGACCTGGTCTGGCTTCTGGTCCTTCCTGCTCCAAGAGCTTCTCTCCCCTTCACGCCCTGCTTTTCCAGGCTTAGGGAAAACAGGGAATAAAGCTCTTTTCACTGGGAAAATGGGTGTCCAGGCAGGGAAGGATCCATGAACGGTGTGAGCCTGGAGTTGTCCCTGTCCCAGTGCCGTGGGAAGGGAAAGGAGGGACAAACTGCTTGTTTTTAATCCCCTCACCTTTGTGTGCTCCTACTGTTTATCCTGAGCAGGGAAATGGGGCATCCACAGATCCAGGAGGGAGCTGGAGCAGAGCCAGGAGGGGGAGAGGGACAAGACAGGGACAAGACCCCTGAACATTCCGTGGCACCCTCCTGTCCTTGGGGACACCGCTGTGCCCCGGGCTGTGCTCTGGGTGTGCCACGGGCTGATCCTGGTGAGGTCACCAGGACGGGGAGTAACGGGGATGCCAGGGAGGTTTAGAGGGTGGCTGATTGTTTGAGAAGCTGAGGGATCCTTCCAAAGTGGGGGAAGCCCCAGAGAGGGCATCACTGGAGAGACGTCAGACCTGGCTGAGGTCCCTTTGGGCCAGCTCCTCCCTGGAACATCCTCTTAGAGCAGTGGCAGACCTGGGGCAGGGCTCAGAGCACAGATGGAAGTTCAGGCTCGTCCCTCAGTGGGTTCTCAGCAGAGCAGGATCCCAAAAAGTCCTTCTCCCTTTCGCACCCCATGGCTCTCACTCCCTGCAGCGTCCCCCAGCACCGTCCCCGTCCTGGCCTTGTTTGTGCCGACGGTGAAGCAACGGCTGTAAAAGCTGGGTCGATGCATGGACTGTTCCTGCCGGGCTGTTAAAGCTCCAGGAATGCCAGGATCCAGCTGGCCAAGGACAGGGAGGGAAGCAGGAGGCAGAGGGAGGGATAAAATCCCGGGGGAAGCCTGGAGGAGGCCACGCGGTCTCACAGGGCATGGCCAGGAGGTGACGGCACCAACAGGAGACTCCTCTCGGGTTTTTCCTCAGAATTCAGAAGGAAGTGATGCTGATGCTACCACACCATGTCCAGCACCTGGAAAACACATGGAAGGAGGATGGGGATGGGAAACTCCCTGGGGGAGGCTCAGCGAGCCTCTGTCCTTCCTCTGCCCCCCGGGGTGATTCCAGAGGGGAAAGGTCCTGCTCGGTGTCACCCTGTGCCCAGGGTCTGCTGGGACGGGTGGGAGAAAACCCAGCCCAGCCTCCCTGGGGTCTGGGAGGACCCTGGAGATGCCCCCCAGCCCGGCAGTGACTTTGAGGGTGGTTTTAGGTGTGAACTTTGCTGTCCCTCCCCGCCGCCCATCGCTGCCCCCGAGGCTGCTCTGTTGGATGTGTCCATGGCCCGGCTGTAAAGTTATCCATTGACTCGGGAAAACACAACTGAAGGGAGAAGGAGCCCCGGGCGGGTTCTTCAGGCATCTCCGGAGCTCAGCAGAGGCTTGATTGTGGCACTGGGACACTCCTGTGGCCGCGGGTGGCTGTGGCAAAGCCACCCACGGGCTGTGACCTGGAGGGACAAATCCTGGCTCCCAGCACCCCCTGGAAAACATAAGGGAATGTCCCAGCAGGGTGAGTTTTGGGGGAGGTGGCGGAGTATGTTGCTGGTGGGAACGGGCCGTGCTCGCCGTGACAGCAGCCACGAGCGCTGCCCTTCAAACCCTGCCCTTATCTCCTTCATCCCGGGGACTATCAACCCCTCGAGCCTCCCGCTGCAGCCCGAGCCATTAAAGTTAACCATTACCCACAGCGAGTGTTTATTTGGGATAATCCAGGCCCGGGGGAAAGTGAGGGACGGGGGGAGGAAGGCTCTCGGTTCTTTTCTGCGAGATACGGCCCCGTCCTGCGGGGCTGAAGTGGTGCTTGAACAAGATGAATGCTCAAACAACACACGGCAAACAGAGCTGGGCTGGGAGAGCTCCGGCCACCGGGACACTCGGCGTTCCCATTCCATAGGGACACTCGGCGTTCCCATTCCATAGGGACACTTGGCAGTCCCATTCCATGGGGACACTCCCCCCAGCCCATGGGGACGCTCAGCATTCCCATTCCATGGGGACACTCGGCAGTCCCATCCCAAGGGAAGCTTTTGGATTTTGGCACCTTTGGGGAGAAATCCTCCCTTTCCCGATGATTTTTCCACGCAGTTTCTCCAGCCCTGTTCTGTCTCCAGCCTGTGCCGCTCCCTGCTCCCATCGGCCACGCAGAGGCAGCAGTGCGAGCCAGGACAGGGAATATCCACATCCAGACCCTTGCGTCCGAGAGGGGCCTCACCCACCTCCAACCCCAAAGCAGAGGGATCCCAAATCCCAACCCTCCTCCAGACAAGTCACTGTGCCAGAGTAAAACTTCTTTTTTCCCACTCCCAGACTTTTTTCCTCTCCCTGGAGGATAGGAAGGACAGGGACACCCCACAGCTTTTCAGCACCAGGATCTGAGCCCCGAACTGACCCCAGCACTGGGCAGTGGGACAAACCCTTCCCCCTCTTGGGCACCGCGGCTCGGAGCCTTCCCAGAGCGTGCCAGGAAGGAGCATTCCCGGAGCCATTCCCGGAGCCGTTCCGGGAGTCACCGGATCGCGTGCGGAGGGCTCACCTGATCCCTCTAATCCCCTAATCCATCACCAAGGAGACCCAGCGTTACCTGACATGTGCGAGCAGAGGGGCCCCGCAGAGGGAGAGCTGCTCCTGCCACCCGTGCCAAAGCCCCGTTTCGGCTCATCCCGGTGTTCCAGGGCTGGGGGATGGAGCAGGGAGCAAACCCCCTCCTCGCCGCCCGAATATTCCCACCCCAGTCCCCCCAGTGCGGGACCCCTGGGATCGATCCACCCCTGCTGTCCTGAGCACCTCTGTCCGGCACCGCGAGGGTGGGGGGTGTCCCCTGGGCACGTCTGGAGAACACGGGGACCCCCAAACTGCTGCTTAGGGCGCGTCTGCTCTGCCCCAACCCCGCCGAGGGTGGGCTGGAGAGACACGGGGGTGGGCGCAACCAACCTGGGTAAAACTGGGATAAAAATTTCCCTTTCTGGCAGCAGGGAGCGCATGAGGGCTCTGAGGCAGGGGGGAGAATTGTCCCAGTGAGGCTCCGAGCCGCCGCAGGCACCGCAAAGATGGGGACAAACCCCGAGCTGGAGAGGATCAGAAGGCACAGGACACACGGGGTGGGGGGTGCTGGCTTTCCTACAGCCCTGCAGGGGCCTGTGGAGACCAGGATCGTCACCGAGGGTCCCTGTGGGGCCAGGAGGGGACGATCCAACCCCGCGTGTGCCTCTGGTCACCTGCTGAACACAGCATGCCTGGGAAGGGTGAGGAGAGCAAGGAGTTGATGTGAGGAAGGGGGAATTCCCGCAGGGAACATCCTTCCTGCTCCCAGCATCTCCCGGAGGAGAGCTCAGGGCTGCCGGGCACTCCAGCCCCTGCCTGGGCATCCTCAGGGGTGTCCGTAGGAGCTCCCATCTCCTCCCAGTGGACTCCAGTTCGGCTGAGACCTCACAACTCATGGCACGGGTGGATGGAATTTTTCCAGCGGTGCCATCCACCCGTGGCCGTGCCGGTCCCTCCCGCTGGCCCGGGCCCGCATCGCCCGGGACTGCGCCCTCCTGAGGTGCGGCTGCGGGACACCGGGAATGCGGGAACATCCCCGCTCCAGGGTCTGGCAGCAGGGCTTGTTCCTGCGGGGATGTCACCTCCTTCACCCAGGACAAGGACTCTGAGCAACCTGGCCCAGTGGGAGGTGTCCTCGCCCATGGCAGAAGGCTTGGAAAAAATCGCCTTTGGAGGTCACTTCCAACCCCAAAAATCTGGGAATCTACAAACTTTCATCCTAAAAACTATTCCGTGACTCTCTGACAGCTCAGGAGGAACCGATGCATCTGCCAAGGCGTGAGGAAGAGCCGGGAGAATCTTCCTGCTTCCCACACCTCCGCCCAGCCCCGAGGATGAGCCAGACCTTCCCCCCTGGATCCTTGGCTTTCCCGAAACTCCTCCGGCTCCATCCCGCGTGTCTTCCCGCTCCATCCCGGCTCTCCCGGCTCCGGCTGCCGGCGCCGTTCGCTCGCGGAGCGCTTGGGGCAGCAGAGCCCCGCGCTTGGCCGGAGCCTCCTCCTGCCCAGGCTGGGCTTTACCCGCCCAGGCTGGGCTGAATTTGCGGCCCCTTCCACCCCGTCATCAGGCGTTTATCCATCCCAGAGCCCCAGGAAATGTCCCTGTTTCCAGTGCCGAACATCCCGGAGTTGCCGTGCCAGGACCACGCGTGGCCCCTGTGACTCTTCCCGGTGCTCCTGGCTCCAGGATTTTTGGGCAGGAAGGATTTGTATCCTCTCTCAGTGCTGGGAGGAGCCTTGCCCTGGGCTGGCCCTGCTGTGATTACCCCGATCCATCAGGAGCAGGGACAGGATTCCTCGGGAAGCGCCATTCCATGGCACTGCTCCTCAGGGGGGTGTCCCCGCTGAAAAATAGCCCCATCCTCGGATCCGGGCATTAACTGGACACTGACCCTGTGGAAAATCCTTTCCGAGCTCATGGATCTATCCAGACCTTTTACACGTTTGCTGGGAAAGGAATGGAGCCCGATTTTCCTTGGAGAAGAGTTCCCAGAGGGGTCACAGACCCTGTGCCAGCACCGCCGTCCCACAAACCCAAACTCAGAGCCCACAGCCCCGAACTCAGAGCCCACAATCCCAATTTCAGATCCCACCTGGGCACCAGGAGGGGTCACAGATGGGTCACCCTGGACACAGGGAGGGTCCAGCACTCTCTGAGTGGCTGTGGGATCACAGCCCTCGAGGATAAAAGAGCTGCATTGGGAACGCCTGCTGGCTTTCACTAACGCTGAGATATCGAAGCAATCTGGCTTTTATTTGGGAATTTTTATTGGATTTGCCAGGCTCGGGAAGCCACGGTGGCAAACAAACCCGACGGAATCCCATCAGCCCCGTTAGTCACCATTAAGTGCTGATATCTGTGCTCTCCCCCCTCGGAGGTATCAATTAGCACAGCCAGAGGCGGGCAGAGCTCCAGCCCCGACCCTGGAGGAGCCCTCAGCATTCCCGGGAAGGGGCTGGGACTGCTCCAAGCTCCCAGAAAATCTTCCACCAGCACCAGACTAAAATATCCCCCACTCTGGATATCCATCCCCAAATCCCAGAGGCAAATTCCAGTGCCTCTCCTCTCCTGCCTCCAGAGGCAGCTCCAGCAGCTGGGATAGCGGCTGTGTGTGCCAAGGATTTGCTCTGCCTCCTGCAGCGAGGATGGAGCATTCCACAGGGAGAACCCTCTGGAGCCCCCCCCCGCAAGGTGTTTTGGGGTTTTTTGGGGGTGTAGAACTGGAATTCCCAACCCTCTCCAGCCCAGGCAGCTTTTCCCACGGTGGGGGGACAGAGCTGTGCTGTTCCCGGGAATTGGCAGCATCCTGGGAACTTAATCAGTGTGGATGTGGCACTTGGGGACATGAAGGCCTTGGCAGTGCTGGGGGAGAGGCTGGACTGGATGATCCCAAAGGCCTTTTCCAGCTTCAGTAATTCCATGGTTTTATAAGGTCCCTTAGAGGCTCCGAGCAGCTCCAGCTTTTCCCTGGAGAGCTTCCCACTGGAGAGAGGAGACTCTGGAGGCTCCAGCCTGCGGGGTTGGAGATCAAAGCCTTCCCAAACCTTCATCCCAGTGGGAAGGGGAGCAGGGACGGCACATGGAGCAGCAGCAGCAGCTCTGCTGACCTTTGCATCCCGGGCAGGGAAATACCAGCCCCGGCAGGAGGGGTGGATTGCATCCCGGCCTTCCCAGCAGCAGGAATTGCGTCCCGACCTTCCCTGTGCCAGCCCCACAGCAGGGATTGCATCCTGACCTTCCCACAGCAGGGATTGCATCCCAACCTTCCCTGTGCCAGCCCCAGCAGGAATTACATCCCAACCTCCCTGTGCCAGCCCCACAGCAGGGATTGCATCCCAATCTTCCCTGTGCCAGCCCCACAGCAGGGATTGCATCCCAACCTTCCCTCTGCAGCCCCACAGCAGGAATTACATCCCAATCTTCCCACAGCAGGAATTACATCCCAACCTTCCCAGCAGCAGGAATTTCATCCCGACTTTTCCTGGCTCCTGCTGCTCCTCAGAGGTGCCGGGAGCTGGCCTTGATCCAATCCCGCTCTTGGCTTGGTTTGATTTATTTCTGGACTTGTGCAGAGGGAGAGAGTGAGAAATAAATAAATAAATAAACAAATCGATCAATCAATAAATCACCTCCCACCCTCGGCACCCCAGCTCCCGCCAGCTCCGCAGGGGGATGGAATTCAGCTCCATCCTTCTGCTCCTCCTGCTCCTCCCTCTCCAGTCCATCCCTCACTCCCTGCTCCCAGCCCGGGAACAGGAGCTGTGGGGACAGAGCCACCCCCTCCTTCCTCTTGTCCTGCTGATCCTGGACATCCTTGGGCTGGCTGGGGTGGGAGCGCTGTTCCATGGAGCAGATGGAGAGGGAGAGGCATCCACAGCCCTGGCAGTGTCCGGGGCCAGGCTGGACACTGGGGCTTGGAGCAGCCTGGGACAGTGGGAGGTGTCCCTGCCTGTGGAAGGGGTGGCACTGGGTGGAATTTAAGGGCCCTTCCCACCCAAACCAGTCTGGGATAAAACACAATAATTATATGGAGATATTGGAGCGAGTCCCGAGAGGCCCTGGAGCTGCTCCAGGGCTGGAGCCCCTCTGGAGCCAGGCTGGGAGAGCTGGGGGTGCTCAGCTGGAGAAGGGAAGGACACAGGGAGAGCTCAGAGCCCCTTCCAGAGCCTAAAGGGGCTCCAGGAGAGCTGGAGAGGGACTGGGGACAAGGCATGGAGGGACAGGACACAGGGAATGGCTTCCCAGTGCCAGAGGGCAGGGCTGGATGGGAGATTGGGAAGGAATTGTTCCCTGGGAGGGTGGGCAGGCCCTGGCACAGGGTGCCCAGAGCAGCTGGGCTGCCCCTGGATCCCTGGCAGTGCCCAAGGCCAGGCTGGACATTGGGGCTTGGAGCAGCCTGGGACAGTGGGAGGTGTCCCTGCCCAGGGCAGGGGTGGGATGGGATGAGCTTCCCTTCCCTTCCCACCCAAACCATTCCAGGTTTGCCCTCGGAGGCTCCTGGCACTGGCCCAGGCCCGGTGCAGCCCCTCAGCTCAGAGAGCCCCAGCGCAGCCCCCAGGAGCTGCTGCCGAGAGCACGGAGGGGGCTGGCCTGGAGCTCCATAAATCAGGGACTGCGGATCCTTCCCGCGGCATTTACGGCTCCGCCTGGGAATGCTGCCGAGCCCAGCCCGGCTCTGCTCCCAGAGCATTCCGGCACCTCCCGGCCCTGCTGCTGCTGCTCCTCATCCCAAAGCTCCCGTTCTGCCGTGGGAAGTGCCCCCTGTGCCGTGCCCCCACTCCTGCCTGGCGCAGGGTGCAATTCCCAGTGCCTCACCGTGGGCACGGATGGCTCCCAAGGGGGAATTCAGGGATTCCCGACCAGCTCTGGTGGGAACAGCACTGATTTCAGCAGGACAGAGGAGATATCCTGATAAATGAGAGGAGTATTGGCTGCAGGAAAGGTGGAACCAGGAAAAATGAGACAATATTTGCTGAGGGAAAGGCTTGGAACCTGCCCAGAGCTGCCAGAGATCCAGGAAAGATGCGGACACAGCCTGGGGTTAATTTGTATTCCCTGGAGTTATTAAATCCATGAAAATCCCTGTTGGGTGGCGAGCTGTGGCTGGAGCTTCCCATTTTTCGGGGACAGGGATCTGTCAGGTGTTCATAGACTGATAAAATCCAGAGCTTTTCCTTTGGTTTACAGTGACCCTGTCCAGATTCTCCCTCGGGAGCCATCCATGTCCATGGATGCTGGAAGTGGCAGGTGTCCCTGCCCATGGACATGGATGGGCTTTAAGGTCTCTCCCAATCCACCCCACTCTGGGATTCTGGGATTATCCAGGACTGTGGATATCCCAGTGAAAGGGCCAGGGCAGACTGAGCCATTTCCTACAGGAGCTCAGCCTCATCCTTCAACGAATCCACTCCAGTTTTCCATCCTCCACAAAGATCCTCAGAGCCAGACAGAGGGAAAAAAAAAAATCTGCCAACATTTCCACAGCAGAAATTGGATTTTTGGGAGTTTTTCACCTCTGGGATGGGGAGATTTTATTGTTTACTGGGATGTCTGTGCACAGGGAGCATTCTCTGCACACAAATCCATCGTTCTGGGGCTCCCAGCGCATTCCTTGGAGCACAGTCCCTTCCCAGGGAAAGAGAGGAGCAGCAGACGGGAGAACATTTTGAAGGATAAAATCAAGCTCAGCCAGTCAGGGACCCTCCTGATCCCAACTCCAGCTGCATTTTGGATGAGCTGCTGTTTTATGGATGGGCTGGGACGTGCTGGAGTCCTGGAGCGTGAGGACGGAGCGGCTCCGGGATGGATTTGAACGTGGATCCCACGGTGTCCAACGGAGCGAATGATTGAATCCATCCCATCAATCTTTCAGTGCCGCCAGAGGAGCGTTCCTGCCTGGAGAATCAGTGCCTTGGAATAGCAGGGAACGTGTTATCCCGTGGAATCCTGGGATGGCTCCCGCCTGGAGCCAGCCAGCAGCACAAGAAGCCTCTTTGCTGCTCAGCTGTGGGTGTTTCACCCTGGAATTTGGGACGGGCAGGACCCACACCTCCCAAAAAATTCCTCTCCGACCTGCAGGAACAGCCGTGCTCATCCCGTGCTCCAGATGGAGAGGGAGAGGCATCCACAGCCTTGGGAATGTCCCAGGCCAGGCTTGGAGCAGCCTGGGACAGTGGGAGGTGTCCCTGCCATGGCAGGGGTGGGATGGGATGGGCTTTGAGGTCCCTTCCAACCCAAGCCATTCCCTGATTCCATGACATCCCATCTCTCCGCCATGGGGAGACTGATCCTGTCTTTGGAGCCCCAGTATTCCCAGTGCCTCCTGCTGGTCCTGTCCCCAGCACGACAAACCAGGGCAGCTCCCAAGCCACAGCAGAGCTCTGGAATATTTGCGGGGAATGCTTGCCCATGGATGAAGAATGTCCCCGAGCTTTGTCTGCTCTGAAGGGCACCTAGAAAGGATTTAATAGAGGAATTTTATCTCTCCTGATGAAGTTCTCAGATGGCCTCAACATTCCAGCAATTCCTCACGTCCTTCCCGTGCCGTGACTTTCCCAAAGACCTTTGCTGGGGACACTTTTGGCTCTTTCATCCCAAATTTCTGTGCCCTGTCCCACTACCCTGGATGGCCCCAATGGCCCCACTGCTGCCCCATATGTCCAGACACCCCAATCCCAAATCCATCCTCTCCAGGTCTCCCAGCTCTGCTCCCCAGTGGCTGCGAGTGTGTGATTCCCTCTGCCGGGATCATCCCAATCCCTGGAGGATCAGCTTTGTCCCCACCCCAATCAGATTTTTCTCCTGACATAAAACCCGACCTTTTACTTCTCCTGAAAATCCTCTCTGTGCCTTTTCCCTCCTTCCCAGAGGATTCTCCGTGGGGCTCCTCTCTTGTTCCTGCTCCCGCCATCTGCTCCGTGCCCTTGCCAGGGCAGCTTCCCGTCGGAAAGCCGAAGGCAGCGCCAGGATCTTGGCTCTGGATCCTTCCCTGGCACACTCAGGGCTCCCTGTTCAGGACCCAAGCTCAGACATTCCCTGTTCCAACATTTCCCTTCAGCGTCTGTTTTGCAAAATGTCGGGAGATTTCCACTTTTATCTTAAAAAAAAGAAAAAAAAATCCCAATAAAATGATTCTCATTTCCCAGGAGACTGAAATTCCATCTTTTCTTCATCTTCGACTCCTGTGGTTTCAGGGATAATCCAAAGCTTGGTGGGGGGGTTTTTTTTGGGGAGCTGCTCCAGACTCCTGGTCTCAGTTTTTCTGCCAAACAGAGAATTCTTTATCACTTTTGCCTGGATTTTGGTTTCTTTGGATCATGGGGTGAGTTTCCACCTTGGGATCTTACCCCTGGGCTGATTTCTGGTGCTGAAAACTTCCTGGCAAGTTTTCCCAAATCCCCGTGGCTGCTCCAGAAATGCTTCCTCATCTTTTGGGAGCATTACTTAATTACTCTGCAGCCACGGCGCGGGGCTGCTCCTGCATTTTAATGGCAGCCAGATCCCTCTGCACCTCCTCATCCTGATTTTCCTGCTCCTTTCCTGAGGGAGCTGTGGAATTGCTGCAGAATTACGCAGCATTAAGCAGGAAAACAGTGAGGTTTAACCAGGATCCGGGATCTCGGTCCATCCTCAATGGCTCTGCGGCCAAGCTCTTCCCTCTGCAGGGATTTTTCCAGCGAGGAAACTCCTGAGGAGAAGCCATGGGAAACTTCAGGATGAGGCTCCAAGGCTGGTGCCCCAGTGACGGGGAAATGGGGACAGTGAGGAGCAGGAATAAGGGACGAGCAGGAGTAAGGGATGAGCAGGAAAAAGGGATGGGCAGGAATAAGGGATGGGCAGGAATAAGGGATGGGCAGGAATAAGGGATGAGCAGGAATAAGGGATGGGCAGGAATAAAGGATGGGCAGGAATAAGGGATGGGCAGGAATAAGGGATGAGCAGGAATAAGGGATGGGCAGGAATAGGGGACGAGCAGGAATAGGGGATGGGCAGGAATAAGGGACGAGCAGGAATAAGGGATGGGCAGGAATAAGGGATGGGCAGGAATAAGGGATGAGCAGGAATAAGGGATGGACAGGAATAAGGGATGGGCAGGAATAGGGGATGGGCAGGAATAAGGGACGGGCAGGAATAAGGGATGGGCAGGAATAAGGAACGGGCAGGAATAAGGGATGAGCAGGAATAGGGGATGAGCAGGAAATCCTCTGGAGAAGCAGAGGAAAGCGTTGGCCTCGGGCTGGTGAGGCAAATCCCGGGAAAACAGAGCTGTTTATCACGAACATAAAAGCTTGGAAAAGCCACCAAAACAGCTTCATTTCCCTGCAGTTTTTAACAAGGGATCGATGCAGGGTCACTACAACCCATAATAATTTTCCTTACGTAGGCAAAGTCCCATGGGATTTCCCGGGCGTTGATAAAGCAGGAATGAAGCGATTCCATCCCTTCCGTGCAGACAGCAAATCCCTCTTTCCTCGCTCCTGATGAGCCCCATCCGTCATTCCTGGAGCAACAGGGACCCCGCTCGTGCTGGGCCTCTCCTCCTGCCTGCAGGTGCTGCTGGAAATTTGGGAATGTGTGGGAAGGGATGGAAATTCCTGTTCCCTGTCCGCTTCCACAGCCCAGGGCTCATATCAGGGCTCCCTTCCCCACCTCGGGGCCTCTCCCTGCCTATCCGTGGGTCACATCCAGGTTTTTCCCTTTGACACAAAGCTCCTCCCTGATTTAGGATTCCCAGAAAATCCATTGATCCTGATCTTCATCTCCCTGCAACTGGAAAAGTGACGTGGATCAAGCTAATTGCAGAAGAGGTAAAAGGGAGCTGGTTTGCTGCAGCTCAGGCTGTGATTCCCTTTGGGAGAACATCGGGATCAGTTCAATCCCAGGATGTGTTAACCCAGAGCAGGGATCCTTCTCTCCTCTCTGGCTGCACAAGGAATGACTGATCCCATTCTCTGGAAGTGAAAATAACCAGTTCCAAGCTGCTGGGTCCTGAACATTCCAGAGTTTCCCTCCTAAACCATTCCTGCTGTGGCTCAGGTGGCAGCGGAGAGAGGGATCATGGAATGGTTTGGGTGGGAAGGGATCTCTGAGCTCTTCCCATCCCACCCCTGCCATGGGCAGCGACACCTCCCACTGTCCCAGGCTGCTCCCAGCCCCAATGTCCAGCCTGGCCTTGGGCACTGCCAGGGATCCAGGGGCAGCCCCAGCTGCTCTGGGCACCCTGTGCCAGGGCCTGCCCACCCTCCCAGGGAACAATTCCTTCCCAATCTCCCATCCAGCCCTGCCCTCTGGCACTGGGAAGCCATTCCCTGTGTCCTGTCCCTCCATGCCTTGTCCCCAGTCCCTCTGCAGCTCTCCTGGAGCCCCTTTAGGCCCTGGAAGGGGCTCTGAGCTCTCCCTGGATCCTTCCCTTCTCCAGGTGAACATTCCCAGCTCTTCCAGCCTGGCTCCATTCCCAGAGAAGGACCCAAACAAACCCAATTTTTCCTTCTGTCATTTCCATGCCCTTCCCAGCCCTGCTGCCTTGGGCGGATTGCAGCGATCCAGGGAAAACCATCCCTGAGGAAGAGTCTGAGTGGGATAAAACGCTGTGAACCCCAAACTGCTCTCCCCGAGCCCCATCCCCAACTTTTTCTTTCCATGGATTGATTTTCCTGGGAGCAGCAGGAGCTTTCTGGAGCCCAGAGAAGGGACGGGAATCCACAAGCAGCCGTAAAACAGAGATAAGAGATAAGAGGCAGGGCTTGGCTCTGACCGAGGTGTTTAGGAACAGAGATATTTATCCGGGGGGATCACTCGGGAAGATCAGTATTCCTTTTTCCCATCCCATGTGCCGGTGCCTCCCCTCTCTGGAGCCGCTCCTGCCTTTCCTGCCGCTTTAAAATAAAATCGAATCCATTTCCAATGCCGCTCCCGGCCATTAAGGCTCCCTGAGCGCGGCTGTTACCGCGCTTGGCTGGCAGAGCATCCCGAAGGATTTAACTCCTGCCGGGCCGGGCGGGAGCATCCCGCTCCCCAGGATCCTCGGGATGTGGCCAAGAGCTGCAGGACCCCAGGGATGTCCTGTGCCCTCTCCCGGGCTTTGTGCCGGTGCTGCCACGAGCTGAGAGGCTGCAAATTTGAGGGTTTGTCCCTAAATGCCACCCCCCAAAAAAAGGGAAAAATTGGATTTTGTTCCAGCTGGAAAAGCAGAGTTCCTAAAGGGAGCAGAGGATCCAGCCCGTTTTGTCCCAAACCAGCAGACTGGGAAGCCCAGATCTGCTCCTGAAATTCATTCAGTTCGGGAAGAAATTAAAAATTTTCCATTTTCCTGCATGAAAACTCCACCGAGTCCAAATACTGCACAGCCAAGTGAGACAACCACTTCTTTCCCCATGGAATACCCCAATTCCTTGGTGGAATATCCCAATTCCTTTGTGGAATACCCCAATTCCTTTGTGGAATACCTCAATTCCTTTGTGGAATACCCCAATTCCTTGGTGGAATATCCCAATTCCTTGGTGGGAATGTTCCTGCTGGGACATTTGAGCCTGGAATCCACAGGTGATGCCAGAGGGAAGCAGCTGAGGCCGTGTTGGGAAGCAAAACCCCTCCAGCTTTCCCGGAGGGATTTGGTTGGAAGGGTTGGGGTTTTTTCCCCCACAAATCCCAAGGGAAATAAAATCCTTCTTCTTTCCTCTGCTGGACAATTCCTGCTCATTTTTATCTGGGCCAGGTTTAAATTATCCTGTTCCCAGCCGCTGATGGCATTTGCTTCGTGTCATGCAATGTTCCAGGTAATTAATTGGTGCTTAATTAATTAAGGGATAATGACATTCAGTACGCTGGGTAATCAATGGCTTCCTGCTGCTCCAGGAAAGCCGAGGTATTTGTGGGAAATCAGTCCGGGGGGGGGAAGCTGAGGGATTTATTCCCTCGGTAAGGAGCTGTGTGCCGGTGATCTCCAACTCCTGCCCCTTCCCAGGACCACATTCATGGAAGGAAGCTCTGCATGGACCTGTCAGGAGCTGTTGCCACACCTTCAGCAGGTGGAAAACATGATGGGAAAACTCTGGGAAGAGGGAAAAGTGCACAGAGAGCACCTGATGTCTCCAGCATCACACAGAGGACCAACAGCAGGAATTCCCGATTCCCAGTCCTGTGCTCAGGGGGAGTCAGGCTCTGTCTAAACTCAGAATTCCTCTCCCTGACGTCCAGGATCTAAGTCTGGGATCAAATGGACCTCAGTGTCCTCTTGGCTTTGGAGGAGAGCGCTGGAAAAGGAGGAATTTCCTGGGAGATGAAGAGGAACGATAACAAATTCCCCGAATCAAAGGGAGCCGAGCCCTGTTTTGAGCGCAGCAGGACAAATATTGAAGGACAAACAGGAATGAGTCACTCCCAGCTGCTCCTGCCTGTGGAGGGAGCCCTGAGGAGTGTGAATATTCCAGGCACCTCTGGCGGCACCTGGAGGGGTTGAACGGGCCCAGGACCGCGAGGAGGGGCAGCCTGAGGGGATCCTGCTGCTCCTGGAGAGGGGAGGATCATCCAAGAAAGATTCTAAACTATTCCACAGCTCCTCTCCAAGTGCCGGCTGTGTTGGCTGGCACCCAGTGAAGGAGTTGTTCATTTAATTTTAATTTCCATTGAATTTCTGAGTGTGTGCAGCTCTCAGACGGGAAAATGCTTTTGAGTCCAGCGCTCTTCACCCTCAGGCACCACCCAGGAAGGAATCGGAAGGAATTCCAAGGCCTTCTGCCAGGAACATCCTCCTCCTCCATCCCAAAATCCAGCCTGCCCCTGCAGAAAGGCCCCTTCTTGCAGCTGGAGGCTGATCCGGGCAGGGAGAGCCTGGAGCGCGTCCTTGGGTGGGAGAAGCTGTGATTCCCAAAATCCCGAGGAGAGCAGGGCTGCCTGCAGGTGCCAGATCCGCTCTGGGAATGTTTGCCAGCTCGTCTTGGCACCGGCGGGGTCTCTGCAGCTTGTTCTGCCGAGGAGCCGTGGGCACATTCCAGATCCAACAGCTCAGCCCCTGCCGTGCTCTGCTGAGCTCCAAGGCTCCTGTCTCCCGGGAAATGGGGATCCTGCGTGGGGAATGATGTGGGGCTGGAGCCTTCTGCTGCCTCCCAGCTCTGCCCAGGGTCATCTCAGTGCTCTGGCTCTGCGTGTCCCTGTGAACACCTCCCCAGACACTCCCCAAACACTCCCCAAACACTTTCCCAGCCCGGTTCCATATAAAAGGAATAAAAATGTGGCTCCGGTGTCCCCCTCCACAGCCCCAAGGGCCAAACAATTCAGGAAACTCCATCTCCAAGCCCCTTGTGGAGTTGTGAAGAGCCAAATTCCCGCACCTGCCCCCAAGCCACGAGGAGACTGGAGCTCATTTCGGACACCGACTCGATTTTATTGTTTGAAGCGCCAGGAAAGTTCGGTCTCAGAAATGTGGGAATTTCTGCGGGCCCTGAACATCCCCCTGGATGTCATTCCTTGTCCTACCCCCTCCAGCTGTGCCTGTGCCACTGAGGACATGGGGCATCCCCTCGATGACCGTGGTGGGAACAGGCTTGTGACACTTCCAACACCTGGATGGGCTTCATGAGCCACCTCCGCTCCTCACTTTGGGAGCATGGACAACCTGTGCTGCCACTGGAACAGCGCTGGAGACACCCAACAGCCTGGAGAGCGCCATTCCCTGGGATGGGAACGGGATCTCCTCTCACAGCTGGTACTTCTTCAGCAGCTCGCTCTGCCACTGCCGTTTTTTGTTGGGAAAGGCGACCGGGATCTTGATCCTGCGGAATTCCTCGATGCACTTGCCCAGCTCGGACTGCAGCGCCCGGCGCTCCTCGCTGGTGGCCGTGGTGGTGGCCGGAGTGACCTCCACGCCGTTCTCCCTTGACCGCTGTGTGGTCACTGCCCCCGCCGCTGCCCCTCCTGCTTCACCTCCTCCATCTTTTTCAGGGATTTGGAGAAGTCCAGGGTGTTGGGGCGGGCTGGGAATTCCTCGGGAGCTTCTGGCCACGGCAGGGAGTTGGCGGGGCTGGGATCCTTCGCCTCTGACTGAACGTCTCTGCCCGGGACGGGCTCGTCCATGGGTGGAGCCGGGAAGGGCTCGGCAGGGCCGGGGGTTCCTGCAGCGTTCCCAACCGCCGGAGTCCGCCGGGTCCTGCCTCGTCCCGGGGCTTTCCTTCGGCTCCGCGGCGTCCTCGGGGGCTGGGGAAGGAGAGCAGAGACGAGAGTGAGGAGTGGGAGATGTGTGAGAGGAGGGAGATCAGGGAGATGGGGGAGAGGAGGGAGAGGAGGAAGACGGGGGAGATGGGGAAGATGAGGGAGAAAAGGGAGAGGAGGAAGATGAAGGAGATGAAAGAGAGGAGGGAGAGGAGGAAGATGAAGGAGATGAGAGAGATGAGGGAGAGGAGGGAGAGGAGGGAGATGGGGGAGAAGAGGGAGAGGAGGAAGATGAAGGAGATGAGGGAGATAAGGGAGAGGGAGATAAGAGACCTGCTGGGAATCCTTTTAAAACTACATCCGGTGGCAGAGGTACAAAACAAGGAATAAACTATTCCCATTTTGAATTCCCCACCCTACACTTCACCCCCTGCACTGGAGCAGAAAATGTCAGGGGGGATTTTTCTTTTTCCTTGAAAACTTTGTAAGGACAGAGTTGGATTTTTTTTCCCCCTTTTCGTTCTTCTTTTTTTTTTCCATTTTGACATTTGCTGAGCAGCTCCAGCTCTGCCGTCGCTGGAGGTGGGAAGCAGGAATGTCACCCATCAGCGAGCAGAACCCTTGAAGGCTGAATTTGCTTTGGCAAATCTCTCCGGGAAGTTACAGGGATGGATCTTTGCCCCAGATTCTTTGAGTGATGGGATGAAGCCTTGAAGTTGTTTTAATCATCTTATCTGTGAACCTGGGAGCTGCTTTTGGGAAACGTGGAGCTGAGGCTGGGGAATTTAAGCACCCAAATTCCCAGAAGGAGCCTCCTGCTGAGCTGGAGAATGAATTCAAATCCTTCAGTTCCTCTCCAGCATCTCAGCTCCCGGAGGATCCCGCGACTGTGGCAGGTTAAGGATAACATTTATTCTCCAAAGTTTTCAATTTTACATCCCATTATTCCTGTCTGAGGCACAGAGAACTGTTCAGGTCACCAGGCTGAAAGCAAAGCCAGGTTTCCTGGGGACGGCTCCTGAATATTCCTCCTATCCCACCATCCTGGTGTCCTTTGGGGGGTCTGGCAAGGTTACAAACCCACAACCTCCACACTCCTGAAATCTCCTTGCTCTTAATCCCAGAATCCTGGAATGGTTTGGGTTGGGAGGGACCTAAAACTCATCCCATTTATTTCAAAACTGGAAGGAAAAGAGCCTCTGGAATAAAGCCATGGAAGAGGAACAGCCTGAGAGGAACCCAGCTCTGCCTCTGCCCATGGATGGGCTTTTCCTCCAAAGCCCAACTCTTTGTTTGGGCTGGACTTGGAGAATCCTTCAGGAAACAAAATAAAAGGAGAGAATAACAGAGTAATGGAATCATGGAACTGAATCATGGAATCAGGGAATGGTTTGGGTTAGGAGGGACCTCAAAGCCCATCCAGTGCCACCCCTGCCATGGGCAGGGACACCTCCCACTGTCCCAGGCTGCTCCAAGCCCCAGTGTCCAGCCTGGCCTTGGGCACTGCCAGGGATCCAGGGGCAGCCCCCAGCTGCTCTGGGCACCCTGTGCCAGGGCCTGCCCACCCTCCCAGGGAACAATTCCTTCCCAATCTCCCATCCAGCCCTGCCCTCTGGCACTGGGAAGCCATTCCTTCCAGGATCTCATAAAAAAATCCCTGCCTGGCTATTTTGGGAGAGGTTGGGTCTCTGCAGCAAATGGTGGGAAAGGAAAAGAAAGGAAAGGAAGGAAATCCCGGAGCCCGACGGAGTGTGAGCTGCAGATCCCTCATTCGGGATCACCCAGGAATGACCTATTCCCCCTGCCCTTGGGACCTTGCGACATCCCTGGGGATGGAAGCAGCGTCGGAGAGCAGCAAATCCCGTGCTGTGAGCCTGGGCCCGAGCTCCTGTCCCTGTCACAGCCTCTGGAATAACAAAGCGCTGTCCCAGAGCCGCAGGGGTGGGGACAGCGTGTGCTTCCCGCAAAACCAGCGGCAGGAGCCGATAATTGCCCCCAGCAGGACTCCAGCGGCTCCACGGGGCTGCTCGGAAGTGTCGCTGCTGAATTTAATTGGAGCTCTAAAGCAAAAGTGGCACCAGGGAAGGGAACTCTGGGGGAGCAAGGATCAGAAAAATCAGCCAGGCTGATCCCTGTTCCCAGTCCGGCAGCTGGGAGGGACACTCGGGACTGTGGAGTGTCCTTGGATCGTCTGAGGGGTGGCACCCCCTTAATGCCAGTCAGGGGCTGGTCCCACAGAGCTCGAAATGTGAGGAAGGATAAACCTGGGGAAAAACTGGGATGTTTGTCCAAAGCTACAGGAAAGAGGAGGCCCCGGAGCTGCTGCAGGGCTGGAGCCCCTCTGGAGCCAGGCTGGGAGAGCTGGGGGTGCCCAGCTGGAGAAGGGAAGGACACAGGGACACCTCAGAGCCTAAAGGGGGCTGGTCACAGGACACAGAAGGTGTCCCTGCCCGCAGCAGGGATGGAACTGGATGGGCTTCAAGGTCCTTCCGTCCCAAACCATTCCGTGTTTCTCTTCCATGGCTTTATTTCAGCAGCTCTCTTCCCTCCAGTGTTTGAATGGGAAAAGCAGGAGCAGCGCGTGGCTTGGGGTGCACCAGGAACGCCTCAGTTCCTTTACAAGCTTCTTAAAATTCCTTCCAGCCTCTTAAACTTGGGTGGTGTGGGCCAAAAAGTGATGGATACAATTTTCCAAACGAGCTGGAAGAGCACGTTGGGTTTGGGAAGCGTGGGGAGGGGGTATCCAGGGTGTATCCACAACATCCCAGTGCCCAATCCAAACCAGCTGCATCCCGTCAGTCTCAGGACCTGACTCTGCCTGGGTTGATCTGTTTTATGGGATTAATCCAGCCAGGAACAACAGCACTGGGAGCTTCCTGTGCAGCTGGGTCCATCTGCTCGGGTACCCAGGCCCTGCCCCGGAGCCCTGGCAGTGCCAGTGATCCCTGCTGGATCCCAGGGAATGCCAGTCCCTTGGCAGGAGGCACCAAGCTCAGGTGCACAGAGGGGTTGGAGCCCCAAGCTCGTGACATAAATGCCAGAAAACCCGGCTCGACTCTCCCTGGATTCCCCTTTTTTCCTGCTGTTGGAAAAGCTCAGCAAGGAGCTGGGGGGGGGGGGGGGGGGAACCAAACAGCAAAAGGCACCTCTTGAAAGACCTTGGGAAAGAAATCCAGCTTTTCCCCTGTCATATGGGTGCTGCCAGGAGGAGGCAAGGTGGGAGCAGGGATTTCAGGGATTTCAGGGATTTCAGGGATTCTTCCGAGGGCTGAGGTTCCTTGGAGTGAAGGTGCAGCTCCCCAAAGTGGAGGAAAGCTGGACGCTGGTACCTGCTGGCGTTGGTTCCGGGTGTTCCATGGATTGTCCATGCCCTGGAGGGTCCCTAGGTGGGCAGGGGCTCTGTTCCCCTGCTCCTGCCGGGTTCTCTGTGAGGAAGAGATCGGGAAATGCGTAAATGCTGGCGATGTCCTCACAAACCTCACCCGGTGGGTGTGGAGCTCACAGCTCCATCTTTTATAGGAATCATGGAATCCTGGAATGGCTTGGGTTGGGGGAGACCTTAAAACTCATCCCATCCCACCCCCTGCCATAGCAGGGACACCTCCCACTATCCCAGGCTGCTCCAAGCCCCAATGTCCAACCTGGCCTGGGACACTGCCAGGGGCAGCCACAGCTGCTCTGGGAATGTGTGCCAGGATCGAGGTCCATGCAGGGATAATGTGATCGCAGGAAATGCCCCGGAGATCCCTCATCTAAATTAAATCAGTGTTTGCTGAGTGCTTGTGGATATCCACACGCTGCAGGAATGGCTGGAATGTGGGAAAGCCTCCAGCCTGGAATCCGTGGCTGCATTGCCTCATCCCTGGCAGTGTCCAAGACCAGCTTGGACGGGGCTTGGAGCAGCCTGGGACAGTGGAAGGTGTCCCTGCCCATGGCACGGGGGATTAGGTGACCTTTAAAGTCCCTTCCAACCCGAACCAGCCTGGGATTCTATTCCATGACTCCCGAGCATGGGAGAGCCGCAGCTCGGCGGGATCGGGCATGGGATGCTGCGTAATTCCAACATTTTTAGCCCTTAAATCCGCGTGTCTGTCAGGACTGACAGATGGAGATCCAGCTCCAGCCACCTTTTGTTATCCAGGACTTCAATCCCTTGGAGCTGGAACAAACCCGCCCGAGGTTTTTGTGCCTTTAATTCGCGGCCAGCTCCCGCCGGGATCTAAACCAGCCCTCGCCACTCCGCCCCCTGAGGGGGCCGATATCCATCAGCACCTAATTACTGCTCCCGGTTCATCCCGCGGCGCCTTTCATCTCCAATTCCGCCTGGTTTTCCTGGTTTCCTGCCCTCCCTGGGCTGAGGGAGGGGAGCGGTGTTCGGGGCTGGAATTTTGGCTTCATCACAGTTGATTCCTGCAATTCAATCCATCCCCCGTGCAGCTGTTCTTGTTTCCCAAACATCCCCTTTTTGGTTTTTCGGGAGCTCTGCTGTCAGTTTTAGGCTGTTTCCTGTGGATCTGTGCAGTCCAAGTGTTTTTCCCCCTTATTTTTATCCATGTATGTAAAATACACATTTAGCAGTGGATATTCCCTCTCACTGGTTAATTTAACATCTGCTCTAACTTAGGTCTGGCATTCCCAGGAGAACAGGGAAAAGAGCAACAAATCCCATCTCCAAAGGCCTCCCAAATCCCATCTCCAAAGGCCTCCCAAATCCCTCCTCCAGAGGTCTCCCAGCTCTCGCTGCCTTCTCTCCGTGTTCAAGGAGTTTTGCTCTTCCTGGAGCTGGGATGCTGCAGCTCCTTGCCAAGTCCTTCAGGATAACAGGGATGGAATCAGCGGGAGGAGCTGTGGGATGCCTCTGGAAGCGCAGCCAGCTGAGGGGGGTGATGGACGACAGCTGTCCCACACCAAGACTTTGCGTGACCACTCGATTGCCTCACTCTTTTCCAGAGCAGCCACTCCAGCTTTATGGTTGGGACAGGAATTATGATGGATTCAGACACCAGAGGTCAAATTCCGGTGACGGAGCAGAGCCCTGGGATGATGGGAGCCACTGGAAGTGCAGCCAACGGAGCCATCCTGCTTTACAGCAGCAAAACATCTGCCTGGGGTGGAGGGCTTGGGATCACGTGGAGCAAAAGCAGCTTTCCCTTCTTTGCCAAGCCGATCCCTTTGGATAACCCTTTATTCCCCAAAAAAGTTTATCCAGGCCTGGCACAGCTGCCCAGGGCAGGGGGGGAGTCCCCATTCCTGGAGGGATTTAAAATCCATGGGGATGTGGCATTTGGGGACGTGGGTTAGTGCCACACTTGGGAATGGTTGGGCGATGCTCTTGGGGGTCTTTTCCCACCTAAATAGTTCCATGATTCTAAGACCTGCCTATTTGTTGGGATTAGTGATCAACAGCGTGGATGGCAAAGCTTTGCCAAGAATTCTTCCAAGAGGAGCAGCTCCTGGTGAGCCTGAGCTGCATCCCACCTGGAAGTGCTGGTTCCCACCTGGAAGTGCTGGTTCCCACCTGGAAGTGCTTCTGCCGTGTCTCCCTTGAGGTCCAGGATGGGCTCGGAAGAGGACATGGGTTTTTTGGGGCTCTGCTCCGGTTCCAAAGGCTCAGGAACAGGCAGGCTGAGCCAGGAGCTTCCTAAAAATCAACACCCAAAGGAGAAAATCTTAGAAGGGAAATGGTGCAGAGGGAATGTGGGAAGAGAATAGATGGGAATAGAACCAAAGCACCTCACGGAGCACCACGCTGGGTTCCCAGGAATGATCAGGAAAATTCCCAGTGCTTCCCAAACCCTTCTTGGGGTGATCCTTCAGCTTTGGGCAGTGCCTGTAACCACATCCCACATTTCCCACCAGGCGTTGCTGCTCCTCCTGCTTTGTTCCTGCTCTCCTGCCTTTTTCCTAAGCCTTTCTCTCCCTGGCTTTCCAGAGAGTGCCTCATTTACATGGATTTCCAAACAGGGAGGAATACAAAGTGTTGATCCTAAACTGGGATTAGTGCCTCAGCTTCCCGTTGTTTTCTTTCCCGACATTTCCACTCAGACTCTTCCGTGTGCCATGTGGCCCGGATAAGGCTTTGGATCCAGCTGTGGTTCCTGCCCCATCCAAGGGATTTGCCTCTCCATGACTGAGCATCAGAGCGGGATCATCCCGTTGGCACAGAGCACGGTAAATCCCATGATTGTTCCAGTTCCACAGCTCTTCCCAGCAGGCAGAGAGGGAATCACGGAACTGTCACCCAGAAAGGTCACCCAGGACACTTCCACTGTCCCAGGGTGCTCCAAGCCCCGTCCAGCCTGGCCTTGGACACTTCCAGGCATCCAGGGGCAGCCACAGCTTCTCTGGGAATTCTATCCCAGCACCTCTCCACCCTCCCAGCCAGGAATTCCCTGCCAGTATCCCATCTAACCCTGCTCTTCCAGAGGTGGACTCTGGCCAAGGCCACCCTGATTTGGGACACAACCAATCCTGCTCCACCCAACCATGGGAAGCAGGGGATGGAACGGGGTGCTCCAGCTCCCAAAACCCCACAGCTCAGCAGGATTCTGTGGTTGGTGGTTGCTGGAAACCAGGATATCAGGGATTTGCCCAGGGCAGCCTGGCCAGGCTGGATCTCCATGATCCACCACGATCCAGAAGAAGATGCTCTCTCCAGGAGATGGCAGCAGGATCCCAGCACAGCCCATGCCAATGGCCTCCCTCATTAACTGTGGCTCCTGAGACAATTCCTGCCTCTTCCCAGGCTCTAACCAGGGCCTCCTGATTCCCAGGACCACCATCTCCATCCAGAGGCTCTGTGGTCACCGCCAGTGCAGCTGGAAACGTTCCAGTCCTAATTCCAATCAATATCCCAGAGCGGCTGGTTTTGCACCCAGTTAAGTCCCAAAGTCCTGGGGGAGGGAGTCTGAGCTGAATTCCATTCCAGTGGAGCATTCCAAAGCCTTTTGGGATGAGAGGGTGGAACAACATCCAGACAGGACACGGGAAAGCGGCCTGGAATGGAATTCCTGCCACACCAGTGGAAGGGGAAAGATCTTCCATGGAATAAGAGCGACACTGAGACTCCAGCGTTTCATTTGAACGGCTGGGGTTCTCCAGGTATTCCCAAGCATTCCAGCAGAGCTGCAGGGTGCTGGATTCCTGCTTCCACGTGCTGACCCGCAGCCGGCGCTTATTAAAGGTTTAAAGGCCAAGCTGTCAGCGCCGCTCTAGGGCCGGGCTTTTCCTCTTATAGCTCTATCCCTCTAATTCTAATAGGATTGGGAAGAGGAGGCAGAGCCTGGAGCAGCGCCAGCAGCCGAGGGAGGGTTTGTTCCTTCCCGAGGCTTTGAGCACCTTGGCGGAGCTTTCTGGAAGTTTGTTTGTCTTCCAGCACCTCCTCTCGTCTCTCCGGGATTTTGGGTTAATCCCTAGGAAAGTGGGAGCAGAGGAACTGCGCTGTCCTGGTTTTCCCTCCTCCCAGGGATAACAAAACACCCTCCATGTGCTGGCTGTCCGTGCTCGGCTCCACCGGAAAAACGGCATGAATCCCATTTTATTTCAAATTCCAGCTGGGCACTTGCTGCTGTTCCCGTTTTTGTATGGACTTTTTGGGATGGGAAGGCTGGATTTGGAACACAAAGAGTTCCATCCTGCCCTGCAAAGGAGGATGCTGAAATCCAAATCCATGCCAGCATCACTTTTCCAGGGATTAAACCTCCTTTTTTAGGGACGGATCCTATAAAAAAATCCAATGGCATTTTGCCATGGTGTAAACTGGAATTCCTTCAAAACCTGAGCAAACCCAGGCCAATTTTGGGATACAGTTAAGGTCAAATCCATGGAACTAAAGGCCTACTTCATCCCAGTTTTTCTTTCCAATTCTATGGGATATTTCATTCCCTCATGATCCTCTTTGGTTGAATTAAAGAAGTTTGGGAATCCTGCAGATCCATGGATGCTGTGCCAGGGCTGGACAACCCTTTCCATAAATAAAATTTTCCAAAAATCCACCCTAAACCTCCCCTCGATGCCATCTCTGATCACCTTTGGAGGACAGTAAATCCCAGGATTTGGGAAGATTCCAAAGCCACCACTGGAAGGCGTTGGCTCAGCTCCACTTCCAGCCTCAAATCCACGCTGTCCAACAGACGCGATGGATTCGGGGATATTCCATGGATGTGCTGAAGGGATGGGAGCCACCGAGGAGCCACCGAGCACTGGGACACTTGGGAATCACGAGCAGCACAGAGCCGCTGCTGAAACTCCCATCCCCGGGATTCCTCCTTCACCCACTCCCAGGTTTTTCCCAGGACATCCTTTCCCACGGATTTACCTGGAAGGCTGCAGTGCCTGGAGAGCTGCCTGGAGAGTTGGCCTCGTGCAACAGGACCTGGAAACAAAGGAGAAGGTTTGGACCTGGATCCAAAATCATGGAATTCTGGTGACCTCCCTCCACACCCACACACCCATGTGTGGGTCTGGATCCTGCTCCAAAATCGTGGAATTCTGGTGTTCCACATCCACACCCGCCCTGGAGCGGGATGCAAGGAAAACGAGCGCTGGGGTTGTGTCCCATGAAAAACCATTTCCTGGGATTTTCCCTGTGGATGTGCCATGAGCCCCGCCAGGTTTTACGGTGCTTTTCCAAAATATCTGGGCTCCTCCTAACATTTCCTGTCTTTGGACTCCCCCTTAATCCATGGAAAAGTTCTGCAGCTCCACCCCATCCCAATTTCAGCGAGCAATGCCCCTGCATCGGAAAAAACTGGGAATGGTTGGAAAGGGATTTTTGATCCAAGATGTCCTGTAGGAGCAGGGACAACGTCCTGGTGCATCCCTTTCCATAGGATAAGGAAGATTTGGGATCAGATCAAGCCTGGGCATCACAACAGCCCAAGTTTTTCCCATGGGGAACTTCCAAAGGAGCCGCCCTTGTGCTCCTTGGAAGCCTGAGGAATATTCCTGCTTTCCATCCCGGAAAGGCTCAGCTGTAAAATGGGATCAACAACCTGGTTTCCGCTTGCAGGGAAGGAGGGAAGGTCCGGAGTCATTCCCAAATGCTTTATTAATTCCATGGCTTTTGTTGGAAGCGAAGGGGGCTGGAATGAGGCGACTCTGCCTGGTTGGAGCCAGTTGCTATTGGAGTTTTCCCTGGAAACCCATTAACACCACGTGGGGAGGGAGGTGAAAATTACACTTAATCCTGAAATATTGTTGGGAAGGGGGAAATTGGGATGTTCCATTTGGGAGCTGCAGGAATAAACAGAGGTTTTTACCAAAAAAAAGGGATTTTTGCACCCTATTTCCTGCCCTTCCTGAGAAATTTGCACTTGGTTTTAATTAACCCTCAAGCTTCATTAATGATCAGTTTGGCACCGGTCATAATGAATCCCAAATGTGCATTTTTCCATGGAATAAATGGTTTACCTGAGCACTTTTGCGAGTTCCATTTAGGAATTGTGGCTGTGTATGAATCAAATTGAAATCACAATTAAAAGCAGAATTCAAAACCCCTCTAATAAACATGGAAAAAAATCCCTTGGCTTTATGCTCAGTCCACAAATTCGTGGATAATGGAGAGCAGTTGCTCCATTTTCCTGAGGGCTTTTGGATAAAGGCCATCCAAGAGGCTTTTAAGGAAACTCCGGAGCCAAGCGGGGATTGTTGAACTTCCAGCGTGGATTAAAAGCTTGTTAAGGGAGAGAAAAGGAGGGATGGAATCAAGAGTTCCTTCCCAACATATAAATCATGGAATAATGGGATGTTCCCAAGAGGCTGTCTCGGGATGAAGGGCTTTATTGCCCAGGGAAGGGGGAAAGGGGGGAATGGCCAAGAGGAAAATGGAGGGAATGCAATAATGGGGTGGTGGAGGTTGGTGGGAAAGGACCTTGGGATCAGCCCTGATGGAGAATCTTCCGCTGGGATTGACGGAACGACAGAGAGGACACAGGAATGTGCCCTGGGAATGCTGCTTGGATGTTTCATAAACCTTGGTGGGATTCAAGTCAACTTCAGAGACTCAGGAGAGAGCTGGGGGTGCTCACCTGGAGAAGGGAAGGTTCCAGGGAGAGCTCAGAGCCCCTGGCGGGCCTGAAGGGGCTCCAGGAGAGCTGGAGAGGGACTGGGGACAAGGCATGGAGGGACAGGACACAGGGAATGGCTTCCCAGTGCCAGAGGGCAGGGCTGGATGGGAGATTGGGAAGGAATTGTTCCCTGGGAGGGTGGGCAGGCCCTGGCACAGGGATCCAGGGATCCAGGGGCAGCCACAGCTACTCTGGGCACCCTGTGCCAGGGCCTGCCCACCCTCACAAGGATGGATTCCTTCCCAATATCCCATCCATTCCTGCCCTCTGGCACGGGGAAGCCATTCCCTGTGTCCATATTTTTATAAGAAGTTCTATCTTTGAACACAATCCAAGACAGAAACCACGGCATTCCAGGGAGCTGGACGTCACCCGAAGCTGAGGTTATGGGGAATTCTCCTGGAATGGGACTAACTCCAACCAGAGCAGGGATTTCTTGGTCTGGAATCTCCCCCAAGCACTGCCCAAGTCAGGACACGGAGCCGGACACGGAGCCGGACACGTGGATAAATCCTCTCCTGATCTTATTTCTTAAGGGAAGAGTTGGAATTTTCAGCCCATCGATCATTTCTAGATGGGCCAGAGCACGAAATCCCTGCTGTTTATTCCTGATTAGAAAGCTTTCCGGGTGTCCTTTAACACCTTTTGGATCTGATTTCAGGATACATCCAGTGCTGGGATCATATTCCTGAGGAAGGATCAGCAGGAGACACCTGGGAAGGGAAGAGGCAGGAGAGGGATGGAAAACTCCATAACCTCAAGGGGTCAAAGCCTCTGGATCAGCCTCTGCTTGTCCTCAGACTCTCTCTCCCTACGACTCATCCTGATGGGAGCAAGGACAAAACCAGGATGGTTTTTTATCCTTGGTTTGGTTTTTTTTTTTTTGTGGAAGAACTAATCAGGAAATTGCAGCACTCCAGGCTTTAAGGTTGGAGTTAAATCCCTTTAAACCAGTGGCACCGAGCTCCCGTTATTTAAATAATGCCTTGGGATTTTTGTTTGATTTGATTCTGGTCTTTGGAATAAAAAAAGAGAAAAGAAACCCCACAAACCGAATAAACCAACCAAAAAAACCTACCATGGATCAGCATGGACGAGCTGCTCCGAGCACTCCCGAGATGCCCCAGCTCTTCCCAGCCCCCTCCAATGTTTTCATCCAAGATCCAATTAATTATCTGGGAGTACACGGAGCTGCTGATCTCATCTGGGATGTCCATGAGCACGGCAGGTCGCAGTGACCACTCCGAGCCCCAGATATTGGATACTGGGAAGGAATTCCTGGCTGGGAGGGTGGGGAGGCACTGGGATAGAATTCCCAGAGGAGCTCTGGCTGATCCCTGGATGCCTGGAAGTGTCCAAGGCCAGGCTGGACGGGGTTTGGAGCAGCCATGGCAGGGATGGAATGGGATGAGCTTTAAGGTCTCTCCCAACCCAAACCATTCCATGATCCCACGCTGCGCTGCTGCTGCGGGATTCCGTGGGGAACACGAGCGGGGCAGGCGGGATCAGCCCCAGCTGGAAGGGGCAGATCCCGGGCTGGGAAGGAGGGAATGCCCAGCCGGGAATGCCCAGCAGGAACCAGCCCCGCTGGGCTATCAGCAAACCTGGGAGCAAACCCGGGAGCACGGAGAGGATTCCTGGCTCCTGCCAAGCCTCGCTGACAGCGGCCGGGACAGTTTGTCCTTCATTTCCATGGCACTGCTGGCTGACCTCAGCTCCAGAGGGAGAGGAGGGGAGGGAGGGGAGCCGCTCACGGTGGAGATCCCCGGTGCCAAGACCTCATTCCTCATCCAAATACAAATAAATCCCACTGGAAGGAAGCAGCTGCTCTTTCGAGGCTCTGGAAAAGCGCGGTTTGCTGGGAGGGGGGATTAAAACCACTCCTAAATGTCAGGAATTGGGAGGAGCATTTGGCATCAGCACCTTCCCGCAGCCCCGCCGCGCCCGCTCCTGCTCAGCTTTCCAGCCTGCTGGAAGCGCTTTCCTGGCCCCTTTTGCTGCCTTCGGGAAGACCGGGAATCCTTCCAAACAAGGACCTGGGGATTTCAGTTCCCCTGGAGCCAAACTCCAGTTAAAAGGCTGCAGCGTGGGATTAGTGGGGTTTTTTGTGTTCCCCTGGGGCTTGCGTTGAATCCCCTCCAGGCACGCGAAGGACAATTACAATAATTTGGGAATAAAATGGGCAATTTTGGTTTGGAGCTGCTCCATTAAAGGGACTGGAGTCGGACGGGATGTTCCGGGGATGAGGAGCTGGGAGAGCGGCTGTGGATTTAAAAGGTGCGAGTGGCGCAGGAAAAATCAGGAGTCCCAAACGCCAGGGATGCTCTGCCTGCTCCAAAATCCCTGCTGGGAGCTCTTGGAGCTCGGGAAGCCCGCGGCAGCTCCGTGCGCGCTGTGGGGTCTCGGGGAGCAGCCGGGATCCCCTTCCCCACACCGGGTGGTTTTTAGGGTGCCAGGTTTGCTGCTGCCACCCCCACATGCCACGGCGATCCCATGGGATCCAGGGAAACGCCCCTTTCCTGGGAAGCGCTCGGGGTCCGCGGCGGCGGAGGGGAGCAGGGAAAGCTTTGGGTGGCGGGAGGTTGCGAAACAATTTCCTGTTTTCTCTCTTTTCTCGGTAAATGCAGACTCTGCTCCTCAAATGTCGCTTTTACCCTGTCCCTGTCCCCTTTCACCCCATTCCTTCACCCTCGAACCCTCCCCTCCCCGAACATCCCGGCTCTGCATCCCTGCCGCTGGAAGAGGCCGCTCCCCTGGCTCCTTAATGGCATTTAATCCTTGGAGTTGATTAAAACGGTCCATTAACAGCAAATTAGGGAGTAATGGGAATGACTGTGCTCAGGGAGCATTTTCGGGAGAGAGGACGGCACCGAACGAGCTCTAATCCCTCCTGCTGCCGGAGAGGGGAAGGATTTGGGTTTATCCCGGGGTTTTTTTTGGCTGGAAGTCTCAGCCCGGAGGAAGCGATCCCCAGGTGGGGGCAAACAGAGGAACTCGGGGGGGTTTGTTGATCCTGCGGGGTTTAAATCGGTCGGAGGGAGAGGGGAAAGTGTTGGATGGGGCTTGGGAAAACCTGGGATAGCGGAGGGGTCCCTGCCCGTGGAACTGGACGAGCTCCAAGGTCCTTCCCAATCCAAACCATCCCGTGAGTTTAGAACAACGTTCCAGGGTTCTCCCTGTGCTTGGGGTCCCAGAGGTGGGCAGGCCGTGTTTCACCAGACCAAGGATTGGGTTCAGCAGACCGAGGATTTCACCACATCCCAGAGGTGTGGGAAGTCCTGGAATATCCATTCCATGGCTCCCAGGAGAGCTCTGCTCTCCACAACATCCCAGACAGGACCTCAAAGAGCTCCTTTCCTCACGCTGTGGCCGGGGAAACTGAGGCAGGGTGAGCTGGGTGAGGCACAAGTCCCACTTTGGGGTTGTTTTGCTGTCCTTTTGGCTTCTCCAGGTCCCCAAAGCTTCCCTGGCTCCATGCTCTCCTCATCTGATCCCAATAAACACTCCCTGTCTGGCCGATCCCAAAGCACAAGGCTGGGCTAAGGAAAACTTGATTTTTTTCCTATATTTCCAGTTTCCTTTATTTATTCTTTTCGTCTTTGAGCCTTAAACATTTGGGCTTTGTTTGGGTTTTCAGGGTTGGGCCCTCCCTTGTCCCGGAAAGGGCCCCAAACCAAAGCCAAACAAACCTTGATCCCTGTGGGGGCCATTCCTGAAGGCTTGGGCTCGATGATCCCTGTGAGTCCTTTCCAGTTCGGAATATTCCATGGTTCTGAGTGTGTGGGAACTCAAAAGCTGAATTTTGAGGGAAAAATCTGATTTTTCAGATGGTTTTCCTCATGAAGTGGCCCCAAAACCTGCAGCCCCTCACGGCTGCTCCCGTGGGAAGGGGCTGCTCTTCCCTGGGGGAACATGCCAGGGATATCATGCCCAGGGAACAAGGTGCTCCTCCTCCTGCTTCCCACAGGGATCCTCGGAATGATGGGACAGGACCACGGCAAGGCCAGGCTCCACCTCCCTTCAAAATCCCAGATCGTGGAATCCCAGAATAAAATGGTTTGGATGGGAGGGGAGCTTAAATTCATTCCTGATGGGAGTTTTTTGGGGTGCGGGGGGTGAAGGAAGGGTTAATCCTTTAAGGACGCTGTTGGCAACGTGGGCTCTGCATCCTGGTGGATTTCTCCTACTGGGATTTATCCTGGAGAAGGGAAAGGAGGGACAGCAAACATTTGGGATGCAGAAGCTGTGCCGTGACCCCAAAGCGATTTAGATGGAATCTGGTCTGGGTTATTTGCAGGAACATCTTTCCCTCGGATCCTATCCAGCTCCCCTGGAGCAGGGAGGGGGACAATTCCCAGCCATCCGTCACCTGGAATGAAGGAAAACCTTTTGGACTGCCAGAGCCTTTGAAGAAAACCATCTGGACATCGCCAGGTCCCCGAGCCCAGCCTGCTTAAGCTCAGCACAAACTGTCAGCGCAGGCGGAACGAGGTTTATTTGGCAAATTCTCCAGCACTCACCGGGATCCAACACACCCAACAGCTCCCAAAACTTCCCAGAGAACTGGACACTGCCCTGCCTTCCCTCTCCTGCTCCCCAAGCTCCAGGAAGGAGGCCCAGAGGTCTTTCTGTGGTCAGAGCACAGCAGCTGCAGCTGCTAAACTGAGCCTAAAGCCCTGTTTTGTTAAACCCGTCCTAGAAGAAGCATCCAGGCTGCGCTTTCTGCTCCAGGAATTGGAAAATCCCCCCTCTCTCTGGTAGTTTTCCTCAGAGCTGGATGCCCATGTTGTTAAGGGGAGTTTTTGGGGTTTCTTTTTATGATTGATTAGATTTTGGCCGGGTTGGAGGGAGCTGGGAGCAGCCTGGGATGGTGGGAGCTGTCCCTGTTTATGGCAGGGGGTGGGACTGGACTGGATGAGCTTTAGGGTCCATTCCCTGGTCACTTGAGAGAGGAAGAGTTTGGTTCCAGCTTGCAGCTGCTTCTCCCCTTCCCCTGCTCCTCGATCACCAAATCCTTTCTATTTCAACATTCCAGCAAATCCCTTGGATTTTTGTGGTGGGCTGACCTGGTCTCCCATGGTAGGACAGGATCTGGGGACTGGGAATGGGATTTCTGTGTCCCCCTCTAACCTCTCTTGCCCCCACAGGACCCTCCTTGTCCTCTTCCTGGTGCCATGGGATTGAGCTGCTCCATCCAGGATGGGGAGAGCTCAGCTCTGGGACTCCTCTGCCACCAAAGGGTCCCCTTGGAGAGGGGCTGGGGACAGGCCGAGGACACAAAGTGTTTCCAGATGTTCTCCAGGGCTGGCAGGAGCCTCTGATGGAGACAGACGGGATTTGGCTTTTCCTCAAGCCCGGGTTTTGTGAGGAGCAACCGGCAATTTGTGGGCAGGGAACGCAGATCCAGCCCGAGCTCCTGCTCTGCCTCCTTCCCACCAGGGGTTTTATTTTGGGATGGAGGATTTTCCGGGAATCTCAAGATGAAAGACTGGGTTCTGTCCCCCCTCGGAGGGAAAACACCCTTGGGAAGCTGGGAGCTCTTTCTGGGAGCATTCCTTGGTGTGTGCTGGGCTCTGCGGCGGGAGCAGGCGCCTTCCCGAGGGATCCACACGGGATCCTGGACACCCCCTCGGGATGTCATTACCTTAAAACCCATCCCAAACCCATCCCAAACCCCATCCCAGCCCCCGGCTCTCGTTCCCAGCAGGATGAGAAAAGCTGCTGAGTGCTCAGAGCAGGGCAGATTAAAATAATCCCAGGGATCCCTCCCGGCCCCGGTTTTCCAGGAAAACGTGGGTAATCCCCCCTGGCACATGCCAGCCACCCCTGCTCCAGGTGTGCTCTGCCCACGTGCCCGCCCTCGGAGCACCAGCGTTCCCAGGGATGAACTGGGGCATCCCAAACCTCTCCCAAGCCCTGGAAATGCAGGGGGTGGGGAGGATCTCTGGATGGAGCTCCTGCAAAAGAGCAGGATGCTCCCACCGGCAGCTCCAGCAGCACCTGGAGCTTGGCTCAACCCGCTGTGCTCTGGCAGCAGGATGAAGAGCAGGGTCCTGTCCCCTGGGTGGGAAGGAAAAATCACCTCCAGGTCTGAATCCAGCAGGGAAGGAGCTGGACAAGGCTGGGTTTTCCCAAGGGACCGCCTGGGGGTGGGAGATGCTCAGGGGGAGCACAAGCATGGGACAAGCAGAGCAGGTCTGGGTGCTTTGGACAAGCCCAAGGGACAGCCCAGCAGGAGCTCGAGGTCTGGGAGTCACAGAAATACGGGAATACTCCCAGGAAAACCAGTCAACAGCAGGGAATTGCCTTCTCCACTGTCTCCTTGGGGCCCTGAGAGCTCCCAGCTCACTCCAGCCATTCCCTGCCTGGTTTTTCCCAGCTTGCCAGGATCGTTGAGAGGAGGGGACCTCACTAAGATGCTTTTCCACGCCACCATTCCCCAGCAAGTTTCATCCATTTGATCCAAGGTCTTTGCTCGGGATCAAATGAGCCAGGTTCTGCTCCCAGCTGTGACAAGGACACTTTTCCTGTAAATAAATACATGCAAGGAAAAGAAAGGACCCCAACTCAGGTGCCTTTTTGTGGAGATGGATCTCAACAAAAGGATTTTTCCATGGAGTCTCAGTTTCCAGGAAAACCATCGGGCTCTGAAAGGATGCAGGAATAACCCCTGCTCGTGTTTCCTGTGGGGGATTGGGTGGAACAGCCCCGATCCCAGAACCTGCCACATCAAAACCCCCAGAATGGGAACTCTGCCATTCTGGTCTCTCCCTCAGGCAAAAATTCCTCCTCCCGGGAGATCAATTTTTCAGCCCAGTTCCAGTGGGGGAAAAACATAAAAACAGCCCCATTTCCCACAGGGCAGCAATTTCTTCTCCCAATCCTACTTATAAAAATCTCGAGTCCAAAATAATAAAGCAAAGATGGGCTGCAGGTCCCCTCCCCCTTTATTTAAAGGTTTTCTTTGTGTGCACACAGAGCTCAAGTTCCTTTTTCTCGTCTTTTTTTAAGCCGGTTGCCATTTCCTCTTCCAGAGGTTGTTGGAATGAGGAACAGGACCACGAAAAAATGTCAAAATACCGTTTTTGCCTTCCCCTTCTTCAGGAGAGAGGGAGAACCCGGTCTGAAACTTCTGCTGGCCCCAAAGCCCTCCCTCCTCCCCAGGAAGCAGCTGCAAACCTTCCTCCCACACGAATCCCAGCAGGAACGGCCCCTCGGGCGGTGTCCAGCTGGGGAGAAGACCCTGCAGCTCCAGGAGCTTCCCAGGGGCTGGGGTGGGTGGTGGGAGCAGGGATGGGCGGTGGAAGAGCAGGGATGGAGGGTGGGAGCAGGGATGGAGGGTGCGGGAGCAGGGATGGAGGGTGGGAGCAGGGATGGAGGGTGAAGGAGCAGGGATGGAGGGTGCAGGAGCAGGGATGGAGGGTGGGAGCAGGGATGAAGGGTGCGGGAGCAGGGATGGAGGGTGTGGGAGCAGGGATGGAGGGTGGGAGCAGGGATGGAGGGTGCAGGAGCAGGGATGGAGGGTGCAGGAGCAGGGATGGAGGGTGCGGGAGCAGGGATGGAGGGTGCGGGAGCAGGGATGGAGGGTGTGGGAGCAGGGATGGAGGGTGGGAGCAGGGATGGAGGGTGGGAGCAGGGAAGGAGGGTGGGAGCAGGGATGGAGGGTGTGGGAGCAGGGATGGAGGGTGGAAGCAGGGAAGGAGGGTGTGGGAGCAGGGATGGAGGGTGAGGGAGCAGGGATGGAGGGTGCGGGAGCAGGGATGGAGGGTGGGAGCAGGGATGGAGGGTGTGGGAGCAGGGATGGAGGGTGCAGGAGCAGGGATGGAGGGTGCAGGAGCAGGGATGGGTGGTGGGAGCAGGGATGGAGGGTGGGAGCAGGGATGGAGGGTGGGAGCAGGGATGGAGGGTGGGAGCAGGGATGGAGGGTGCAGGAGCAGGGATGGAGGGTGCAGGAGCAGGGATGGAGGGTGGGAGCAGGGATGGAGGGTGGGAGCAGGGATGGAGGGTGCAGGAGCAGGGATGGAGGGTGCAGGAGCAGGGATGGAGGGTGGGAGCAGGGATGGAGGGTGTGGGAGCAGGGATGGAGGGTGCAGGAGCAGGGATGGAGGGTGCAGGAGCAGGGATGGAGGGTGGGAGCAGGGATGGAGGGTGTGGGAGCAGGGATGGAGGGTGGGAGCAGGGATGGAGGGTGTGGGAGCAGGGATGGGTGGTGGGTGCCATGGATGGGTGGAGGAGGAGGGATGGGTGGTGGGAGCTGGGATGGGTGGCAGAGCACCAGGGGACAGGCACAGGCAGCAGATGGGGACATCAGGGTCACCTCCCACCGCTCCTGCAAGCACTGGCACCAGTCCTGCAGGCTGAGGCCGTGTGCCACAGCTGGGGCTGGGCATCACCCAGGGCTGGGCTCGGGGCTGGGCTGCCCTGGCAGCCTGCCCAGCAGGGACAGAGGGGGCAGAGCAGGGCACAGAGGCTGCCATAACTCCGTGTTCCCTCCTTCCTCCTCCTCTTGGAACCCCCCCGCCGAACCCCCCCATCCCTGTGCCAGCTGGGCATGTGGGCACACGGCCACTCCGGGCTGTCCCTTCATTCCGCACTGCCCAGCGGGGGAGAGCAGCCGCAGCTCCAGCCCCGGGAGGGCCTGGGCAGCTGGGACTGGAGACACCTCACAAGAGATCACCAAAATGGCCAAAATCCCCTTTCCTGGGTGAAGCTGTGGCCTGACCGCCACCGGAGCATCCCAACCTCATCCCAGGGATTCCTGTTGTGCTCCCAGGAAAAAACGAAGGGACTTTTTGGCTGATAAGGCTCAAGGACCTGGAGAGCTGTATGAGCATTTTATACCCTCGAGCGTGTCAAGCCTTCCCCACTCCCCCCCACCTCCCTCACAGAGCATCTGCCCCTCCCACCCTCCCAAAAATCCCCCCAAAATCCCCCCCGAAGCATCCCGGAGCCGCAGCAATGCCTCAGCTCAGAGCTGCGAGCACAGGGGGAGCCTCTCCCCTTCCCAAGCGCTGCCAGTCTCAGGCTAAGCTGCTTACAGGGCTCCTGCCAATCCAGCCGTGCTGCCAGGCTGCGACTTTCCAGCCCCCACCCCCTCCCCGGCTCTGCTTCCCACCTTTTCCATGAATTTATCCCAGTGATTCCTCTCCCAACCCCCCAGGCAGGTCACAGCGTGTGCAGCAGAATCCCACGGAGCTGCACGGGACAGAGAGCCCAGTTCAGTGTCCAAGCTCATCCAGCGGCAGGAATGCCAGCCCAGAGCAGTGTCCGGTGTATCCCACCCCTCCCACCCAACCCACGTCCACAGCAGTGTCCGAGTCCACGCATCCAGGGAGGGTTGGGAGCGACCGCAGAAGTCGGAGAGAGGGAGGAAGGTTGGAGGTCAGCAGCTGCTACAAGGAAGAGCTGGGCAGGTTCAACGTGGAGCAAGGAGGAGGGAAAAAACCCAAGAACCAACTGAAAAGGAGGCAAAGGGAGGACGCCAGGATTCAGGGATGGATCTCTACCTTCTAGGCCACAGCCAGCACGGGACAGGAAAGGGACAGTCAGTGGTTGGTTGGTGGAGGGTTGGTTTTGTGTCACTCACGATAGAAAACATATTCGGTGTAAGAGGTCCAGATCCTGTCGTCCGTCTGCTCGTGGGCGAAGGCACAGGTGCCCGTGGAGTTGCAGGCCACCATGTGGAAGCCGGCATCGGCCAGTTTGTCAAAGGCTTGCTCCAGGAAGGTGAATTTGAGGTAGTACCTGGACGTGTACCTCTCTGGAGGCCTGTCCGGGTCCCTGCTCTCGTTCAAGGTGTCCCCAAAGACCTCCTTGGCCAGCGAGGTCTTGCCGCACACCATGATCCGGGCCACCCTGCGGAACTTGGCGTCCGTCTGGCTGTCCCTGCCCAGCGTGTAGGAGCCGCGGTAGCCGATGGTGATGAACCCCGCCCTGCGGCCCTCGGCGCCGACAGCGCTGGCACCGCCGGGGCCGCCGGACACGGCGCTGGGCAGCACGGCCGTGGCCGAGGTCAGGCTGCGGGCGGTGTCCGCGCCGGGGGACAGCTCCTCGGGGTCGCTCTGGCAGGGATCGTCCCCCAGGGAGTTCTGCTCGCTGAGCTTGGGTGCCAGCAGCTTCACCAGCTCGGGCAGCATGAAGTACTCGGCCTCGCGCTGCAGCCGGCCGCGCTCCGGGAAGTGCTCGGGCAGCACCAGGTGCCGGTCCCTCATGTAATCCAGGATGTAGCGGAACAGGAACCCGTCCCGATCCACGAAGAAGCGGCCCTTGCTGTCGCGGGCCAGCGAGCGCACGTTCTTCTGCGTGAACATCTCCCAGAGCAGCGAGCCGGGCACGCTGACCAGCGTGGGGTGCCGGGTGATGTACACCTGTCCCCCCACGTTCAGCTCGATGATGTCAGGGAAGGGGTTGTTGTCCTCGCTGCCTTTGGCACAGCCCACGGGGTCTGCCAGGGCCATGGTGAGCTCCTGCTGCTCCTGCCTGCAGCACAAAAGGGTCAAACCCATGTTAAACCTGCCAGAAAACACAGCCCACTGCCCTGATCCCAACCGACCGCAGGGGATCCCAAGGGGCCCCAAGCCATTGCCAACAATCCCAGGTGATTGGAGAGGATCCCAAGCCAGATCACACATGGAGTCCTAGAACTATTTAGATTGGAAAAGCTCTCTGAGATCATTGAGTCCAACCCAGCACTGCCAAGCCACCACTAAATGCCTGGTTTGGGTCAGCAGGCAAAGCAGGACCAGATCCTTGTCTCTCCAGGAGCCTGGAAGTCATCTCTCTTCCCCAACCCCTGCTCTTGGAACAGGCAGCACCATCCAAAGCCCCCTCCCCTTCCATGGCACGCTGAACACGGTCTGACCGTGTCACCTCCACCGGAGCTCTCCAGTCAGGAGAGGGCTCAGCGCCTCTGCCGAGGAGGTGCAGGGACGTGGGGCTGCTGTCAACAACAGGAAGGGCAGGGCTGTCACAGCCCGGGGACCCGCCAGCCTGGCATCCTGCGGGCAGCAGCAGCTGCCGAGGGAGGAGCTCCCGGCCAGGGGCCCCGCAGAGCCGAGGCTGGAGGGGTCGTGGTGCCACGCAAGGAGCACCCCGGGGCTGGGGAAAAGCGGCACCAGCGCCGTGAGGGACAGAGGGACAGAGGGACAGAGCCTTTGGCACTCCCGCTCTGCCCTTGCTCCTGGAAAGTGCTCAGCACAGACTCGAAGCCAAGCTGGGAGATGGCAGAACCTCTCCAAGGGGCTGGGACCAAGACAAATCCTGGGCTGCTGCTACAGCCTCGGGCCAGCTGCCACGGATTTATACATTTTCCAAAGGCAAGCCGATTCTTGGAGATCTCTTGACACTGCAAATCAGCAGCTTACATAAACCTGGCTCAGCAGCCGGACCTGGATCTGTGCCGTGCTCTGTGCAGCGATTTGGGAGAGCACGGAGGGAAGGGGTTCCCTGGGCTGACCCCCAGCTCTGCCCCCTCCCTGGGTGGTCTCAGTGCTGCCCTGGGTCTGCTTGGAGGTTGGGACCCCCCGGGACTGGTCCCACACCCAAGGAACAGCCCAAAGTCTCGCCCCATCCCCGTGTCCTGCCGCAAAGATTCCCAGGAGCTGCTCCAGAGGATCCCAACACAAATTTCGGAGCAGCTAAAGGACAAAGAGAGAACTCTGTGGGCAGTTTTGGGCACGGGGGCAGAGCTGAGCCAGCGTTTCTCGGCCACACTCCTCCTCCCGGCTCATGGGGAGAATCGTCTTTGAACAAGGAGTGACTCGGGCAGGGCAGGGACTGAAGGATGGAAAGAGGATCAGCGCGGTCCCGCTGCCTCCCGGCTCCTCGTTCCCCTCCCGCAGTGGCTCTGGGTCCCTGTCCCTGGCGATTCCCTGCCCACGGCGCAGCCCAGCGGGCAGGACCCGCCCGTGCCCGGCGCTCGCATCCCTTTGTCACGGCTGGAGGAGCCTGGGGGGCTGCCCATGGTGGGCTGGCGACTCAGGGCGGACAGGGAGGGCGGCCCCGCTGTCCCCGCTGCCCGCCCCAGGCATGGAGCCGGCGGGGCCAGCGGCAGGGACACGAGCGGGGACACGAGCGGGGACACGAGCGGGGACAGCCCGGCTCAGCCCCGGCAGCCGCAGCCGTCCCAGCGCTCCCCGGCCGGGGGACCCCGACCCCGCCGCCCCCGTTACCTCCGCAGGGCGGCCCGGCCGCTCCGCTGCGCTCCCCTCCGAGCCGCTCCCCTCCGAGCCGCTCCCCGCCGCTCCTCTCCGCCTGCCCGGCCCTGGCCCCGCCGTTTTATGGCCGGGAAGGCGGCGAGCGCCGTCCCCCGCTGTCCCCGGGACCGCCTTCCCTCCGCCTTGCCCCCGCCTCCATCCCCCGCCGCCCGACCGGGGCCCGCGGCCCCGCATCGCCCGGCCCCGCATCCCCCCCACGCTGGTGCCAGGCGGGATTGAGGAATTCCAGGGGCACCCTCGCCATCCCCTGGGAATGCAGCCGGGCTTGTGAAAAAGGAGGAAGAGGGACTTCTAACAGATGGTGCCAGGACACGGGGAACGGTTTTAAACTAGAAAAAGGGGGATTTCGATGGGATGTTGGTTAGGAATTCCTGGCTGGGAGGTTGGGGAGGCCCTGAGGCTGCCCAGAGCAGCTGTGGCTGCCCCTGGATCCCTGGCAGTGTCCCAGGCCAGGTTGGACGGGGCTTGGAGCAGCCTGGGACAGTGGAAAGTGTCTCTGCCCATGGCAGGGGTGAAATGGGATGAGCTTTAAGGTCCCTTCCCACCCAAACCATTCCATGATTCCATCCATGATTTGGGTCTAATTCCAAGTCCAGCCAGCAAAACCCTGCAGTGGCCAAACTCTTGCAATTCCTTGGATAATTTTATATCCTTGAGCTGGAGGGACTGGAATCCCCTTTCCCAAGGTAGGAATGACATCAATGGGATCATAAGGAGCTTAGGCTGTTGTGGCACTCTGTTTATCTGGGCTGGAAAAACCAAGCAAGGAAAGAGAATCCAGCTCTTTTTAGTTTACTTGAAAATTCCAATTTTCTGTAAAACCGGGAAAATATGGCAGCTCCAAACAACATCCCAATATTTACATGTTTCCTGGAATTCTGATGAAGCTTAAATCCCAACATTCTCTGACAGCAGAGCTGGCCTGCATTCGTCCATGGATTTTTGTCCCTGTTAAATTTTGTAAGGACAGAAGATGCAATTTCTTCTTCTCCTACAAATCAAATCCCCAAATCTGGGCACTCATATCCAAGGAATTTTTCTTGTTGTTTTCTTGTATCCCAGGGCTGTTTGATTATTCTCCCATAAATTGCAGGAACTTTGCCCTGTGGATATTTTGTGGGATACATTTATAGATGGGGGAATTGTAAATGGGACCAATTCCGCCTCATGAGGCTGTTGGGTAAAACAGCTGGGTTTGGAGCCAACCAAAGGATGGATGGATGGAGGGATGGGTGGAGGGAGGGATGGGTGGATGGATGGATGGACGGATGATGGATGGATGGATGGATGGATGGAGGGATGGATGGATAATGGATGGATGGATGGATGGATGATGGATGGATGGATGGATGGATGGATGGATGGAGGGATGGATGGATGGAGGGATGGAGGGATGGATGGAGGGATGGATGGAGGGATGGATGATGGATGGATGGATGGATAATGGATGTATGTATGGATGGATGGATGGAGGGATGGATGATGGATGGATGGAGGGATGGATGGATGGATGGAGGGATGGATGGATGGATGGATGATGGATGGATGGAGGGATGGATGGATGGATGGAGATTTGCTCAATTGATGCATCTTTGAAACTGACCTGGTGGAAAATGTAGCCACCATGAGCCTGTTTGGCTGTTGGGACTGGGATGGAATCCAGTGGGGCTTTGTCCCACTTTTCTGGATCCAACATTACTCCAAATTCATCAAAGAATTCCCAGGGAGTTTTCAGCTCTGTTGGCTCACAACTCCCTGTCTCTGGAAGATGCCGTGACCCTACGGACTACGATCCAAGTTAATGGTCCAGCCCAGTGCTTCCACCCTGGGCAGCTGTGCCAGGGCTGGACAAACCCTTGGGTGAAGAAATTTTTCCTAAAATCCAGTTTAAACCTATTTATCCTGGAGGCTGTGCTGGGCGAGTTGGGATGGGAGCCCAGCACAGGCCCAGTGACAGGAGCCATGATGGCACTTCCCTTTCTTTTCTCCCTTTCCCTTTTCCCAGCTGCCTCTGTGCTTTGTCCTCACATCCCTGAGGCTCATGGGGGACAAAATTTGCACCCAAATTGGTGCCAATATTCCCATGAGCTGCTGTGGAAATCATGGAAACCACCCACGCCACGCCTGATGTGTCCAGAGGCAGCTGGGAACGGGATCTCCAGGGAAGGGGAAGATGTTTGGCACCATGGAAGCGACCAGGGGGTCTGGAAACTCAGGAGAAGTTCCCAAGAGATTTTATAAAGCCTCTTTTACAAGTTCTTCCAAGAAGAGTGGAGCAGGAATTTGGGTCCCTCTTGGGCTTCTGGAGAGTTTTATTAACCACAAGAGTGGAAGATGATTCATCCCCATCCCAAGAGAAGGCATGGAAGGGTTTAATGAGGGTTTGTTTGTGTCCACTCTGGGATTCCATGGAGTGATTGCAAGCAAGGCCCTGGAATCACTTCCCGGCTGCTATTCCCATGTTTTCTGAGCTTGGACACAAATCCCTTCACCCCACAGTGCCTCATCTTCCTCATCCCCCTCCAGAGCATCCTGCCCGCTCTCCAGCACTGCTAAAAACCCCTTGTGCCACCCCAAATCTCCTCAAAAGCTCCTTGAATTTGTATTCTTAAGGATCGAGGAGTGTAAGCTGGAAGTGAGACACAAATGTTTCCAGTGCCTGATTTTTCCTCGGCTAAATGATAAAAAATATAAAATATAATAAATCGATTGTGAGCCCTGCTGGGATGAGGATCCCATGACCCATCACATTGCAAGGATGTCCCAGAACACTGCTGCTGCTCCATCCATTCCTTATCCCGAGATAACAAAGGGAATTGCCTGTGCAGGCAGGAATATTTAGCAGAGGAAAAATCCCCTAATTCATGGATGTCAGAAGGGTCCACGCAGGGGTTCGGATTCCTCGGTGCCACGGCCGTGATTCACGAGCCAGGACTGGAGGCAGGAATCTTTCATCCTTAAACAAAGTGGAGCTAAAAAGTCCTAAAAAGGCAACAGAATCCCTGAGTGCCAGACTCCTGTGGGGCACGGAATTATTTTTAGGACATTTGGGGCACTGCATTATTTTTAAGACATTTGGGGCACTGAATTATTTTTAAGACATTTGGGGCATTGAATTCTTTTTAATCCTTTCTGGCTGCATCTCCATGGGTGGAAAAATCCCCCTTTGCAGCATCTCTGCTCCTCTTGGTGCTCCCAGCTCCGTCTCCCTCTTCCCCATCCTCATTTCTCCTTCATTCCCCGCCCCCGGGAAGGGTTTTCCTCCTGCCATTCCCTCTCTGGGGTTAACTAAAATCCCTCCGTGGGGTTTGGAGTGAGAGGAGCTCAGGGGTGAAGGGGCTCCCAGCCTGGAATCACTGACCCCGTGCAGGCTCCCAGATTCCCATAAATCCGCAGGAAACCATCCCCAGCATCCCTAAACCCCATCTTTTGCTCTTTTCCTTCTCCTCCCTCCTCCTGGAGCCGCCCAGGTCCGCCGGGAGCACGGAGCTCTGAGCACCTGAAGTTAAGAGAGGCGACAGAAGCGACGTCCCCTCGGTGGCCGCGCCTGAGCCAGCCCCGCGCTCTCCCTGGGTCGCCACGAATATCCTGGGAACTCCAGCCGCTGCCAGCTTCTATAAAAAGGGGTTAATCTGCTTCTGCCCGGAGCTCAGGTGGCTTTGCAGCCCTGGGGACGCAGCGGCCACACCCGTCTGACCCCGGCGGAGTCGGAGACTCCTTCAATAATTCACTGCCACATCTGATCCGGGCCATTTTTAGCAGCGGCTGCCACCTCGCAGCGCGGCTGTCGCGGGCTTGCGGTGACAGATCGGGTTGGACAAGGCAGGAAAAGGCTCTGGTTAATGGTGCACTTTAATTGGCTTTTCATTAGGGGGGCTCAGCCCGGGAGAGCGCAGGAAGGTGAGGACGGGGCTGGGAGCTCCTCCCGGAGTGGGGGAGCAGCTGAGGATCCGGGGCTTGGCGGCATCGCCACGGGAGGGTTTTCTGGGATGCTCTGAGGGGACCGGAATTGTCAGCGCAGGGATGATGGGAATGCAGTGTCAGGGACCTGCTTCCATCCCGAGCAGGGTTTGCCAAGTGAGTGTCCACCCATCCCATCCCATCCCATCCCATCCCATCCCATTCCTGGATGGACACTTTGGAACTGCTCATCCTGAAGCAGGGGTGTTCAGCCCTGCCCTGGGAGACAAAGACACATTTCCCAAGTGCTGGACATTCCCAAGGGTGTTCTCTGCCGGTTCTTCCTGGCCTTCAGCAGTCTGAGCCTGCCTGGCTCCTCCATCTCCTGTCAGCAGCGTTTGGAAGCGGGGAAAGGAACCATTTTTGGAGAAATGTGTCCCAAATTCCCTCCCTCCTGCTTTCCTCCAGCCCAGGAGGAGCCTTGGACAAGAGCAGAGCAGGGATTTGGGATCTTGGTGGCCCTGGTGGATGTGAAGAGCATCCCTGCTCTTTCCAAGGGCTTTCATTCCTAACCGAGCTTGGATTTGCCACTGGATGAGTTTTTCTGGGGGATCTGCAGCATCTCCCTCAGGCAGTGCTCACTGCTCACTTCATCCTGACAAGTGACAAGTGACATCCATGACAAGGGATGGGACGAGAGGAAACAGCCTCAGGTTGTGCCAGGGGAGGTCCAGGTTGGACGTTAGGGAGGATTTCTCCACAGAAATTCTCCTCCAGCCCTGGCGTCCCCATCCCTGCAGGGATTCCACAGCCCTGCGGATGTGGCACTTGGGGACATGGCTTAGGGGTGGCCTGGGCAGAGCTGATGGTCAGAGCTGGAGCCATCATTCCAGTTCATCTAAAAAGTCAGGGAGCAAAATCCCTGGAATTCCAGCTGATCAGCTCCTGTGGGATTCCCAGCTGGCAGGAAAACCCAGACGAGTCCCACTTTTCCCTGTATCCAGTTCTCTCTCCTCCCTCCCCCCCAGACATAATTAAATTCAATTAATCTGATTATCTGTACAGTCTATCAGAAAAAGAAATCTTAATAGCCTGCTCAGCGTGATGAATTAATAGAGATTAATTAGAATTCATTACATTTATCACCATCTCACTGGGCTGGAACTCTGCAAACATCGGGGGAAAGAGGGAAAATTCTCATTTTTAGTTTATAATTCATGTTGGATCAAACCTTTATCTCATCTGGACATGTGTCACACAGAGTTCCATCCGATGTGACACCGGGGTGGGGACACACACACCAAAAAATGGCCATAAATGGCTTGGGAGAGGCTCTCAGGGACTGTGGGGTCACCTGGGACCACCAGAGCCTGACCTGGGTGTGCCGGGCAGGATCCTCAGCTCGGGATTAACAGGAAAAGCTTTTCCAAACCTGCTTGGTGCTGGGTTGGGTTTGGATTTCGGGGTTGGTTCCTCCATCGGAGCTCACCTCTCACCCACCAAGCCTGGAACTGCAGCTCCCAGCCCTTTCCAGCTCTGCTGGAGGTCCCTGGGGTGGGGAAGGGGCCTCTCCGTGGGTGCTGGATGCGCAGGGATTTGGGAACAGCCCAGCCTGTGATCCCCATCCCTCGGGCTCACTGCACCTGTCGGCCGTGTTGACTCGAGGGGAAAGAGGAAGAAAGGAGGAAGTGGGGCCATAAACCCAAACCAGTTTAGAGCTGTGCCAGCTCTGGCTGTGCTGGACATAAATCAGGAGCGAGCGAAGGGAATGAGGCTGCAGGACCTCACAGGGATGGCCCGGGAGCACGCAGAGCCTTTCGGTGAATCCCAGCACCCTCTAGTGGGGTCTCCGCCTCTGGAGCATCCCAAAAAACCGCCGAGCATCCCAAAAACCTGGCACGCAGCGGAGGATGAGGGTGCGCAGCCCTATCACCACCCACCAGTGACTCGGGATCCGCTCCAGAGCTCGCCAAGGGAGCTCACTCAGAAAGGTGAAGGTCCCTGTGGCATCGGGAGCTTTTCCAGAGGGAAGGGATGGCCCTGGAATTGTCCACACTGCAAAAATCAGGTCCCCACCGTGCCCCAGGAGCCCAGTCCCTCCTGTCCCCTCTGCCTCCGCTCCCTGGGATGGTCAATGCAGCCGTGGATCCGAGCAGAGCACCCCGGGAATGCTCTGGGTTGAAAGAGCCCCCCAAAAATCTGGGATGGAGGCAGAGCTGATCCTCCAGGCAGTACAAGGGATCAGCCACAGGGTTCCAGGCTGGGAGATCCCAAATGCTGCAGCTTCCCTGCATCCCTGGGTGTGCTCCCTTTCTGGCTGCAAAGGGAGAAACCCGGGGGGGTTGGGAAATCATCCTGTGGGAATTTGCCATGAAAGGATTTGAGGCAAAACCCATTCCCACTCTTCCCTCTAACAAAGCAGTGCCTTCCCAACCTCATTTTTTTTTGGAAGGGAGAATGTAATCATGGAATGGTTTGGAGGGGAAGGGACTTTAGAGCTCATCCCACCCCAGCCCTGCCAAGGGAAGGGACACCTTCCACTATCCCAGAGTGCTCCAAGCCCCAATGCCCAGCCTGGCCTTGGGCACTGCCAGGGACCCAGGGGCAGCCCCAGCTGCTCTGTCTGACCAGACCTGGATGTGATCTTCCAGAGAAGAGGCTGCCCGTGCCAGGATCAGCAGTTCCTGGGTTATCCTTAGGAACACTCCAACCAGTTTTCCCAAACTGTGGAGCCATTTTTCCAGCTGGAACCCCGAGGCTGTGGCTTCCCCAGGGCAATTCCATGTGACCTCAAAAGCTGCTGCTTTGAGTCTTTTGGAGCTTTGCCTCTTCATTTGCAGAGCGGTTTTTGTCCCCAGGCACTGGGCGGGACCCACGAATAACTCCTGGGGACTTCATGGGGTGTGGAAGAGAACAAACGGCTTCTCCTGAAATATCTTCTCTCTTCCATAAATCTGGATTCTGCTGCTCTGCCCTTCCCTGACGTGGAAGAGCTCAGAACCCAGATTAAAACACTGATTGGTGAGGTTTTGATAATCCCAGGTGTAATTCCTGTGTGGGAAAGAGGAGAGGGCAAAGATTTGCTTTTCTGGGTCTGCACATCCCGATCCCTCTCTGCTGCTGCTCCTCCAGCCATCCTCTCTGGAAGAGGGATGGGATAAGAGCAGGGGCCGGTCATGCCTCATCCATCTCCTGCCGCCCTGGCAGGGAGCTGCTTCCCGGCCTGATTCCCCACCTCCCGCTGGCTCCAGGCTGCTGCTCCACAGCCTGCAAGGGATCCCCCAGCAGTGGCTTCTCCACAGCCCTGCTCCTTACCCCGGGTGTGGAGAGACGGGCGGGAAAGCTGCGGAGTTTGTAAATCCGGGAATGTCGGGAGAAGTTAACGGGAGGCTTTGCACTACCCCGGTGTGAGCTCTTGGATCTCATAGAGCCATGGAATGGTTTGGGTTTGGGAAAGGACCTTAAATACCATCTGTTGAACCTGTTTCCACCCTCCCAGCTTTTCAGAGCTGTCTGCACGGTGGTTCCACCCAGAAGAGCCCAGAAAAGGCCATTTCTCCATCTTCCCACTGGTTTCACCAATTCCTGCCCGGAAAACGAAGCGGGAACACCTCCAGTCCCAAACTCAGCTCACTGCCAGCAGGGAAGAGGGGAGGAATGGGCTCTCCTGGGATGCAGCTCCAGCACGGAGCGTGGGTTTGTCTCGGTGTGCAGGGAGGCAAATCGAGAGCTAAAGACAAAGAGCGCCCTCGATTTCGGGCGAGACTCGGAGCACGAGAGCCGAGCAGGAAAAGTCTTCATGAAAAATGAACGAGGAGCAGGCGGCTGCAAGGAGCGGCGGAGTTATCTGGGGCATGAAGAAACCCAGCAGGCCAGAAAAATGTGAGCGGAGAGCAGCGGAGGTGAAAACGCGGAGGAAAAAAAGCGAGGCTTGATGTTTAATTAATCACCCTGTTTGCATCTGAATGGCGGCGTCCTGCTGGGGACAGCGAGGGACACGCCAGGCCTGGCTGTGCCACCCCTCCAGTGCCACCGGGCCACCATGTTCCATTTGGTTTTCCCTTTTCCCTGATTTTTTTGGGGATGATCTAAATCCGTGGAGCCGGCGCTGCACCAAACCCTTAATGCTGAGCATCCACACCAGCACCCACAGGAGGGGGCGTTGCCGGGGCTGGAAGGGTTGGGACAGCTGGGATTTTCCTGTCTTTGGCACTGGGAGGTGAATTTTAAAAAGGGGGATAAAGAAAAAAAAAAAAGTCAGGAAAAGAAAGAAAAATCCCAAACAAATCCCCCCTGGAGCTGCAGTTCCGGGGTTAGTGGGTGACAGGTGAGCTCAGATGGAGGAAACACTTCTCTCTGAAAAGACTGACTCTTTTAAACCAAGAAATAGGAACTGGAGGTGATTTAACCCCGATTTTGACTCTTTCTAACCAAGAAATAGGAAATGGAGGTGATTTGATCCTGATATAGGTTCTTTTTAACAGAGAAATAGGAAATGGAGATGATTTAACCCCGATTTTGACTTGTTAATCGAACAAAGAGGAAATGGAGATGATTTAACCCCGATTTTGACTCTTTAACTGAACAAAGAGGAAATGGAGATGATTTAACCCCGATTTTGACTCTTTAACTGACCAAAGAGGAAATGGAGATGATTTAACCCCGATTTTGCCTCTGTAACAAACAAACAGGAAATGGAGATGATTTAACCCCGATTTTGACTTTTTAACTGAACAAAGAGGAAACGGAGATGATTTAACCCCGATTTTGCCTCTGTAACAAACAAACAGGAAATGGAGATGATTTAACCCCGATTTTGCCTCTGTAACAAACAAAGAGGAAATGGGGAGCGATCTCGCTTTGCTTTGCCCCCTCTGCAGCTCCGATGCTCCTCGTGCACCTGGGGATTTCCTGCCCCAGCCTCACGCTCAGGGCTTCGCTCAGGTTCTTCAGGCTTCCTGTTTTGCTCTCAGGGCTTTCATTTCACCCACAGATCGTTTCCTGTTCTGAGACTCCTCACCACGGAACCCCCTGCATTTCTCCCGGTAAATCTTTGCCCGCTCTTCCCTTTCCCAAGGTGCTTTCCCCGGCTGCCGGCAGCTGGATGGGTGATGGGCGCCTCTCAGGGAATTTCAGGAAGCTTTCCCTGACATCTTCAAGTCTCTCAGGTTGTGTCTGGATGATGGGGTGGAGGGGGGGAGATCCTGCTCTGCTGCCGACAGCTTTTCAATTCCGGCCCCGGGAAGTGTCGCGCTTCCCAAATTAACTCATCCAGGAGCCCTCTATTACTCTGCCTTTCCATCATTTTCCTGGAGTTCAAGTGCTGCTCAAAATGAATTAGTGCTGGAAAATGGGTGTGGGGAGGGAAGCGCCATTGGAGAGGCTGAAAACCTGACAGGGATGGAGGAGCCAGGAGAACCCAGAGAGGGCCTTCATTCAGAGGGATGCAGTGGCGACAGAAGCATTTCAGCATAAGTTTGTTTTTATTTTGGGGGAATCAGAGGCTTGGTAGGAATTTTTAATAACTGGGGATGTGATTCCAAGCTCCTTAAATGTGTGGCTGAGCTGAGGGAGTAACTGGGAAGGAGTTGTTCATTGCTTTCAGCTCACTGCAGAGCCAGAAATTCAACAACAAATTCCTCCTCCAAATTCCCAGTGCCCGTTGTAAATATTATTATTATTATTATTATTATTATTATTATTATTGTTTTACGGCAGGCTGTATTTTTATTTACCCCTGGTTCTCACTCAAACATTTGCAGAACTTGAGGTTTTAGTTGTGGCCACTTGGGATTTTCCCCTCCCCATGCAGCCCAGAGGCTCTGAAAGAGCTCCTGGGTGGTCTCCGAGTGTTCATCCAGGACCTACAGGCCTTGAATTCCCAGGAATCCTGGCGTTGCTGGGTCTGCTGAGAGTGGAAAAGCATCCCAATAACATCTCCTGTGGTGGGGGTTGGACAGAGAGGAGCTTTAAGATCCCTTCCAACCCAACCTCCTGCTACCCAGGCATCACAGAATTCCAGAGGGATTTGGGTGGGAAGGGACCTGAAAGCCCATCCCATTCCCCCCTTGCCCTGGGCACGGACACCTTCCACAGCCCAGGGTGCTCCAACACTCCCAGGGATGGGGCAGCCACAGCTTTTATGGAGCATCTCCCCGTCCTGGCTGGGTTTTGCAGGGAGATGCCCCCTGTGTCCAAGAGATTGAGGCGATGCTGAGGGATTTCCTTCCTTCCTGGATCATCCATCTCTAATTGAGGAAGGTCAGGCTGGCCAAATACCTGACCTGAGCGTGGCTTAGTGCTCAGGGTGCTGCTCACTCCAAGGCTGGATTGATTTTGGAGTTCTTTTCCAAGCCTGTTGCATGATTCCCTGGCGCTGCACAGACACGGCTTCCATGGAAAGCCCAGGACCTCTGGAGCTGTTTGCAGCAGCCCTGGGAGGCTGCAGAGCTCTGCTCTTGTCCGGCCTCCAGCGCTGGCAGGACACAGCCAGGCCCATCTGGCCATGGGGACAAAGCTCCTCCACAGACATTTCCATAAGGGATTTAAGGATTGGATTTACTGAGAGAGGGATTAAGGAAGGCTGGAGTCAGCGGGAATTTGTGCCTTTAGGGTGATGTTAAGGTTTTGGGGAAACACAGTTTGGATGAGATCCTCCCTTTCTGCTGCTGGGGCTGGCAGAGCACCGTTAAAGTTGGGATAATGAGGGTTTTTATTAATGGGAATGTTCCCAGAGCTTTGGCAACACGCCTGGGGCTCCATAAACACGAAAATAAATGGGGAAAAGAGCAGCTTCCCAGTTTTACACCCAGGACAAATGAAGCACAGCATGGCTGGAAGGAAAAATCCCAATGCGGATCTGCTCTGCTCCCTCATTACCTGACATTTCCTGCACTCAAGGCGAGAAGGTGCTCCCGCCACACCTGAGAGCTCCTGCAGCAGGTGAGCCTGGCTCCTCCAACCGCTTTGGCTGCTCAGGAATTCGGAGGAGAGGATACCTCCAGGATTTTCAGTCTTTCCCCCCTCATCTGCCGTCCCATGGGATTAACTGATCATACTGATCTTAAATACTGGTGTATTCCTGCCCCCCTCCTGCTGGGAGGCAAAGAGAGAGCCTGGTTCTCTTTCCTGTAATTCCCAGCCTGTATTCCTGCCCCCATCATTCCCGTCGTGCCGTGATGTCCTTTAGGCAGCTCTTTGCCTTTCCAGATGTATTTTTAGATTGCAGCCTCCTCCCCATTCACCTCTGCTGGTGCCGGGACACAGGGAATGGCTTCCCACTGCCAGAGGGCAGGGATAGGTGGGATATTGGGAAGGAATCCTTCCCTGCGAGGGTGGAGAGGGGCTGGAATGGATTTCCCAGAGAAGCTGTGGCTGCCCCTGGATCCCTGGCAGTGCTGGACGGGGCTTGGAGCAGCCTGGGATAGTGGAAGGAGCAAAATGGGCTTTAAGGTCCCTTCCGTCCCAAACCATTCCTTGATCCTCTCTTCCCTTCACCAGGCCTGGAGCCTCTCCCTTGCCCCTTCCTGGCTCCTTGCACGCAGACAGCCGGAATTATCCCTGCCATTCCCAAGATGGGACCTGCTCACCGGCTGGAATTCAAACCAGACTTTCCCTGGCACCAGCAAACGCTGGCACAGCTCATCTCCAGCTGCCTTGACCAAAACATCATGAATATTCACGAGGCGATTAATTAACATCCTCCTGCTTTAATAGCTCCTCACAAGACACTCCATAACCCCGAGTGCCACCGGCTCCTCCCCATTCTGTGCCATCCCAGGGGCTGGCACATGGGTGGAAGTGTCACTCCAACCTTGCCAGGAGCGAAAGGGTTTGAGGAGTGCAGTGATCCCAGGCAGCTCCCCGAGGCTGCGATGCTGATTAGTGCCCACAATTAGAAACCCTCCAGGAGGATCAGGCTGGGCTGCAGAGCTGGGATGGTGCGGGAAGGGATTTCCAGCTGTGGGATATTCTAAGCTCAGCAGCCTCCATTGTTCTTTCCACTCATACGAAGCTCAGTGGCCAAACTGCACCTCCTGTGGCTGGAGCTCCCCTCCAGGAGGCAGCATCCCTTGGGAATGGGGAGATGGAAACACTTCTATGGATGGAAACAACACGGGAAAAGCCAGGGGTGGGTTTTTTCCCTGTCCATTCTCCTTCCCCTGCCAGGAAATGGGGCTGCTGGGTGATCCAGCTGATCCCACACTGCTTCCAGAGGGATTTCAGGGCTGAGCTTGTGGAAACCTTTCTGGGATTTCTCCGGGTGTTCCCAGTCTGGAGTGAAGAGAGTTTAGAGATTTCAGCCGGATGGGGATTGCAGAGGGAATATCTGCAGTGGGGGTGGGGTGTGTGCTGGATTTATCCCAAATTCTTCCCTCCAGTTGCTCACCCTTTCCAACTCAGCACTTCCAAGCTCATTCCCACAGGATGCTGGGAGTGCCAACGCTCTGAATAATCCCCCCAAACCGTCAGAGGAGAGCAGGGACAGCAGCTCCTTCAAGGGCTGTTAAACACAGGGCTGTGCATCCAACCTCCAGCTCGGGGAGCTCCTGGATCATGGGATGCTGGAAGCTGCCAGGGAATCCTGAAGGCACCAGAACTCCGGGCTTGCCCTTGGAATGCTTTTGATCCCAAGCATCTGCCACTGGCCACCATCAAAACCCATCACTCATCCCCCAAAAGTGCAGTAAAACGAGGAGGGGTTTTATAAAGTGGAATTTAAGGAGCAGTGCTGGGCCAGGACTGGTTGAACCTCATTAGCTGATGTGTTAATTACCTGTGGACGTCTAGGCTGGCCTGGACTTTGAGCTGCACTTGGAGAAGCGTTACGAGTGGACCTCCAGCAGCTTGGAGGAGAGGAAAGCCTTCCTCAGGTGCTTGTGGAAGCTGAACCGGCGCTGTCCCCTTTGTGAACGTCCCCTCGGGTGCAGTGGAAGGTAATTAATGAATTAATGAATTAATAGCCTCGTCACACTCAGAGGGCTCTGGGCTTTTGGCAGCGTCCCCATCAGTGAAAGGTGAATAAATTCAGGCAGTGGATGCGGGTGATGGGACAGGGTGAGGTGGTGCCAGGGAGAGAGGGGCAGCAGGAGCTGGGTTTGGGGGTCTGGAGGCACAGCCATTGCTTTACCCACTGCCCTTGGATACACGGAGCCAGGCTGGGAGTATGAACACAGTTTGTCTCATTTCCAGGAATCTCTGGATGTGGTTTGGGGAGGTGAGCAAAGTGCTGGTAACACCAGGGCAGGGGCCTGGTGACACGCCCTCATCAAGAAATGAAGAGATTTGTGGATAGAAACTGTATTATATATAGATATTATTTATATGTGTATTTAACTCTCCAACACGCGACTTCCAGTCCATTTCACAGAAACACGAGGGTTTGGGTTGGGAGGGACTGTAAGGACCATGGGCAGGGACACCTTCCACCGTCCCAGGCTGCTCCAAGCCCCAATGTCCAGCCTGGCCTGGGATACTGCCAGGGATCCAGGGGCAGCCCCAGCTTCCCTGGGCACCCTGTGCCAGGGGCTGCCCATCCGCATTGTCAAAACCTTCCTCATGTCCAATTTAACTTAGAGGAGTTTCTAATTTGAATCGAGGAGTTTCTTCACCTCTGGAATTTGTCCCAGCTTTGTGTGACACATCAGGGTGTCCCAGCACATGATCCTGGAGAGGTGTGCGAGGAAAATCCCAACCCAAGCCAAGCCCAATATCCATCTTGTCCCTCTTACGAAGCTCACCCTTCATCCCACATCCAACTTCCTTTGCCCCACTCTGTGATCTTATTCCGACTCTTGGACTCATCGCTCGGCCTCAGTGGGCCGGAATTTGAGCAGGGCTGCTAAAACGACCTCACCAAAAGGCTCTGGCCGTTCCCACATCTCCCAGGGATGCAGAGGCCCCAGGAGGACGGGAAGGAGGCTGAGCTCCGGGAGGAGCTGGGCACGTACCAGGAGGTGACTCCGGAGGAAGCTGCGGATGTGCTGGAGCTGATGGAGGAGCACGAGCCCCTGCTGGACAACTCCGTGGCCTTCGCAGAGCAGCTGAGCCGGGAGCTCCAGGGGCTGGAGGAGGTACGGAGCCACGGACGTGCCTGGGATGAGGGATTGAGGCTCTGGGCAGCGGCAGCTCTTCCCTTCGCTCTGGGAGCGTGACCTGGGAGAAATTCCAGGAGCAAATGAAGGGAAGAGCCTGACTGTGGGGTGGGTCTGGGGATGGCTGAGGGAGGGAAAGCAGCAAAAGGGATCCCTAGAGAAGGAAAAGCAGCATCCAGGGAGAAGGAAAAGGGTGGGCAAATGAAACAGAGCTGGAAGGAGATTGAAAAGGAAAATATAAACCAGGAGGAAGGGCCAGTGGAAAAGGCACAGGATGTTTCCAGAATTCCCTGGGAGGGTGGGGAGGCCCTGGCACAGAGAAGCTGTGGCTGCCCCTGGATCCATGGAATTGTCCAAGGGCAGGCTGGACAAGGCTTGGAGCAGCCTGGGGCAGTGGAAGGTGCTGGAACCACATGGTCTCTAAAGTCCCTTCCATCCCAAACCACTCCAGGATTCTGTGCTTTTCCATAGATTTGAAAGGGAAAGGGAGAAAACGAAACCAAGGAGCTCAAGGATCATCCGCAAGAGGATCCTTCAGCATCCCTGGCTCCCGTCCCTGAGTGGATGGAACTGGATGGGCTTTTAGGTCCTTTCCAACCCCAACCATTCCATGATTTTTGTCTACCGAGCTTTACTGACTCCATGGGAGCTGCTGTGATTTATTGCATTTCTGCAGAGGAAATTTCCCCTTTAAGTGCTGGAACAAAAAACCTGGGAAAGCTGCTGCGAGCATTTATCTGCTGCTGAAATGTCTGGGATTTTATGGTTGGTAACCAAGGAAAAAAGGGGAAAAAAAATAAGCCAAAGGAAATACCCTAAACCATACAAGAAACCACAAACCCTAAATCCAACCTCCTTTGCTGCAGTGTTTGCTGTGTTCCCATATATGACTTATTACACACTCGGAAGTTAATCTGGAAGCCCAAACTCCCGAGGCTTGTTCCTGTCAGCTCCTGGCGAGGAATTCAGGCACTTTGTGACTGTTCCCAGCTATAAAACACCCTGGGAGAGCAACAAATACATCTTTATTAAGTTTTTGGAGATGAAAGGCGCCACTGAATACATTATTTTAATGCCCTCTAATGAATAAATGTGACTTCCCACTAATACAAATTAATTAATGAACATTTCCATTTCCGAGCCCTAATCTCTGACATTAAATGTTATTAATCCCAGCGAGCTGGACCAGCCCATGCATCCATTTAAATGTTTTCCCCACATCCCAGTGGTAACACCTTGGCTTCCTCTCCCCTATTAATCACCCTCCTCCAGCCCAGCTGTTCTGGGAATCACAGAAATCCCTGCACTGGCAGCAAGGAAAAGTTGATTTTTCCAAAGGGAAGGACGGCACGGCCGGGACACCGGGAGGCCAAAGGCTCTGATTTGGACATTGATATTCCTCCAGAATTCCAGGATCCCAACACATGTGGAACTGCAGGCAGCTCGCAGCAGCTCTGTGCTGCCTGCAGCTGGATTTTATTCCTCTTCCCGGAGTTGGAGCCTCTGGAGAGCCCCTTCCAGCAGCGTTGTCCCCTCGGTGTCACCGGGGATGCTCCCCGTGGCCACAGCCTGAAGGGGTGGCGGGGACAGGCTTGGGGGAGGCTTCTGGCTCTAATTAAAGAACAATTAATAAATGGGAAGCTCTGGGCAGAGCTGGTGGGGCGGGATGGAGTCCCTGGGTGTGCTGGGGAAGCAGAATTCTGGGAGCGGGGCCGCGCAGGTTGGGAGCATCACTGGTGCTGTGGGAGATGAGTGCCCATGGTCAGAGGGGCTGGGAGAGCTGGGGGTGTCCACCTGGAGAGGGGACCTTAGAGCCCCTGGCAGGGCCTAAAGAGCTCCAGGAGAGCTGCAGAGGGACTGGGGACAAGGCATGGAGGGACAGGACCCAGGGAATGGCTTCCCACTGCCAGAGGGCAGGGCTGGATGGGAGATTGGGCAGGAATTGTTCCCTGGGAGGGTGGGCAGGCCCTGGCACAGGGTGCCCAGAGCAGCTGGGGCTGCCCCTGGATCCCTGGCAGTGCCCAAGGCCAGGCTGGACATTGGGGCTTGGAGCAGCCTGGGACAGTGGGAGGTGTCCCTGCCCATGGCAGGATGATCTTGAGACCCCTCCCAACCCAAACCAGTCTAGGGTTCCATGAAATCTTTGTGGGATGGACACTCAGGTCCTCAGGGGACAGCACCACTTGTGGAGATGAGGGCTGGAGACTCCCTGCAGTGAGACGTTCCCAGTGCACAGAACCAGCAGGGCTTGGTGGCCTCTCCAACGGAGACTTTTCTGCTCACGGCCGGATTTTCCTGGACACTCGGCAGGAATTTGCTTGCTGTGGCAGCTGGAAGTGCTCTGAGGGGACACCTCACCCAGGGGAGGGTTTTGTGTGCCCTGGCCCTGGGGATGTGTGGGTGGCACTTGGCAGAGGTGGGACAGTGGCAATTCCACCAACACCCTGCACGTCACAGCCGTGAGGCCTCTGCCGTGCCTCAGGAGGGTGAAGGACGGGACATTTGACCCGAGGATGGTGACAATCATCCCCTACCAAGCTCTGAATCCCTCTGCTCCTGCATCCCACAGGCCAACCTCGGCGCCCTCATCTCCTCGGAGCAGCAGGTGGCCCAGCTGATGAGCTCCATCGACGAGGCCCTGGCAGAGGTGGCCAGGGTGGAGGAGACCCTGCAGGTCTACGACGAGCTCTTGGGAAGCGTGAAGCAGCAGATGGATCACATCCACCGGGAAAACTCCCTGCTGCACCGTATGGCGTCCAACAGGGCGAGGCTGATGGATGAGATCCTGTTCCTCACGGTGCGTGGGTTTATGAGGACATCGATCTCCAGCTGGAGAATCTGTTGGGAAAAACTTCCAAGGAATTTTAAACACTGCAAGCTCTGATGGTCTGCAAGGGTTATGGAGCTCCTCTGGCTGGGAAATGAGGGGTGCTGTTGGTAAGATAAGGATGGACACAGAGCTGGGAGGTGCAGGACCCTCACTGTGGCCCAGAGGGGTCTCTGAAAGTCCTTTCCCAGGGCAGGGTTAGGAATGACGAAGCCAATTAGTAATTTAACAGCCAATAATTATTACCTGGGAATGCACAAGCACAGCAATTAATTAATGAATTCATTAATTAGAAGCAGGCAGAGCTTGCAACAGCTGCCTCTGGTCAAATCCTGCTCCCACCAGCACAGCTCCATCACGTGCAGAGGGGACTTTGGATGTCCTGAGGGAAAATAAACATTTACCATGGGGGGACTCCCTGCTGCCTTGGAGGGGCTGCTTGTCCAGCGCCCCTATTTCTCCTCTTCCCACTGATGGGAATTTCCCCATTTTTTTCTCTCCTTTTCTCTGTTTTCCCATTTTTCCCCCTCTCCTGAAGGCAATGTAACCATTTCGTGTGGGCTGGGCGCACATCAGCTCCTCCCTGCTCCCCTGCTGGCACAAGGAGCTTTTCCCTGCAGCCACAGCCACGGGACACCAGCACAGGGGACAGCACAGCGGGGGGAAAGACTCTGGATGAGCCCTTGGAATATGGGAAAGCAAATTATTTCCAATGGAACATAAATGCAAGAACTTATCCCCAGTTCCACGGCTTGTGGCGACCTCTGTGCCAGGGACCTTTCCATTTCTCACCCTTAGCTTTTCCTCTTCTCCTTTGCTGCCTGCAGTGATTCCAGGGGCGCCAGCCCTTTGGAAACTCGTGCTGAGGTTGGCCAGGCCTTCCTTGGCCACCAGCGCAGCTGCTCCTGGGCACAACTCTGGTTTTCATGGGGATTCTCGTGGATTCCCTGAGGGACACAGCAGCCGCTGCTCCCAGCCAGCAGCATTCCCAGTGGGAGCAGAAGGGATGGGGAGGGATGAAGAGCAGGCTGAGTTTGCAGCTGTCCTCTCTGGCCTTGTTGCAGAGCCGGCTGCACCTGAGCAGGGAGCACCGCGACGCCCTGAGCCGGGCGGATCTGTCCAGCCCCGCAGCAGTCGGAGCCTGCACGGCTGCAGCAGAGGCTCTGTCCGCCTGCATGGACATTCCCATCCATCCCAGTGAGTCTGGAGCAGGGATTTATCCCACGGGGTCACACCCAGCACCATCCCGTGCTGCCCAGCCCTGCAGTGTCCCTGAGCCACTGCTGCTGGAGGGATATTCCCGGGAATTCGGACCTGTGCTGGCTGAGCAGCCCTGCAGGCCGCCTTGGAAAAGCAGGAATACAAGGGTTGGATTTGGGAAGCCAACGAGCAGCAGGGATCTGGGGGGACCTGGCAGGTGCAGAGTTATCAACAATATTCCCCTGGAGCTGCGAACGGGGGAAACAGCCTGGAGGGTTGGCTTTGGTCTGGAGATCTTGGAATCAGGGAATGGTTTGGGTTGGAAGGACCTTTAAGTCCATCCAGTGCCACCCCTGCCATGGGCAGGGACACCTCCCACTGTCCCAGGCTGCTCCAAGCCCCAATGTCCAGCCTGGCCTTGGGCACTGCCAGGGATCCAGGGGCAGCCCCAGCTGCTCTGGGCACCCTGTGCCAGGGCCTGCCCACCCTCCCAGCCAGGAATTCCTTCCCAATCTCCCATCCATCCCTGCCCTCTGGCACTGGGAAGCCATTCCCTGGGTCCTGTCCCTCCATGCCTTGTCCCCAGTCCCTCTGCAGCTCTCCTGGAGCCCCTTTAGGCCCTGCCAGGGGCTCTGAGCTCTCCCTGTGTCCTTCCCTTCTCCAGCTGAGCACCCCCAGCTCTCCCAGCCCGGATTGGCTCCATTCCCAGAGAATTCCAATTCATGCTGTCAGTGGCCAGCCTGGAGCATCCAGACTCCAGGGGCAGCTCTGCTGGCAGCTTCCGCTGGATTTAGACACTGGCCAGTCCAGTTCTCATTGGAACTGGGGTCAACCCCTGCCAGCTGTCTCCACAATCCCTCTAAAGCCCTGGGTGTGAGGCCGTGTGTCCTGCCAGGGGTGGACAATACCCCTTGGAGCTCGGAAAGGAGCTGGGGAGAGCCGTGGGTGGGAATTGTGCTCCGTGCTGTCTGTGTTCCAGCATGGAAAAACAACAATTCATTGTGGCAGGATGTGGGAGCTCTTGGATCCTGGCAGCGCACAGGGATTGATCCTGGCAGGAAATTCCAAGTTTTCCTTGTGGTGAGACTGGGTGTGTCTCCTTGGCTGAGGTCGGACTCGTGGATTATTTTTGGTTTCTTAAGTTTTATTTTCAACTCTTTGTCTGTATTTCCTTGGCACCACAGGAAAGCTTTTCCCCCTTCGTTGGCTTTTGGGTGGATTTAGCTCAGGAGTTCTGTCTGAGTTCCCAGTTTTCTGAGGGATGTGGGTCTGCAGTGCCGCCCCCCAAATCCCCTCAAATCCCAAAATATCCTTTTTTTCCCCTCGAGGTTACCGGAAGCTGCAGGCGGTGGCTGAGCAGCTGATCCTGTTTGAAACCCTCAAGCAGAACTTTGAGAGCTCCTTCATCAACCACATCACCAGCATCTTCGAGCTGCAGGTGGGCTCCACTCTCCATGGCAGCTCCAAATCCTGGGACATCGGGATATTCTGGGAAAGCCGGGCCAGTCGTGCAGGCGATGCTGCCGGGACAGGATTTTCCCAAAGTGTCTCTCCAAAGAGATCTTCCCCCACACCTTCCCCTGGTCACCGTCCCCCAGCCCTCAGGTTAATTTTCCAGGGACGTAGGAGAAATCCACGCTCCCCAAATCCCTCTGGTCAAAGGCCTCAAGTCCTCAGGCCTGCAGATTTTTCCTTCAGGTTTTCTTATTTTGTTTTGGGGGTTGTTGATCTGTTTGTAACCTAAAATCCCAGGATAAATGCCAATCCTGTGATCCTTTGATTTACACCTTCAAGTGCTGATTTGGCAATTTAAAAGATTCGGTGGAAAAGATCCCTGTGGGCAGAAATCCCACAGATTTCCTTCCCAAATCCTTACTTCCTTAGGTCTTTGGCGTTTGGTTTCAAGCAGTGGCTCTGGGAAGGGAACTGGGAGGGAGCTGCGGGATTTCCATCCTCGGAGATTCACAGACCTTGTCTGGACACATTCCTGAGGGAACTCTTCCACCTGGATCTGCTCTGAACCTGCCCCAATCCCATCCCACCTGCACAGCTCTGTGTCCCAGCACCACCAGACCCTGGAAAATCCTTCTTTTCCATTGCATCCCACCCCCTGAGGCAGATCCACTTGCCAGGGCTCAGCGGGACAATGTTCCTCCACAAGGAGCTTTTCTCCCGTGTTCTCTCCTGATCTCCAGTGTTTCTCTGGAGTGCCCCAAGTGTTACTGATGGGCCAGCCACGAATCATTCCAAGACAATGGGATTAAAACTCGAGTTACGAGTGCTGCAGCTTGGGATTTGCTTCTCAAACATGGAACTGGGAATGCCAGAAAAGTGGAATTGTCAAAAATTCGGAAATTTCAGAGCTGGAAATTCAAGGGTGATTATGAAGCTTTTGGAGGTGGTTTTATTTGACTTTTTCTGCCATTTCTGTCCCTTTAGGGTAACTCTCAGGCCCCTGCTCTTGCTCATCCCATTGGCATCGTGGCTGCCCCAAGCCATGGGCCCCACCACGAGGAGCTGCTGCCCTACACACCCCTCATGGCCTGGCTAAGGAACATCAACCCTGTTCTGTTCTGGGACCTCGCCAAGGTATGGCTGAAATCCTCAACAAACGCTGCAAACCATTCCCTGGGAACAGACTGGTCCAGCTGGGGAATTCCTGACGGGAGCTGGGTCTCACCAGAGCCGTGGAACCCAGGAGCTTCTGGAGTTTGGTCCTTCTGGGAATGTCCGGCCAACCTGGAGCCCAACAGAAGGCTGGGAGGTGGCAGAGTTGTGTTGGAGGAGAAGGTCTGAAGTGCCCAAATTTGGTCTTTTCTGCTCTCAGCTGGGCATTTCTCCTCATTCCAGGTCTACTCCCAGAACCTCGGCAGGCTCTACGAGCGGGAAATCAAAGCCCTTTTTGAACAGGCCAAGATGTCCCTGTTGGGAAGAAGAAAAGGAAGTGAGTGACTAAAATCTGATTAAAATCCAGCCTTCGTGCTGCTGGGCAGGGTTTGTTTGCACCAGGGAAGCTGACAGTCACCTCCAGCACAGGTGGCTTCCCCAGGTTTGATCCAGGACTCTGTTCCCTGGCTCTGCGGCTGGCAGGATGGGAAAAGCCGACTCTGCTCCACACCAGGCGGTGTTTGTGGGAGCCTCGGCTCCATGAACTCCCCAGTTTTGTTCAGCTGCTCCTCAGAGCCAGAGCTTTTGTTCCCTTCCCTGTGCAGGGCTCAGGAATGACACAGGGGTGGCTGGGATGGCATCCTGAGGAGCTGTAGGAGAGAGAGGGGGATGTGGAAAAGCCTGGAAAACAAAACCCATTGTCAGGTCCCTTCTCCCCAGCTCTCAAAGATTCCCAGAGTTCCCACTCCACCATTATCTCCTGAAAAATCCCCACCAAGTTTCCTCTTTCCTTGCCTTCACCTACTCCAAGGGCTGGAGCTCCTCTCCTGTGGGTATGGGCTGAGGGATCTGGGGTTGTTCAGCCTGGAGAAGACTCCAGGAAGACCCTGTAATTCCCCCATCCCTGAAAGTGTTCCAGACTGTGTTGGACAGGGCTTGGAGCAACCTGGGATAGTGCAAGGTGTCCCTGCCCACGGCAGGGGTGGAAGGAGGCGATTCTTTGGTCACTCCCAACCCAAAGCATTCCGTGATTTTATGATTTCATACAGCCTGGTCCGTATTTCACACAGGATTCCTCAGACACTTTTCCCTGCAGGGGGAAGCCTGTCCCGGAAGACAGAGGGAATTCACAGCAATATTTATGGAATGATTTCACAGCGAGCTGACTGTGGGGCTGTGTTGTCCCAAGGTGCCCATTTCCACCAAAATCGCTGGATCTGACTCAAAATATTCCAGTCAGGTGTTTCTGAAGATAAAAAGAGAAACTGATCTCTCCTCTGGAAATTTTTTATGGCCCACAAGTCACATTTTCCCTCAGCAAAACAAAGGGCTGTAATGGAAATTTCCAGGCCAGTCTGGCCCAGTTTGAAGGTCAGACTGGTGTGTTTTGTCCATCAGAGTCAGCACTTCCAGCTCTGCACCTCCTTCATCACCGGTGTCAAGATCCCGAGCCAGGGGATGGAGCCGAGGGAAGGGATTGGGATTGGTGCCTCCCACTTCTGGGGTTCCTCACACCCAAAGCATCCCCACCCCCCCTCCAGCTCCTCCTGCCCAGCACCACTTCCCCTGGGAAAGACCCTCAGCCACTGGGAGAACAGGAGACCTCCAAGCCCTGGGATCAAAGCAGGGTGGAGAGTGCTGCCACAAACACCTGGAAAAAGGAGGAAAATTTCACCTCAATAGTCCTAAGGGCACCCCAATGGCCACCACCAGACCCTGCACGAAAATAACGTCGTTGAATTAGACAAAAGGTGGTGTGGGGCACGTGTGGCAGCCAGCCTGCCCCATCCCCTGCCATCAGGGTCAAACCTGGGATTTCCTGCCAGTGTTTTATCCATCTTTAATTCCTACACGAGTCCATAAACCAGGAGAGATGAAAGCCCAGGAGGAAACCCTTGGGAGGACACCTTGATGGCTACAAGGTGTTCCTGCTCTGGTAGAAATCATCCCAAAGTGTCTGCCCCGTGCTGGGGTTGCTCCACGGGCAGGACAAGCTGAGTTTTGCTGTCCTGGGATGTCCCTTCTCTGCTCCGGAGGGTGAGGACAGGTCTGGGACAGGCAGGAAGCCCCGGGCCGGGCTGGGCTTGTTCAGCCCGTCCTTGATGTGAGCAGAACGTTGGAACAACATCACCGAGGGAGGTTCGTGAGAAGAGAGGGAATTTTTAGCAAGTTGTCCCCACAGAGGTTGTGGCACCTTCCCCGGGGCTGGCAGTGTCACGGCTGAGCTTTCTGTGCCACCTCTGCAGTCCTGGGGCAAAGCAGGGGAAGGTGACCCCTTCCCAGCTCCAGGACACAGCCAAAATTCCTGGTCTGGCTCTCCATGTGTCCTTCTGCAGGAGGCCAGCGCCCGAGGGCTCTCCCAGCTCCCCGAGCCTCCTGCTGGAATATTCCCGCAGAACCGGCTGGCCCCGGGCTGGTTTTTGTTTGGCTTTGGTGAAGTTCTGCAGGAAGCTCATCCAAGGTCTCTCCTGCTGTTTGCTCTGCTCGTGGGTGGAGCCCGGGCTGTGAGGAAACCGGCCGGAAAACATCCCTGATCCCGCTGTCACATATCCCTGATCCCGCTGTCACATATCCCTCATCCCGGCCGGAAAACATCCCTGATCCCGCTGTCACATATCCCTGATCCCGCTGTCACATATCCCTCATCCCGGCCGGAAAACATCCCTGATCCCGCTGTCACATATCCCTCATCCCGCCTGTCCCATATCCCTCATCCCTGCTGGAAAATATCCCAGTCCAGGTCTCCAGGCCGCTTCCTTGCTCCCGATTACCCCAGTGAATTGTTTGGGTTGATTCCCCGCCCTCACAGAGGATTTTATTCATGGCACCGCCTGCTGATTCCTCGCCTTGCGCGATGGGAGAGTTTAAAAGGCAACCTCGAGCTGTTTATAATTAATTGGGAGCCACTAATTAAGTCCTTTCTCATTTTCCCATCCCCTCTTCCATAGGCTTGTGAAATTCTTTCCCATTTGCTGTTGGAAGATTTATTTTTTCCTGGTTTTGCTGTTTCCCAGCTGGTGAAATTATATTGTAGTGAGAAAAAGATTAGGAAGCAGCTCATTAATTTAGTCCTGGTTTTAGCAAGGCTGAGGTCGGGAGCAGGGCTGGCTCATCCCTCATCCCTGCTCAGTGTGGAGCTCACAAATCCTTCCCAAGGGAAAGCCCTGCAGGGAGTGGCTCAGATAAAGATATTTGGGATGTTATGAGAGAAGGAGAGGTGACCTGACTCCACAGGGACCTCTGGGAATGGGGAATGAGTCCCATTTTTAGAATTAATTAGGAAATAATCCGGATGTTTCCCCACTGATTCCTTTCAGGGAGTAGAAAAGGATTTTTTAAAGGCATCTTTCAAAGGATTTTTTCAACTTTTCCACTCAACCCAAGCCCCCGGTGGTAAAACTGCCAATGCTGGAGAAATATATTTATTTCCAGGTGAAAGATTTTAATTTTAAAAGGGCATTTTTCAAGAAAAAGCCACTCCCACCTCCCCTGGATATTTTTTATGGCAAGTTACCATCAAAACGAAGCTGCAAACAATTTTCCTGAGGCTTCTGCAGGTTTTTGTGCTGATTTATTCTCTTATTCCCCGGGATTTTCCACACTCCAGCTCTCAGGAGTAAGCACGAGGCAGCAAAGGGATAAACGCCACAATCAATGAAATAAAAAGGCAGTTTAACGAAATAAAAATAATGAAAAAGAGGGAGAATCAGGTGAGAAGGCAGAGAACAAAAGGGAATTTCATCTGAATTCCCCATTTATCCAAATGCACCAGGAAAAGGTCAATTAATGCATAAGGGCAGACATAAAAGGAGACATTTAAGAATTTAAATATCCAGGACTCCAGGAGCTGGCGAATCCAAGAGGGATGGGATTTCTGACATCCCACACCCCATGCAGGTCTGCAGGAAACGTGGGAGAAGCCGATGGGGAACAGGCAGCAGCCCTGGTGGAGCCTCCCCGGGAGCAGGGAGAGCCAGGAGGACGCCCCAGACAGGGGGAACATCAGCAAGGTACGGAGCTGGGGGTGCCTGAGGTGCTCCGTGTCCCACCCCGCCCCGGGGTCCCTCCCTGGAGCAGGGGCAGAGGAGCTCCGTGTGCTGCCCGAGGTCCCCTCAGGTGGACACGGCCCTGCTCCAGTGTCCCCAGTGAATTCCAGAGGCTTTCCTGACCAGAGGTGGTTTCTAAGCAGGTGTTGGAGCAGGTGCTGAGAGAGCTGCAGCCCCTTTGCACCTCGGAGCAGCAATTCCTGCAGGAATTCTTCTTCCGACTGGGCCACGACTCCGTGGAGCTGCAGGCGCTGGAGGTGAAGGTGAGCACCGTGTCCTCTCCAGGCCCATTATCCAGCCTGGCACATCCATGGGGTACCACCTGAGCTCTCCTGGGCTCTCATCCTCCAGGAACCAGCAGTGGGGAAGCTCAGGAGGAGAATGAAAGGGAATTTCATTCAGAGCTCCAGGAAAATCAGGGGTCTCCAAGCATTAAACAGGACTCCAACAGGAGGCAGCAGAAATAAATCCAGAGCTCATGTTCCTGGCTGAGGGAGAGCAGAGAAATCATCATTTGGCAGGTTTAGATGGGATATTGGGAAGGAATTCCTCCCTGGGAGGGTGGGGAGGTGCTGGGATAGAATTCCCAGAGCAGCTGGGGCTGCCCCTGGATCCCTGGCAGTGCCCAAGGCCAGGCTGGGCATTGGGGCTGGGAGCAGCCTGGGACAGTGGAAGGTGTCCCTGCCCATGGCAGGGGGTTTGGGTTCCATCCCAAACCATTCTGGGATCCTTTGATAATTTCCACTCCAATCTTTTTTCAGGCATCTGCCACTAAGGGAGGAGAGCCCACGGCACCTCCAGAGGATCCTCCTTGCACCAAGGGCCAGAGCCAGTACGTGGGTGATGGGAGACACTGGGTGCTCTGACAGGACATGGGCTGGAGTGTCCCTTCCCAGTTAATTCCTGACCTTTGCCATGGTTTGGTTTGGTTTTTAAGGCCAGAAGAAGCCACAGCCCAACTGCTGAGTGAGATCTTCAGCTGCCTGGAGCCGGAGCTGAGGGCGTTTCTGGGTATCTGCAGCAAGGTCCACCCACTGGGCTGCCTGCAGGTCCTGGTGACCTTGAGTGACTCCGTGTTTGGGACCTGGGGCTCCCCCTCAGCTGCCCCCTCGTCCTTCCTCCGCACCCTCCTGGGGAATGTGTTGCTCCTGGCCAAGAGCAACTTCAACAAATGCATCGTGAGTGTCAGTACTGATGCCTTTTCCTGGTCTTAAAATCAAGAGTCAAACATGGTTAGAAGGGGAAAAGGGATTTTACCTTGGGATTTATTTTAAGGATCCTTAGGTGCACACGTCCAGGTCATATGCATCGAGATGCACCCCACCGAGTATGAGTGTGTCCCCCCAACATCGGGTATAACCTTATAGGGGTTACTAATTAGCAGATCTATCAAAGATTCCCCAATGAGAGGCTCAAGTGAGCCCCCCTCCCCAAGGAACCTTCCCCTGGATGGTTCTATCTTGGTTTACAGAATGTGTTCTGGAGAGGACCTTGGGCTCTGGGCTACACTGATCCCCGGCTACGAAGCTTCTGAAATGTTGAGTCTCTTAGCTTGACAAACAAGTGCAAGAATGCAGGCAAAAAGCACTGAGAATACAGAAGTTGTAAAAAGGTATAACAAGGGGTATAAAAGAAAAGGCAAAAAATCTTCTTGGCATCAGTAGGAGGGGGCCAAATAGACCTGAGTGATGTTTGGCCTCTTCCAGAACCTTCTAAACAGAATCCCAGAATCATGGAGGTTGGAAAAGCCTTCCGGGATCATCAAATCCAACCTGTGCCCGATCCCTACCTTGTCACCAGCCCAGAGCTCTGAGTGCCACGCCCAGGTGTTCCTTGGACACCTCCAGGAATGGGGAAACCCAAACCTCCCTGGCAGCCCCTGCCAAAGGCACAGCTCCATGCCAGCCTCAAACAAGGAATGTCACATTCCTTGGAACTGTGGAAGGCACTGTAAACGGAAGCAGTGCTCCCAAACCCAGCTCCTGGCCCTGTTTCCTGGCCTGTTCTCCACCAAGCGAGGTCGGATCTGAGGGTGCCACGTCTTGGTGTCGTTCTCAGGGGACCATGTGCAAGGAGATCGAGGAGGCCAAGGCTCCCAGCAGGATGAGAGGGGGGATCCTGCCCTGCGTCAGCCGCTTCCAGGAGTTCGTGGCCTTCTCCGAGGAGGTGTTCCGGACATCCCGGCGCTGGGGGGAGCTGGACAAGGCCCAGCTTAGGCTGGCCAGCAGCGTCTTCAGCAGCAGTGAGTGCCAAGGCTGGGTGTTCCGGCCAGGAAATGTCCACCTGCAGCTGCAGGAGTGACCCGCTGGGCCACCAGGGCCGGGTGGGAGCCACTTGTCCCTTAGGCACTGAAATGTGGCTCCCTGAGCAGGATCCTGTTAGCACCAGGCAAATTCCATGTGCGCAGTGGCTGTCACAGCGGGATGGGCCCAGGGGTGACAGGGACGAGACACACGGGCTCAGCTCTGGATCCAATTCCAGCATCTCCTGCCCCACTACGGAGGGAGAGCTCCTCAGGGATCAGACTCCTCTTACAAGATCTTGGGAGCCAGGAAAAGTTTCCCCTGAAACACCAAGGGGTGTTGATAGGGAGAGAAGGGTTGGGAGAGCAGGGTGGGGAGCTTCCAGTAGATCCCTGTGTTGTCTCAGCTGGATCCCTCAGCTTCCTGTCAGTGGAAGTATCCTGCTTTCCTGCCTGGAGAGGACCTGAGGGGCTGCAGAAGCCACAGCTCGGAGCACAGATCACGAGGTGGTGCAGAGGGGCAGCTGCCACCTGTGGGTGAGCCTGGGGTGACCCACTGATAAATCCATGGACACGGCCCTGCCAGGCCCCAGGAATGTTTGCAGGGAAGCAGGTGGGGTGGGGAATCATGGACAGGGCTCAGGATGTGTGTGGTAACTGCTCTCAAATGAGCCATCCCAGAGGCACGGGGCTTCTCTCCACACCCTATTCCCTCCTTCCTTTCCAGTCAAGGGCCTGTCCTCAGCAAACCTGAGGGTGAACACGGATATGGTGATGATGGAAAATTTCCACCACATCCACAACTTCCTGTGCCAAAAGAACATCCCCTGCCTGGAGGGCAAGAAGAGAGAAGCCAAGCAAAGGTCCAGGGAGCACATGGAGAAATTCGTCACCACATACCTGGGCCAGCCCCTGGAGGGGCTCAATGTGAGTGCCGGACCTTGGCCTGCACCTCCAAGGGCAAGGGCTCTTCCCAAAACTCTGGATTAACTGGTGTTCCCATCTCCCTGCCCTCAATCCAGTCCGGGGACTGGACTTTGTTGTCACAGGGTGTGAGAGCACCTGGATTTCATTCTGCTCAGGGATTCCCAAAATCCTGGCACAGCCTTCTCCAGCTCTCCCAGTCTGAGCACAGACACCAAGGGAAGGTGCAAAGGGGTGTAAATTGAGCAGGAGCCCACTCCTGTTTCTTGGAAACAGTCCATACCTTTAGGAACTCTAAATCCTCAGGATTTAGGGTATTTCTCCCCAGCCAGGTTGCAGCAGGAATACCCAAACAGATCCCTGGGCTGTATGAACAGACAGGAGGATGAAGGAAGGGATTCTTCCCTTGTTTTGCAGCAGATGTGGAATGTCCTGTCCAGGGCTCCCTTCCCTGACCACTGCTGGGTTTGGCTGGGCACTCCCACCTCGGCAGCATCCCAGGATCCCAGGCTGGAAGGGATCCCAAAGGATCATCCAGTCCAAACTTCCCTGGGGAGGTTGCCTGGATGAGATGCTGTAGCTCCCTGTCCAGTCCCATCCCACAAGCTCCGGTGGTGGGACTCTATCACATCCCTGGGCAGGTTTGATTGATTATCCCAGCTTGTTCTCACTGGAAAAAATTTCTTCTATCCAGACGATGTGACCACCCAGCCAAGAAGGAAGCCTCTCCCACTCCTCACTGACAATCCCAACAATGTGAGGGATCTTCCCATTTTCCTGCTGCTTTGTCCTTGTGCCCATTTCAGGCACATCAGGGGCAGAATTCCAAAGCACTGGTGGGGAGTTCGTTCCCAGTTCGTTCCCAGTTCGTTCCCATTCCCACTCCGGTTGCGTGCCGGCGTCTGGCAGACCCTGGCTCTTTTTTCACGGCTGCCTGGGCTGATCCATCCAACACTTCCCAAGCGGCTGTTTTGTTAACTGAGCTAAGAGCATCTGGCTCTGCTAGCTCCAACAGACATTCCCTCCTTCCCGAGACCGTGCCTCTTCCGCTCCTTCCCTCTTCCCAAAATGTCTCACAGACAGAGCTCAGCTGGAATTATTTATGGGACCTGTAACTTCCAATTTGTTTCCAGTCGTTGCTGTCAAACATTTGTTGGCTTGGCTGGAGAATCAGCTCCGTGTCTCGTGCTACCCGAGCTCTGCCATGGCTTCACATCCTCCCTTTTCCAAGGGCAAGGATCGTTTTATTGCTCACAACAAAGTGAGTGGGATATGAGGGCACCTGGATGTCCCCAGGTCCTGGCACGGCCTTCTCCATCTCGCCCAGTTTCCCTTCAACAAGAGAAGGTGCAAAGAGGTGTAAGTAATGCAGGAGCCCACTCCTGGCTCTTGGAAACAGTCCATAGGTTTAGGAGCTCTACATCCTTGGGATTTAGGGTATTTCTCCCCAGCCAAGTTGCAGCAGGAATACTGAAATGGATTCCTGGGCTGTATGAACAGACAGGAGGAGGAAGGAAAGGGATTCTTCCCTTGTCTTGCAGCAGATGTGGAATGTCCTGTCCAGCTGTGGCAGAGATGTCACGAGAACTGAGAAAATCCAGGTTTTGCTTTCCACCTCTCCAGGTTCTGGGATCCCCCATCCCCACCTCTGGCTCCAAACCATCGGTGGGGAGAAAACTGGGAGGAGCACCAAGGAACAAGAGGGATTTTTCCAGCAGTCCCATTGCTCCATTGGTCTGGAACCCTTAGAGATGCTGCTGGTTGAGCAGGGAGGGGACAGAACCGTGAAATTCCCTAAACGCTGCTTTTCTGGGGGATAAAAATCTCCAACACTTCATTAAACATTTCCCAATTCTCCATTCCAGCTGAGTTAGACATGGGAAGGGAGCTGAGGGCAGCCATCGGGTGTCAGCCCTGATGCAGGAATCCACCTTAGGGCGGCTCACCATGGAATGTCTCCTTCCCTTCCCAGCATTTCTTTGAGGGGGTGAAAGCCCGCCTGGCTCAGGGGGTGAAGGAAGAGGAGGTCAGCTTCCAGCTGGCCTACAGCAAGCAGGAACTCCGGAAAGTCATCGAAAAATATCCTGGCAAGGAGGTCAAAAGAGCCCTGGAGACCCTCTACAGGAAAATCCACAAACATCTGTCCCCAGAGGAAAATCTGCTGCCGGTAACTGGAGTGGGATGGGTGTGATGCTGGGATGGTTTGGGATTCAGGACTGCAACGCCTGTGTGGCTGCAGGGGCTGGGGAAGGAGCTGAGGTCTGCTTTTCCAGGTGCTGTGGCAACCCCTGGAGCTGGAATCCTGGTTTTCCAGGTGCTGTGGCAACCTCTGGAGCTGGAATTCTGGTTTTCCAGGTGCTGTGGTAACCCCTGGAGCTGGAATCCTGGTTTTCCAGGTGCTGTGGCAGCCCATGGAGCAGGGTTCTGCTTTTCCAGGTGGTGTGGCAAGCCATGGAGCAGGAGTTCATCCGGCAGTACCGAGAGTTTGAGGAGCTCATCCAACACTGCTACGCGGGATCAGGGATTGCCCTGGACTTCACCATGGAGGACTTGCTGAGCTACTTCAACTCCATCACCGTGTCCAACATGTAGGGAAATCCCTCCCTGGATGTTGGGAGCAGCCCAGGAGTCCTTGTCTGCAGCCACACCTTCGAGGAGCTGAACACAAAACATTCCCAAGTTGGATATTTATGTTCCTATCCTGAACTTAATCCCAAAGTACCTCCACCTTATTGCTCCTGGACTAAATCTCCCTCAGGGAAGTGGAGTTGTCGGACCCAAACCACAACTTCCCTGCTCCAAGAGACCATTTTGCTGCTAGGAAATGTCCCTCGAAGCCTCAGATTTCCACCAGAGTGAGCGCTGGTGCTGCGCCTCCTCAGCAGACCATTCCCAACAGAAAAGCATCTTCTCTCCAGGGGCTTTCTCCTTCTTTTCTGTGCTCGAATTTCACAGTGGCCCTGTGCTAAACCAGAGGGTTAAACCCCATGGAGACGCCCCGTGTGTGAGGTGTTCCCACATCCAGGTATCCCAACAGGCACCTCTGCTCCACAGCTCTCCACTGAACGTTGCCTGGCAGATGAAAGTCCAAAGTTTCAATGGATTTATTGCTTTTAGCTCAGATTTACTCAGATTTTAACTGGAGTGGAGAAAATGTGCAGTTCTAGGGATCCAAACCGATCCCTCGGGGAATTGGCTGGTTTTATCCCGTTTTCTTAGGAATCTTCCTACACCAGCTCCCCAATATGTTGTCATTCGTTAAATGTTCTCTGTTTCTTGTGATGATCGTGGGGCTCACGTGTTGTCCGCCACAACCCTTCTCCCTAAACAACTGAAGAGTTTGAACTCCTTGATATTTGCCTCGCAGGGCAAAGATTATTTCATTTATTTGGTGTGTTAGAAAATAATCTTGGAGGGAGATTCCCCATCCGTTGCCAGGGAGGTGGGAGGCTGCTGTGGCTCCTTGGACATCCCCTCTTCTCCAGGGATATCCTTGTTTCTCCAGCGTGAGCTTTAAACCAGCACATAATCCCAGCTTTCCCTTGCAAAGGGAAAAATCCAGATTATTTTTCTGGGATTTTTCAAGCAGTTGGCCTTTGGGTCAAGGTCCACCTCTGCAGGGAGCACTGTTTAGAGCTCCTGTTTCCAATCTCGTTATCCCATTCTTTTCAATCCCGCCCTTTTGCCCGTGACGTGGCTGCTCCCAGCAGGAAGAGGACGGTCACAGGGAACCATCCAGTGCTGCCTTCCCAGCTCTTCATCCCTCTGGAGGTAACAGGAATTTTGCAGCCCCGTTTCCTTTCAGTTTTTGGCTCAGGGGCTCACCTGGGAGGGGAGGGCAGGAGGTGGGAGCTGTGGGCTGGGATACGAAGGTGCTGCAGTTTGGGAGGACGCCCGGGGTGAAGGGATTTGCAGTGGGAGGGAACCAGGTTGCTCCGAGGTTGTTGAACACCAAACACCAGAGAGGAGGGGCAGGGATTCCTCCAGGTCTGTTGATGGCTCCCCCATAACTGGTGTGGTCACCGGCACAGTCCAGGCCATGCCACGGAATGGGATAATGGGATCTTGCTCCAAACAGGCTCCTCTGGCTGCAGCGAGCAGAGATCCCGGTGAAACTGCACCTGGCTTTACACTGACCCTGCTGCTGTGTCAGCAGGGCTGTGCGATCTCTCCTCACCAACCACTTCCCACGCAGGATCATGGAATCATTTAGGCTGGAAAAGCCCTCTGAGATCACTGAGTCCAACCATTCCCCCAGCGCTGCCAACACCTCCCTAACCCATGTCCCGAAAAGCCAAGGGCAGTGCCAGGGGATCTGAACCCAACCTTAAACCACCAGGAACCTCTGTGAGCCCAGGCTGGTGAGTCCCCACACCCTGGTGCTGCATCACCCCGAGCCCCCGGCCTCACCCTCTGCCTGGTGGTGACATCTGGCAGCTTAGAGACAAATGCCAAGAAATGTCCCCCGATGTTTCCTGCTGCTCTGCCAGGCCCCAGATGGGCTCCACTCTCTGGCTTGGCTCCCCCTGGATCAGTGTCCACACGTGGGAGGACCCGGCAGGGGGCTGGAGGAAGGGTCACACGCGTGGTCCCGTCCTTGGTGCGCACGGGGTTTGTGTGTTGGGAGCCTGGCATCTTGGTGCCGCCAGCCCTCAGCGAGGTCACCCAGACTGTCCCCCACACCTGGCCCCAGCCGGGGGCTCTGACAGGCTCAGGTGCCACCAGAGGCAGACCAGAGCCTGAGGCTCGTGCAGGGAGGCGGATTTATTGCTTCTGTACTTGTGCCACCTGCAGGACAAAGGAAAACCTGGGCCATCCCCACTCAGCTCTCAGCTCCCTGGACCATTTCCCATTTCCCTGCAGAGCTGGATGCTCCTAACTTCCACGTTCTCTGGTTTTCCATGCCAGTTCCCAGCCCTGAGAGCATGTCCTGGAAGGGGGAGGGCACGAGCCCACCTTCGTGTTTCATCCAGCGCCTGGACCACCTCGTGCTGACTGTGAAGAGCATTGAGGACACTGTGGCCTTTTATTCCAAAGTCCTGGGCATGGAGGTGGTGACTTTCAAGGTAATGTGGGGCACAGGCTTGGTTTGGGTCTAGAAGAGCTGGAACTGTGGTTCTGGGCCTGTGGATCTCTGATGGGTTTCTGGGACTGGGGTGGAGATGGTAGGACCAGCAGAAGCCACAGCCTATCAAGCTCTGAATTTTAGGACAGTCAGGCTGAGTCAGAGGTAAGTCCAAAGCACACTGAAAGGAGTCAAAGTGACAAAAAAACCCCAAAGATTCTCTGAAAAAACAATTCCTAGGGCTGAAGGAGAAGAACCCTCAAACCCACACATCCTCTAAAGACATCTAACAGGCTCTTGCTTTGATATTCCCATTGGCGAAGGGAGGAAAGGTTGGTGAATATTTAATATTTTATGTTTAATATTTAATGTTTATATTAATATTAAATATTTAATATTAATATTTAATATTTAATATTCCAACTCACCTCCTGCCCTTTTTCCTGATGAACACACAGCACCTTTTTAGCTTCTAAGATCTTCCCTCTCTGCTGCTCCACCAATTCTCTTAAAATCAAACTCAGCTCTGATCTTTGGGTGGTCACTGCTCAGCGTTTCCCTGGGGGCTCGGCTGCCACATGAGCCTGCAGAAACCTCCTTGAGATCCTGCAAAGAGCCACCACAACTTCCCTCCTGCCCCTCTTCCCACCTCCTCAGCCTTGTCCCCACTGCAGTGCCAGCCTGCCCTTTGGTTGTGTGGCTGGATGGAGAGTCCCCACTCCTGAAAACCCTTGGAAACCCTGCATGTGGCTGTGGGTTTTCTTGGAATGTGGAGTTTCTTGGGTCACTCCACATCTCAATGAGTGCCTTGCAGTGATCTGTTTTTGGGTTGCCCCAGCAAAGCCCTGAGTTAGCGGGACTCCATCGGTTCCCCGGGGTTTCCAGCAGTGCTCGGGGAGTGGGTGCTGAAGGTTTCCAGCCCAGGAAGTCTCCTTTACTTCGGCCTTTTCCTTTGGGAACAGGGGAACCGCAAAGCTTTGCGTTTCGGCCAGCAGAAGTTCAACCTGCACGAGGCTGGGCAGGAGTTTGAGCCCAAGGCTCGGCGCCCAGTGCCCGGCTCTGCGGATTTTTGCCTGATCACAGCAGCGCCCCTGGAGAAGCTGCTGGAGCATCTGGAGGTGAGGCAGGCCCAGGGTGTCCCCAGGGCGGTGGCATCCCAAGGGCCACGAATCCTCTAAATGACGCTTTCCTGGGGAATGCCGGGGTTGTCTCATCCAGCAGTTCATGTTTCCAAGGCTGGGGGAGGAGGGCGCGGCGATGAGACGACCATCAAACCCCTGCTCTCCTGTGTCCTCCAGGCCTGTGGGGTGCCCATTGAAGAAGGTCCCGTGGCCAGAACTGGTGCTGTGGGTCCAATAACCTCCATCTACTTCCGAGACCCCGACGAGAACCTGGTGGAGGTTTCCAGGTACTGCACAGCTGGGGCTGTGGACACCGAAGGGGAGCCCTGACCACAGCCCATGCTCTGCCTGCGTCCCAGGACGCAGAGGCCAGGTCTGGCTGGCCCATTTACAGATCCAAGCTTTAATTGTGTAAACCTGGGACAAGCCTCAAATCCCAGCCACAAAGTAGGGCTGCAGGAACATCGGGAGCTCTCTCAAGGCAGCCTGCTCTGCTCTGGATGTGAATCCTGCTTTTATACATCCCTGCCACAGAGACTCCATGGCCTTCAGGGAAGATCTGTCCTGCTGCTGCTGCGCTGCAATTGTTGGGACATTTTTCCTAATTCCTGCTACCCCTTCTGCTGCAGTTGAAGTCCTCATTCCTACACTGTCCACCTGTCACTCCCCTCCTCTTCAGAGTCACTTTTCCACAGCTGGAAATTTCTGTCTCCTTCCTCTCATCCTCCTGCTCCTTGTCTCAAGCTGCCTGGTGCTGGTGGCTCTCCCACCAAGGCAGAGGTTTAAATCCAGCTGTGACTGTCCAAACACACTTCTCACCTGGGATTTGGGAATTTGGCCTCGGTGTGACACTCAAAAACTCCTGGAGCTGAAGATCCAATCCTCACCCTCATCTCTGTATCAATAATTGTGAGGGTTGGAAAAAGCAGGGATGAGGTGCCTACATGGAGGGCAGAGGTCAGAAGTCCAGGAGTTCACCTGGATTCGTGCAGGGATTGAGGATGGTCTGACACAGGGGAGTCTGACTCTGATGGCACCTGGGTACTTGTGGCACTGTCCTAAGTTTTCTTCTTTCTTTAGTAATTTAAAAAGCCATTTCCAAGTTACTTTAAAAGTATAAAACAATGAGGGACCTGGCGATTCTCAAGCAGAGCAGTTCCCAGGCTGGCCACACTGAGGTAGCACCGATATCCTCACCGGAACAGCGCTGGAAAGGAGGGAGGACTCTTCCGACCTCTGCAGTCCAAATCCTCTATAAAATTGACACAATCTCTGACTCGTACTCATTTTTCCCTTGCTGGATTTTCGTGGGAAATCCAAAACTCTTCATGGTGCGAAAAAAGGCGAAGTCACAAAACATTCAGTGCTTTGGACGATCAGTGGGGATGAGCTGCTTTCCATTGAGTCGTTTGTGGGAACTAAACACAGGAATGTCATGGGAGGAAACCACGGGCATCCCCTCACCTTTACCTTGTGAATGCAGATCCGGGAAAGGATCCCGGGCAGGGACGGAGTCCCCTCAGCCCCGGCGCCCGCGGAGCACCCGGCGGCTGCTCTCCAGGGTGCTGATGTGCCCCGGCCGTGCCCGGCTGCCGCGGGACCCCTGTCCTGCCCACGGGAGAGGGTCAGTGCCCACGGGAGAGGGTCAAAGAACATGGGAGAGGGTCAATCCCTACAGGAGAGGGTCAGTGCCCATGGGAGAGGGTCAATCCCTACAGGAGAGGGTCAGTGCCCATGGGAGAGTGTCAGTGCCCACGGGAGAGGGTCAGTGCCCATGGGAAAGGGTAAAAGAACATGGGAGAGGGTCAATCCCTACAGGAGAGGGTCAGTGCCCATCGGAGAGGGTCAGTGCCCATGGGAGAGGGTCAGTGCCCATGGGAGAGGGTCAATCCCTACAGGAGAGGGTCAATCCCTACAGGAGAGGGTCAGTGCCCATGGGAGAGGGTCAGTGCCCATGGGAGAGGGTCAATCCCTACAGGAGAGGGTCAATCCCTACAGGAGAGGGTCAGTGCCCATGGGAGAGGGTCAATCCCTACAGGAGAGGGTCAGTGCCCATGGGAGAGGGTCAATCCCTACAGGAGAGGGTCAATCCCTACAGGAGAGGGTCAGTGCCCATGGGAGAGGGTCAATCCCTACAGGAGAGGGTCAATCCCTACAGGAGAGGGTCAGTGCCCATGGGAGGGGGTCAATCTCTATGGGAGAGAGTCAGTGCCCATGGGAGGGGGTCAATCTCTACGGGAGAGGGTCAGTGCCCATGGAAGAGGGTCAATGCCCATGGGAGGGGGTCAAAGCCCACAGGAGAAGGTCGATCCCCTCAGGAGAGGGTCGGCGCCCATGGGAGAGGGTCAATCCCTACGGGAGAGGGTCAGTGCCCACGGGAGAGGGTTGGTGCTCATGGGAGGAGTCAATCCCTATGGGAGAGGGTCAATCCCTACAGGAGAGGGTCAGTGCCCATGGGAGAGGGTCAATCCCTACAGGAGAGGGTCAATCCCTACAGGAGAGGGTCAGTGCCCATGGGAGAGGGTCAGTGCCCATGGGAGAGGGTCAATCCCTACAGGAGAGGGTCAGTGCCCATGGGAGAGGGTCAATCCCTACAGGAGAGGGTCAATCCCTACAGGAGAGGGTCAGTGCCCATGGGAGGGGGTCAATCTTTATGGGAGAGAGTCAGTGCCCATGGAAGAGGGTCAATGCCCATGGGAGGGGGTCAAAGCCCACAGGAGAAGGTCGATCCCCTCAGGAGAGGGTCGGCGCCCATGGGAGAGGGTCAATCCCTACGGGAGAGGGTCAGTGCCCACGGGAGAGGGTTGGTGCTCATGGGAGGAGTCAATCCCTACGGGAGAGGGTCAATCCCCACGGGAGAGGGTCAATCCCCACAGGAGAGGGTCGGTGCCCATGGGAGGAGTCAATCCCTACGGGAGAGGGTCAGCGACCATGGGAGGGGGTCAGTGCCCATGGGAGAGGGTCAGTGCCCATGGGAGGAGTCAATCCCTACAGGAGAGGGTCAATCCCCACGGGAGAGGGTCGGTGCCCATGGGAGGAGTCAATCCCCACAGGAGAGGGTCAGTGCCCACGGGAGAGGGTCAGTGCCCATGGGAGAGGGTCAGTGCCCATGGGAGGAGTCAATCCCTACGGGAGAGGGTCAGTGCCCATGGGAGGGGGTCAGTGCCCATGGGAGGAGTCAATCCCTACGGGAGAGGGTCAGTGCCCATGGGAGGGGGTCAGTGCCCATGGGAGGAGTCAGTCCCTACGGGAGAGGGTCAGTGCCCATGGGAGAGGGTCAGTGCCCATGGGAGGAGTCAATCCCTACGGGAGAGGGTCAGTGCCCATGGGAGGGGGTCAGTGCCCATGGGACAGGGTTTTGCTCCCTCCACTGGAGCCCACCTCGGTTCTGTCCCACACACTGATCCCTCTGAGTGCTGAGCTGCTGGCTGGCCTGGAGGGCACCGGTTCCATGGCTTTCCCATTCACTGGAGTGTGAAACATGGAGTGACACATTTGGGGATCTCACACCTGACCCGAACCACGGGAAACTCGAAATTTGTCATGGAAACTTAGCAAGTATTTGGAATGTGTTGCTGATGGAGGAGCTTCTCTTGGAGTGATGGTGCTGGAGCACAGCAGGCTTTGCTGCCTGATGGTTATTGTTATCGCCAGGAGAAGCAACCTGTGAGGCTCAATGTTTTTCCCTGGAGAAACCACTGGCCACATGCCAGCATTCCAGCTGTCCCTGTCCCAACCTCTGCTGGGCTCCCTGTCTATTGGAAAAGCCTCTGTATTTTGAGTATTCCAATTAAAACTGATGGTTTACATAATGCAGCATTAAATCTTTATGAATTTAATTCCGTTCTTTATTCAGCAAGATTCATTGTGAATATTGGACAGTGGGACAAAGTGGATTAACAGGTGGCAATACAGTTTTCTTCTGGATGGTTCGTTCCCTGCACAAACCACAACCAGCAAGAGAAAAGGAACTTCCTTCTTGTCTAATCCCATCTCATCCCTCTTGAACCCTAATTCCCGCAGCAGATTCCAGACTTTTATCATGATCATACTGGAAAGGAGAGCTTCGGATCAGCAATCCCAGTGTTTCCTGTGGAGGAATGTTGAGTTCTCCATCCCCCTGCGCAGGAAGGATGCAGGGGAAGGAGCCTTCCGGGGAATGGCTGCTCAGGAGCACAGGTTTCATCCCAGCTGCAAAGATGAGTTAGAGCTGAGTCTCAATGAGCTTCCCTTCGTCTCACAGGAGGGAAACAGGAATTTCCCAATGGGATTCACAGTGTGTGTGCCCAAGCCACCTCCCAGAGATGCCCATCGGGCCACCTGGGAAGCCAGCTCTGAGCAGGTGCCTGGGAAAGCTGGGAAAGCTAGGAGGGATGGTGTGGCCCAGCCTTGGGATGGGCAGGGATCACCTCTTGGTGTGTAGGGCTGGTGTAGGATTCCTGACCTCCCGACCGCCTTTCCTTCAGAAAAGACACGCAGGTCTCAAGGGTCCTCAAACCATCCTTTGTACACAGAAGAGTGGCAAACACTTCCCAAGGGCTGGGGAAATGGGAGGCTTTTACTGGAAAAGGAAAACAATCCCTCTCTGCCGGAGAGTTCTGCAGGCAGGGCTGTTTGCAGCCATGATGGATTTTTCTGTGGCCAGTGGGACTGCCTGACCACGAGCCCAAAAGTGCCCAGAGAAGCACTAAGAACAGCACAGGCTCTGCAGCTGAACTTCCTCCTCTTCCCAGACTCGGCGGTCAGGCATTCTGCCCACAAAAAGCTTGGAATCCAGCTGGAAGAAATGCACAGGCACTGTTCCCTCTGGAGAACGGGATGATGCCCCAGGATCCTCAGAGATTTCCATGGGAATTCTTTTATATTTGTGGTGGCCTTTCAGCTCCTCAGCCAGCACCAACCAGGAGTTGAAGTTTACTCTGTGTGCTAACCCAGACACACCTCCTGCCTCGTGGGTTCCTTTGGAATTATCTACTAGAAGGGGTGGGAACTTCCCTGTCCTTGGGAATCAATAGGAAAGCACCAATGAAGAAAGGAATCGCAGCTTCACCAGGACAAGCCCCGCACCAAGCTCCCCGTGCTGTCCCCTCACAGGCTGCAGGCCAGCTGGGAGCTGTCTGACAGGGTCTCCAGGTTGTCCACCAGAGTGATGATGGCTTCTATTTTCTCTTCTGGAAGCACGTGGGAGGCGTTGGATCGAAACTTCTTCAGGAGCGACTCTTTGCTCAGGGGCTTCCTCCAGTGCCCATAGAAAGTGTCACATTTGCCCGTCAGGACGTCCCCGCTGTGCAGGAGCAGGGCCACCTCTCCGTACATCTTGTCAAAGTTGGCCACGTTGTCTTCGGGGTGCTCCACCACCACCTTGTCCAGCAGCTCCCTGAGCTCCTGCCGATGGATGCTGCTCTCAGAGAAGGAGCCCAGGCCCACCTCTCCATCCAGCAGGGCCGCGCAGGCGTTGAACTGGAAGGAGTGCCTTGCCTGGTGCTCCGAGCTGGGGAAAGGCCGGTTGATGTACTTGGACACCGGGATCTTCAGCATAATGGTGCGGATCAGAGAGGGAGAGAAGGAGCCCGCGTAGTTGATGAAGAGGTTCCGGACGGACAAGGCAGCATCCACCACCCAGTGCATCCCCAGGTGAGCTGGGAAGCGCTTGAAGGCAATATCCTGCTTTTCCAGGAGGAACTGGTGCTGCTGGCCGGGTGTGGACAGTGGTTTGGGTTGGTAGACGCTGTAGAAGGCGCTGAAGCCAGAGCAGCCGGGGATATCATCCAGGATCAAGGGGTTGGCCTCCATCCCTCGGGCCGCCAGCAGAGCCGCTTCCAGGCCCAGGCGGGTGGCATTCCCGACGTGCAGCGGCTTGGCCTGGGTGGCAGCGTTGGCCATGGGCGCCCCGGCGAGGGACGCGGCGATGCCCAGGGCGTGGCAGCACTGGGCAGAGCTGAGGGACAGCAGCTTGGCCGTGGCTGCGGCACTGCCCAGGGTGCCCACCACCGAGGGAGGGTGGAACCTGCAGGGCGATGGCAGGAATGGGCAGCCCTGGCTGCCTCGCACCAAAGCACCCCTCCCACGGTAAAACGAATGGGAAATGAGGGGCCCGTCAGCCAGTGGAACTCCCTCATGGCTCTGGAGTGGGTGGGATTCACCTGACTCAAAATTAAACCATAAATTTTAACTAATAAATTAACTCTAAAATAAGAATTTAGTTTAACTCTAAATTTAGAGTAAATTAATGTAAATTAACTCTAAAAACTGGGTTTCTACTTGAAACCTCCTCAGACACACCAGGGTGAGCTCAGCATCTCCAGAAGGCAATTTGAACTTTCCTCAGGAGGTGCCATGGCTCGTGTCCACACAGCCAAACTTTCAATGCCTCAGACAAATAATTTGGCCTCAAATACACCCAAGGGAACAGTTCCTGGTTGATTCCATCGCTTGGGTCACACCAGGGCACTGCTGGTGGCAGCAGTTGGCCATGGGGCCGTGCCCACCACCAGACTCTTCTTGGCTCCGGGATCCTGCCCTGGCTGGGTCAGATAGTGGCCCTACAGACTCCCTGAGGGTTATTTTTGGGGCAAGATCCCTGGAAATCACCAAATAAACACATGGCACAATCACCTCTGGCACTGGGTTCTCAGCAAGGCTTTATCCTGGGGTAAAGCTAAATTAGACTGGACTTAAACTGGGCTTAACCTAAACTAACATTTGAAAACCCAGACTCGCCAACCCTCTTCCTCCTCGGCGAAGAACAGGAGCTTTACCTTTTGGGAATGTCGTGAGCCTCAGTGGAGAAGTGCATGAGCCTCCCTTGCACTTCCAGGCCCACGTTGAATGCCAGCAGGAAATCCAGGCCGGTGGGCTTGGTGTTCGGAGGGAGCATCTGGGAGGCTGCCAGGAGAGCCGGCAGCACGGCCCCGGAGGGGTGAGTGGCAGGGTGCCAGGTGTCGTCAAAATCCATGGAATGAGTCTGCCAGGAAACAGAGATAAGGACGTGCTGGCGGGTGCGGCTGGATGCTGAGGGAATGAGGGCTCCTTGCTGATATTCCTGAGGAAATTCTGCCAGAGCCTCCCCTCAGTGTCCCCACGGGGAGGTCTGGCTCCTCTAAAAGCCAGGAGATTCCCGGCTTTTGTCCCCCATCAGTGACCACTCTGCTCCCTGGAATTCTAGTTCCTGGCACCACCGGGCACAGGTTCCCCCGGGAATCCGGGAGCACAGATCCCCCTGGAAAAACCAGGAACACAGGTTCCCCTGGGAGAGCCGGGAGCACAGATCCCCTGGGAATCCGGGAGCACAGATCCCCCTGGAAAAGCCAGGAACACAGCTTCCCCTGGGAGAGCCGGGAGCACAGTTTCCCCTGGAAAAACCAGGAGCACAGATTCCTCTGGGAATCCGGGAGCACAGATCCCCCGGGAATCCAGGAGCACAGATCCCCCGGGAAGATCCAGCCTTACCGCCACGCCGTTGGTGAAGGCTGCCAGCGTCGGGGAGAGCTTCACTCCCGGCTTTCCATAGACAGAGCTGACGGCCACGGAGGAGTACAGCTCCTGCGGGAGGGAGGGAGGGAGGGAATGTCGGGGGAGGCCCTGGAGGGAGCGGGGCCGGTGGCAGCCCCCGCAGCCCCGGAGGTGGCCGTGGCGGTGGCGGGGCTGTCCGTACCCGGCAGTAGCGCAGGGCGATGTCGAAGACGCGCGTGGTGCTGCCCACCAGCCCCACGCCGATGCTGTCCAGGATCATCCTCTTGCTCCGCTGCCGCACGGTCTGGGACAGCTGCTCGGGCCGGGCCGCGTGGATGAATGAGGCGAAGCTGCTGGTCACCGTGTCCTCGGGAGCGCTCCGGGCCACCACTGCAGCGCCGGGACACAGGGAGGGACAAGGACACCGGTGAGCCCCGCGCTGGCAGCCGCGGGCAGCTGCACCTGCCGGAGCCAGGTGGGGCGGTTTTAGGAGTCCTGCAAGAGCGGGGAGCTGGAATTCGTCATCCCCGTGGCTCCCTTCCAACCTGGGATAACCTCTGATTTCCGTGTGTCCTATATATAAAATTCCATATTCTCTGGGCACCTCCTGGGGTGGCTTCCAGAAGGTTCAGGCGAAGCAGCTCCAGAGCTCAGCCCCATCCCGCCACCTTGGGTTTCCAACAGCCGTTTTTTGGGAGGTGTCAATGCCAATGATGTCCCTTTAGCCAGAGGAAAGGCAGAGCAGGAATGCACCACATAAATTCAAAGCTTCCATAGTTTTTTGGAATGCAGGACTAGACCCAAAGCCTGGATTTATCCAGATGTTTCATCCTACAAGGCACTGAAGTGTCTTGACTCAGCCACCAAAGCTCTTAAGCCCTGTGTACTCCAAAGGTTGCTAATCCTTAACAATAAATTAAAATTCTATGGAAAATACCCAGTTTGTGTCCATTGCATGTTTTCATTTCAGTGAGAACTTGCCTTGTTCAGATGATATATAGATCATTATTATACATATGGGTTTATAGATATAATTTTTTCTATGATTCATATATTAATTTATAATTTATAAAATTATGTATAATTCTAGAATTAGACTAAAGAATATAATTAATAGAGTTATATTTATAATTCATAGAATTAAAATTGTTATGGCCCGTTATAATGATACTGTTAATTTGAGAGTGCACGGCAGAGCAGGAAAAATAAAATTCTGTGTAGCCAACATTTGCAGGGTGGCAAATCCATACATTTACTTATGGACGGGTGTGGGGACGCACACACAGATGCAGATAAAAGATGAATTAATGTCCAAATTAAATGAATCACAGGTGAAAAAAAAAAAAAGAAGAATACTTTGCTCCAAGAGGAAAGCTCATCCAGACCGGCAGGTACACAAGAGGCTTTGTTTTAGGAACAACAAACATGGCAATTAATGAAATGACCATTCCCTAATTTCCCTAGGTTGGATTCATCCCGAAATGTCACGGCAGTGACTCACGGAGCGCTGGCTCATGCTCGGGCTCACCTCGAGCCCAGGCTGAGCCTCCTGTAAACACAGCTGGGAATGCCATCAGCGCCTGACTCACCGGGAGAGCATTCCCGCTGCCGGGGAACGCATTCCTATGGGAATCCCGGCACTCGGCACTCCGGGACCCGCTGCGACCCCAGCCCGGGGCTCTGCGAGCATCCCCGGGTGCCCCCGCCGCCGTCCCGGAGCGGGAGCGGTGATGTCAGGGCTTGGAGAGGCTGCAGGAAAATCTGCTCCAATCACCCAGCACCCGGAAAAGCTGGACCGGTTCCGTCCCGGCATCAAATGCTCTTTGTCACCTCAGGAGGCAGCGGGGTTTTTTAACCCTTCAGCTAAAAGCATTCCATGACTCCGGGGTTTTCCTCCTGGTAGGGCAGGACTTCATTAAAATATTAAATTTGATCCAAATAAAGACCAAATAAATCCCTGCAGATTATTGTTATTTCTCTTGTCCTCAGGTCTCATTAAGCAACATTCCTCGAATTCATTGTATTAATAACTCATTTTAAAATAAATTAATGGATATAATAGACTAAGGATATCTTTTTAAATAAGTTAATAAGCTTAAACTTACAGTAAACCGAGTCATTTTTAAAATAAGTTAATAAACTTAAAATAAACTTACAATGAACTTAAAATAAACCATGAACACATTTAGAAAGAAGTTAATAAACATAATAGACTGAGAGCACATTTTAAGATCAGTTAATAGACAAATTCAGACCAAGTTAAGAGACAAAATAGACCAAGAGCCTACACAGCCAAGCTGTGGTTAATTCATCCGAAGCTGGGCAGCGCTGGAGCCACGGGAGGAGAACCGTGAATCACCGCAGGCAATGCCCAGAGCAGGATCAGGTGTAGTTAGGAAGCAGTGACAAGTGGAGCAGTTAAGGATCTGAGCCACCCTTTCAACACCCTACGTTTGTGGTCAAAGAATTTGGAAAGTCTGGTTCTAAACCTGTTCAAGTTCTGGTTTAGCTCAGGACTAACAATCCACATTTTTACTCTTTGCTGCTTTTCTCCTGTCCTTTATCCCCGAGGGCACAAAGTACCACAGGACCCCCAAACATTTGGAAGCTTTGCCTTCCAAGGATTTGAGGATTTCTCCCGGCACCTTCTTTTCCAGCAACGCCAGGATTATTTAGGGATGCCCGCTAGGAAAGGATGGGGAATGCTGAGAGATACAAACCATGGGCAGCAGTTTTGTGGACTTGCCGAGAGCTTGCCAAGAACTTCTGGGATTTCTAGGGGAGAGACACAGAGAGGGAATTTGTCGCTGGAGCTGCTGGAAAGTTTCTCGGAGCAGTTTTCCTGGTTGTGCCTCTCACTGTGAGGCACTCACAGATCAAACGAGCGTGTAAAAGTAACGACTTAAAGGAGGGGAAAAAATATTTTCCAGAGCTGAGTCCAGCAGGGATGCCAAGAACATCCAGGGAAATAAAGCCACACAGTGGAAGGGGCAGCAGAGCCTTTGCAGCCCTGCCACGAGATCCTGCAGCGAGCGGGACCAGCTCGGAGTGGGCACGAGGAGCAAACCCCAGGGAGCACATCCCAGCAACAACAACAACCCCGCATGGCACGGTCCAGAGGATGTTGGGGACACGTGAAAGGAGCAGGATGGCACGAAAAGGTCAGCAGCTGAATCAAGTGACTGTGAAAACCATTGGAGTTTGTTAATTTTGGGGCAGGTTCCCGTTTAATGCCACGCTCGGCTGGACCAGCGGAGGAACTGCCCGGAAAGCGACATTTCCTCCTTAAAGTGCGAAAGGCAAGCTCAGGGATGGGGAGGGATTGCGTGGAAGAGTTTTACCTGGAAGGTGGAGTAGACCATGCTGGTGGCTGCTTTTCCCAGTGCCTTTCCCGGCTCGGTGTGCTCGGCGCGAGGGATGGCAGAGGTGTGTGGCTGAAGGTGCTCGTGGCAGGGTTTATATCTGCGTCCAAAAGGCAATTTGCTTTCTGTTTTTGTGCAACTGAATTTCCAGGGGGATGACATCAGCCCCTGGGGAGCCAGAGGGTGGGGGGAATCGTGAGGAGGGGTGGTTTGTCCCTGCTGGGCAGAAGGGAAACCCCCCCCCACCCGCTTTCAGGAAATAAAAAAGGATTTCGGACAATCACTGACAAGGTTCAAGGAAACTCCTGTCTCCAAAATGCCGCAGGTGCCAATGGGTGAAGCAACTGGCACCAGGCTCCTCCTCCCGAGGAGGACTATAAAAGTGGGATTTACCAGGAAATGAGAGGGACAAGAGCATCCTCCCATTGAGCCGAAGTGTCACCAAAGCAGGTAAATCCCAGCTGCAGAGGCAGAAGTGAGGCAGTGGTGGTTTTGTTGGATGCTTTTCTTGAATACCTTCAGTGTTTGGGTGTTTGGCTGAGTCTTTTCCAGCTCTCCTTCTTCTCCATCTCCAGCGCTGCCGGGTCACTGAACTGGGAGTGCACCCTGGAGCTGCCAGGGAACACCGGGAGCCTTCGTTCCCAAAGCAATGTTTGGATTCTGGGGGAATGCCACGGCTCTTTGCTTTGTCCAGCCTGGGGATATTTATTATTTTGGGCAGAATAACAGCCTGGTGGGCCACAGTTTCATTTAAAATTGGGGGTTTTAATAACCCCCATGCAGAACTTTGTCATAGCAATGTATCCCTGGCAATTCCATGCTGGTTTGCACCAGAGGAGAGGCAGCGTTGTGATGTGAAATCCAGCTGTGTGCTGTGGCTGTGCACTGCTCCCCTGGCTGTGTGCTTATCCAAAACGAGTTTTGTTCTCTTTCCGTGTTTGTCTGCGGAGAGGCAGCGTTTCCTCAGAGCTCTGTAAACGTTTGCTGTCACTAACAAGGTGGGATGGAAAACTAATGGCAAAATGCCACTGGAGATGAGTGAAAATGGAAGGGGTTGGGGTTCGTAGATGTGTCCCTTGCTCCAGCCTCCTGGGGAGGGAATGTCCGTGCCCTGGAATATCCCGTTAATATCGCTCCCGGGGGCGCAGCACTGTCGCATGGACAGAGTGATTCCTGCAAAGCCTACGAGCCCCGTGGCAATGGGATGCAGATGGGAATGACCTCTCCTGGAAGGGGGTGAAGGGAAGTCGCTGTGAGGACAGCAGGGAGTGAAGGAAGTGGTGCCCAGAGCCTGTCCCGTGGGGCTCAGAGGTCACCGGGGGACAAGAGCCAGGACGGAGGGAGGACCTCACACAGCGTTCCTGCAACCCCCAGCGTGAGGAATGTCGGGGGCAAGCAGGGAAAGGAGAGAAGGTGGAGGGGGCAGGATGAGGGAGGGTGTGGCTTTGACTTCGCCCTCGCTGCGCGGGGGATTTGAGCAAGGGAAGGATCATCCCGGGCTGCCCCATCCCTCCGGAAGATGCAGCTCTGGCAGCACCGCCGGTGTCCAGGTGCCTCCTCAGCACGGGCACATCTCCACCCCGTGTTTTCCTGTGCCCTGGGTGGCTGTGCTGCTGGTGCCCTGGGTGTGCAGAGAGCTGCTAATCCCACCTGGGACAGAGCGATTTTCCATCCGCTCCCTGCCTCCTGCACAATCCCACGTTATCCTGTGGCGCCAGCAGCGTTCTGTGGTGCGTGGGGAGCAACGGGTCCGTACCGTGACAGCACCCATGGGTGGGGTTATCCCGGGGCCAAACCAGGGCAGGTTTGAGCAGAAAACCCCCCTGGGGGTTCCCCTGCCCAGCCTCGTTTTTCGAGGCTCCGTGCAGTCCTCGGCATTCCAGTGCTGCTCCTCCTCAGACAGCACCAGGAGGGTTTCCATGGTTTGATGGCTCCTCAGACAGCACCAGGAGGGTTTCCATGGTTTGATGGCTCCTCAGACAGCACCAGGAGGGTTTCCATGGTTTGATGGATCCTGAGACAGCACCAGGAAGGTTTCCATGGTTTGATGGATCCTGAGACAGCACCAGGAGGGTTTCCATGGTTTGATGGATCCTGAGACAGCACCAGGAGGGTTTCCATGGTTTGATGGATCCTGAGACAGCACCAGGAGGGTTTCCATGGTCTGATGTGTCCTGACCTTGCAGCAAACAGAGGCAGGGACAATGCCCAGCTGTGAACCGGTCCCAGGGCAGGGACCACGAGTCTGGGTTGGTGTGTGTGGGGTGGGTGTGAGCAGTGGGTGCTACTGCAGCTGGTTCCGACCCCAAACCCTTGTCCTCCTCCTCCTTTTCCATATCTTGGGCTGAATCCTCTCACATCCTTCCCCTTTACACCTCCTTAGCCTGACACAGCGTGTCCTGGTGTTTCTCTTCCTCCCAAATCCCATGTCTGTCCTGGCAGAAGAGGAAAACATCCCCGTGAGTTGTGTCTCTCCATCCCTCCCTAGTCCCAGCTCTGTTGTGCAGAAAACACCAACAAAACGAGCTCTGGCAAATTAAAAACCACTGCCGGGAGCCAAGGAGCCGCCTGGCCAGCCCCTCTCCCTCCCAAATCCCAGCTCACCCTCTTCCAGGGAGCCACTCCAAGCAGGGGCTCTGAGTGTGCCTTTGAGCCACTGCCTGGGCTCTTTCAGGGCAAAACATCTGCAGGAACTTAATTTTGTGGCTCATTTCCAAGTACAACCATTGAAAGCAAACTGCTTCTTTATATAGAAGTGTCACTTAAAAGAACAGAGAAGGCAAACCCATGGAACCCACAGGCTCAGCTCTGCCTAAAGGCACAGCGTTCCGTGGGGCCTCCTTCAAGGCAGAGCCTTGATGGGAAAAGGGAGTATTCCTCCCCCGGAACTGGGATTTGGTGCATCTCCCTCTCCGATACCCAAAATTCCAGCCTTTAGCACAACCAAATAACAGAGGAATTCATTGCTCCCCGAGCTTTGCCTGGAAGTTTTTGCCCTTTCCTCATTTGATGAGAGTTGATGTTGCCGAACCAGTCTGGAGCTGTCAGGAGTCGATTTATCCTTCATCCTTCCTCCTTTGGGGAAGTGACATCCTTCAGAGTAAGTGGAGAGAGGAAAACACGGGGGGTTTTAGCAGAAGAAGAGAGTCCAGAGGGTTTTCTGATGCTCGCAAAATGTAAATTTGTGCTGAGGATCTGTGGGATCCTGGGAGTTAGGTTCATTATTATTCCCATATTATTTTTCTTTGGGTGGTGCTCCTTCCCTCCTCCTCACTCCCCCTAACAATAGCAGAGCTTTCCTCCCTTTCCAAAGGGTTCTTTGGAATGGCTGAGAACAGAATACATCACCTTCTCCCTTTCCAGCTTTTTTAGCTCACCAAATATTCTAAAAATACCCAAATAACAAGAACATTGCTGTTTTATTTTCATCTTTGTTTCCCAACAAAACCCTCCAGAGAGAAAATTTCAGCTCCTGGTACCCAGGAGTGCCGAGGAGTGGAAATGTGGGGGCTGCCTGCAAACAGACGAGTTCATGGGAGAAATATGAAGGGTTTGAAAATAGCCTATTTAGTCACTGGGGTTTCAAGAAAGGGATGGAGCTGGAAAATTCCATCTGGAAGGGAGACTGTGTGTGTGTGCACCGTGCCTGCCCTGTTTGTCTGCAACAGTGGATAAGAAACGTCCTGGAACGGCTCAAAAATACCTTGTGGGTTTCGTCTGGATGTTTGTTGGTTTGTGTCGGGCTATTCATGCCTCTCCATCTCCAGCAGCCTGGAGAAGAGGGGACAGCAACCATCACCACCACCTGCAGCACTTTGGGGCACCTCAACATGTTTTTGCCAGGAGTCCTGGTCGCCTAAATAGGTTGTGTGTGTTTTTTCTGGATAGGGCTGCGGAAAGCAGGCACCTCAAGCGGTGCTTTGAATGGAGCCTTTGTCCGCAGCAGGAGCGGGGAGGAGCGTGGAAACACCTGAGCCTGGCAGCAGTTTGTCCCTGCTCGGGGCAGGGGCACGGCTCTGAAGGTTGGCGGGGTGCCCGAGCCCGCTGCAGACGCCGCTGCCGGGGAGGCTGTGGGGGCGAGGGCCGACTCTGCTGTTTTGTCTGGAAGGGCCATGGCGAGCGCCGAGGGTTTCGCCGCCGTCTTCTACAGCGAACCAGGGGTGCTGGGGCTGCTCGGCAACGTGGTCAGCGCCTTCCTGCTGTGCCTGCAGAACCTCGCCGTGGCCACCACGGGCCTCGGGCCTCAGGCAGCGGAGCAGGTCCTGGCAGGTGGGTGCTGCTGCTCAGGGTGGGGCGAGTGGGGCTGAAGGTGCCCTGAACTCTTGGAGGGTCATCCCCATGGGCCGATGGGCACTCCTGGTGGGATGGTGGGCAAGTGTGGGCTGTGTCCATTTTGCAGGTCTGGAGATGGCTGCTCCTCCTCCCCCGGCCACTGGGACAAGTATTCCATGTGCCATTCCCTGCTAGATCCACACCGTCCCTGGGCCTGCTCACCACACTGAGCCCAGGGGCCCAGGGGCCACCCACAGCCCATGGAGGTGGGAAGAGGGGCAGGCAGAGGCCGTGGGACCTGCCATGGGGTGTGCCCCAGAGCTTCCTGCAGCTCCAGCCTTTTTGTGCTTGGCTTCACACCTGACCCCTTCCTGCCTCCCTCAGGTGTCCACCTCATCCTGATTGGAGGCTTTGTCCAGCTTCTGGCCGGATTTCTCGCCTTCCGCAAGTATGACCACCTTGGAGGCGCAGCCTTCCTCACCTTCTCTGCTCTGTGGAGCAGCTACGGGGCCACGCGCATCCTGTCCGCCGCATATCCCTCCCTGGAGAACACAACGCTTCCCTCTGGGAACGCCAGCCAGCTCCCGGCCCCCGGCACGGCCCTGCTCTCGGCCAGCCAGAGCGCCGTGGCCGGGCTGGTGGCTTACATTGCCATCTCCTTCATCCTGTCCTTCTGCTCGGCCACCATCAGTTACATCATGCCCTTCATCTTCGGGGCCATCGCGCTGGCCCTGGGCTTCGAGGCGGCCGCACTCTTCGGGGACTGGGCCCGGGTGGTGTCCGGAGTCCTGGAGCTGGGCATTGTCCTGTGCGGGCTGTACGGGGCTGTGGCTCTGCTCCTCAAGGGCATCACGCAGAGGTACGTCCTGCCCGGCTTTGGGCACCCCCTCTTCAATGTCCTGCTGCTGGGCTCGGCACAGAAAAGCTCCTCCAAAGCCCTCGGGGAAGAAAAGAAGAAGAACACAAAGTACGCGGAGCCGATGGCCCTGGGGAACATCTGCGACACCGTGGCACCTTTTATCTTTGCCTTTTACTTCTTTGGGTACATGAAGACCTTCTGTGTGGGGGCAGCGTGGATATCCATCATCTCCAGCTGCCAGCTGCTCTCCAGCTTCTACAGCTACCTCAGAGGGGACAGCTACCACACCACCAAGTTTGGCGTCCACAGCCTCCTCTGGCTGGTGATGTCCTGGGAGGAGTTGGTGCTCACCACCTTCCTGGGGCTGCCCGCGGCTCAGGAAAGCAGGCTGGGAATGTTCGGAGCGTGGTTCTTCCTGGCCACTGCCTGCCTGCTCTTTCTGATGTCCACCCACAAAGACACCCTGGAGATGCTGCAGAACGCCTCCTTCATCCTCCTCACCTCCGCCTTCATCCACCAGATCCCGCTGCCCGGCGCCCGGCCCTTCCTGGGGGCCACCTGCAGCCTCTGCACCGCCCTGTCCCTGTACGCCGCCTTCGCCAGCCTCATCAACTCCATCGGGGAGAAGGTTCTGATTCCCGTGGGCGCCCAGGCCATGTCCAGCTCAGCTCTCCAAGCCGTGCTGGGGGCTGTCCACACCTGGCTCTTGAGGTCCAAGGACATCCCCAGTGGCACTGGTGCTGCCGTGCCGGACGCTCTGTTCTACATCTGCAACGGCCTGGCTGCGGCCGCTGCTGTCCAGGGCGGCGTGGGCGACACTGGGACACAGCAGCTCTCCATCCCCTCCGTGCTCATCCCGGGAGCCCTGGGGCAGCTGTTCGTGTGCCGGATCCAGGTGCGGGGCGGGAGGAGGTTCGGATCCGTGCTCCCGTTCTGCTACGCTGCCTTCTGGGGAGCCTGGGCCTGGCTGCGCCTGGCAGGTAAAGCACGGCGTGGGTCCCGGTTTAAGGGGTGTTCCCAGGGGATTTCAGATTGCTTTCCTCAGTGGAATTCCTTCTTTTGGGAGAGCCAATGACATCAAGGCTGTTGGTATTCCTCCTTGGAAAAAGATAATTCACAAATCACCCCAGTTCGCACCGGGTTGCCATTGCTGCAGGCACTTGGTGCTCTCAGTCCAAATAAAAGTCAGTCTTCAATAAAAGCCAAGATTTCCCTGCAAAAACATTGTGAGACTCTGGGCTGTTATCTCAGAATAACAACTCAGGAGATGCTTTTAGGCAGTGGGAGACTCCAGGTTCTGTTTTTCTCCTTCGGGAGCCTGGAGGAGTCTATCCCAGCTGGTCACAGCCATGAAAGAAGCTGTCAGAAGCTGAGCCTGGCTTTCAAAAGCTGCATTTTGCTCCAGGTGGGCAGAGTGTTCACACAGCCTCCGTGCCAGGCACTCTTAAAATGAGCACCTGTGGGGAAAGTTAAAGCTGTGGCTTCAGAGCTGTGGCAGGAGCTGCTGAAGTGTCCAGCCAGGCCCTGAGTATTCCAAGCTGGAGGTAAAATCCAGAGGTTTTTTTTGGATAGCCATCACCAGTCCCACAGTTAATGCCTCAGATACTTTGCGTGGCAGAAGCAGTGGGTGTCGATGAGGGAGGGTTTTTGGAAGGCCACCATCCATCAGCTGGAGTTGTGGTAATCCCGGCTGAGGCTCTGCCACTCTCCTGCCGCTCTCCTGTCACGCTGCTCCTCGTGGTTTGCTCATTACCAGATGTGCTGCTCCTGTTTCAGGCCACTTGCTGGACATCGGGGCGGGGAACACCGAGGGATTCACAGCTGGCTCCGTTGCCTTTTTGGTGCTCAATGCTTTTTTAATCATTTTGGGTAAGTCTCCGAACCACGTGGGATGTTTATTGAGGGGCGTTTGGGGTCACATCATGAATCCTCCTGTGGTTGCTCCGTGGTGGAGATGCACCAGGGAGGGAGGCTCAGCCCTTGCTGTTGCTCTGATTAAGCAAGAACAGAGATGTTTTGCCCACAGCCAGTAACAGAAGCTGAGCTGGGCTTAGGAGAAGCAGCCCCAAGGGAATGCAGGAACATTTCAAAGAAAATAAAAGGATCAAATCGGGTGAAAGTGTCCAACGCACTGGCACCAATCCCCAGCCACACTGCAGCCCAGCTGGTGTAAATCAGAACCTGCCTGGCTGCCGGAGAAGTGTTTTCCATGTGAGCACAGTGTCCTGGCAGATCAAGGGTTTGGCAGCGTGTCCGTGGAACCTGAGGGCTGAACAGACCCTGGCTGTGCCTCTTTGTTCCTCCGTGGGCAGGGAAATCAGAGCTGGGGCTGCTGGGTTTAATCAAACAAGCCTCAGTTGATTTAGGAACTCTTCTGCTGGTTCATGGACATTTTATGGGCTGTGCTTGATGTGGGTCCCTCTTGTTTGCGTTTCTTTCCACAGCTTCCTCTTTTAACGTGGTGCTGCTCTGTCTGACCCTGGCCATGGAGCTGCTGACCATTTGTTTTCTGCTCTTTACACTGCAGAACCTCCCTTTGCCATTTGAAAGTGAGTTTTAGGGGAACTTGGACATTAAACCTTCACCCACAGAGTGCAGGGAGCGGGTCCTGGGTTGGGGAGCAGCGTGGAAAGCTCAGTGTGGGAAAATCAAGCAGAGTGTTCCTGTTTCTCTGGAAGTCTGGGGTGTGTGCAAGCATAACTGGAGAAGGAAATCTTTCCTCCTATCATCCCCAGGGCCTTGAGCTTCCAAATAAACCTGATACTGCTGGATCAGGGCACCTCCAGAGGTTCTGTCCAGCTCTACTTCCCAGTGGATGTTCCCTGAGGTGTGGGATGAGCTGAATGTGTCACCACTGCCAGTGGCTGTAGTTCTGCCGAAGCTTTGGCTTAGCTGCAAGTGACAACTTAAGTTTTAATTCCATGGAGTGCTTCAGCAAGGGGATTAGCGGGAGCTCTTCCACCAGGACTTTGTCACCACAGAATAGAATCACAGCACCATGAAATCCTTTAGGTTGGAAAAGCCCTTCAAGCCTGAGTCCGACCGTTCCCCCAGCACTGCCAAACCCTGTCCCCAAGTGCCACATCCACACTGTAGGTCCCTCCAGGGATGGGGATTCAACCACCCTTCCTGCCTCTGACTCCGGGATTTTTTCCAGCTGTGGTGCTGAGCATCCTCAGCGTCATCTGTTTCTACGGAGCCACAGCCTCGCTCGCCAACTGCGTGTTCGGGAGGGACCTCCTGGTGATGGGACCTCCTCTGCTCACAGTAAGAGATGCTTGGCTTCGTGGTGCGGCTTCCTTGCTCAGAGGGGATGCTCTGGGGCCTTCAGTGCAGATTCCCATGGAATTTCCCTTCCGCTGGATCCTTTAGTGCTGTTTGAAGCTCCCGGTCACAGCACTTTTGTAGGGAGCTCTGAGCTGGAAATGAGCTCCCTTCCACCAGGAACAGCACTGGAGAAAGGGCAGGGATGTTCACAAGACTCCTATCCTGCTCCAAAATGCCCATCTCCGTGGCCCTCTGGAATCAGCCATCTCCAATCTAAGAATTCCTGGTAGATGGAAGTTTTAAAGCCATAACCTTGGGAGCAGGGAGTTAAAAGTTTCCCAGACTGGATAGCAAGAATTCCCCATCTCTTCTGAGCTTCAAACTCCTTCTGCCATCTGGTGTGTCTGACCGGGGCAATTCCCCCTCTCCAGGGTGATGGATCTGACAGCTCCAATTCCTGCTGCAGAGAAACATTTCCATTAAATCAGCATTCCATGGGAATGCACTTGAAACTCCATCCTCCTCTGTTTTTTGGATTCCCAAACAGTTCCCTCAGGTCACTTTGGAGAGCAGCCATTTCTCCAGGAAGCTGTGCTGGGTGGGATTCATCTCCTCTAATTTAAGCCATCAGCAGTTGAAATGTCCACCCTGAGCTGCTCTCTTTTACTTCATTAATTGGAATTCTCCTCCCCTGCGTTGAGGGAAGCATCCCTAGAGGTGCTGCCCCTGCCCTTGGACTGCCAAGGGATCCCCCCATTTGGGTGGATGGAATCCTGCCCTGTGCCCCATGTGTTTGCTTATTCCTTGCCTCCCGATTCCTGGCAGGTCCAGAGCTCCAAGCAGGACAGGGAGGATCCCCTGCCCTGTGTCTGCCCCAAGTCCCACCTCACGAGTGGCCTGAGGACCATCGCGGAGCTGCTGAACACAGGGGCCGTGTGTGGGGTGCCCACAGACACCGTGTACGCCCTGGCAGCCTCCTGCAAACATCCTCAAGCCATCGAGAAGGTCTACAGGATCAAGGTGGGAATTCAGGGATGTCACCTGGTGACCTGGCTCTGTGTCCTGCCCGTGAGTTCGGGCAGAAGCACAAAGGAGAGCCCCTGGTTTCAGGTTGTCCCAAGACTCTGGAGATGACTCAGGAGATCATGAGCAGCCACACCAGAACATCAGGGACCATTTTCTGAGCAACCTGGGGTACAGCCCCTCTGCTCCAGGCTGGAGCACTGAGAACTGGGCAGCGACATCCCTGGGGATGGACAAAGCACAACCCCAAACAGGAACAGCCGCTCCCAAGCGGCTCCAGACCTGTGTTTGTCCTCTGTGCCTTACGAAGTGCTGAATCAGAACGGCAGGGCTACATTCCCCCAGACTTTTGGAGCCATTCAGTGCTGGAACCAGCCCCAGAGTTTGCACCTTCAGCCCAGCTTTTGCAGCCTGGCTCTGTCTGTTGTCCATGAGGCAATTTCCTGGCTAGCCTGGAGAAATAACCATAACAGACGATCTCAGCTGGCCCCGAGCGCGAGCAGCGGCACAAAGGCCGTCTCTTCTGCGCTGCCCCGGTGCCAGTGCTGACCTTCCCTGCCAATGAGAGAATGCAAACAGAATGTAAATACATGCCCAGTTCCTGAGTCATTTGGCCCCACTGAAGCTGATGTCAGTTGAGGACTGAAATGGCTCCGCTCTGGGGGTTTGTTTTATTTCCCCTCCCTCTCCACTGCTGGTTTTACACTGAACTTATTTTGCCAAGCTTCTTTCAAAGTGCTGGAGGGGTGATAGCGGAGATGTTGGTTTGCAGGGGGTTGAGTTCTCCATCCCTCTTCCCATCACGAATTGGTGCATTTGACCTTGGTTTTACACCAGCAGAAGTTTGGAGAAAAAAATCAGGCCCCTGGTGTGTAAGATCCAAAACACGCTGATACTGAGTGGAGCATCGCTGTCCCTGTGATGGATGTGCCTAAAGAGGGGGATTTGGATGCATCCCAGAGGATGCCAAGGGCAGGCTGCTGCTCTGTCTCCTGTTCAGTTTGCATGTGCAGGTCTGAGCTGGGGCATCCATCACAGCTCTGCATTTGTGCAGACACAGCACCTTCCTTGCCTGGAGCTCCTGCACACGCAAACCCACAAACCGGGATCCCAGCCGGCTTCGAGGTTCTCCAGGCAAACTTTCCCTCCTCATCTATTTTCCCCCTGTTTTTTCAGGACAGGCCTCAAGAGAAGCCCATCTGCATCTTTATTTCCAACCTGGAGCAGTTGCGAGCGGCTGCTCCTCCCATTAGCCCCCTGCTCTGGGAGTTCATGGAAAATGTTTATCCTGGTGGCATCGGCTGCATTATCCGGAAGGGAGAGTGGCTGAAGAAGCTGGGTGAGACAAGCAGCACAACCCTTCCGTCCCCCTTTCATGTTTTCAGCACGGCAGGTCGGCACTCCCAACACCCTTTGGGATGTGTTGGGGAGAGATTCTGGTCACTTAATCCCAAGAAATCCCCTCTGGAGCTCCCAAATGCTTTGGTAGGTGTTTAGCAGAGGGTGTTCATCAGCTGGAATGACTCACCAAGAGTGGGAGGCAGCAGGATGAGTTCTTTGACCAGAAGCAAGGGAGGCTCCTCAGACTGGGAGGGTCCCCTCTCCCGAGCCCCTCGCTGTGCACTGGGAATGAGCAAGGCAGGGTGGAGCACCCAGGAGATGAGAGGGTTCCGATGCTCATCGCTGCCTTCCCACCACAGGGACACAGGCAGGCACTGTGAGCACTGGGATGATTCACCTCAACCCTGGCTCCTGGGAATCCATGGAAAGAGCGCAGAATGAGGGAACTGGAGGAGCTGGAACACAAGTCCAGTGAGAAGCGGCTGAGGGAGCTGGGAAAGGGCTCAGGCTGGAGCAAAGGAGGCTCAGAGGGGACCTTGTGGCTCTGCACAAGTCCCTGACAGGAGGGGGCAGCCGGGGGGGTCGGGCTCTGCTCCCAGGGAACAGGGACAGGAGGAGAGGGAACGGCCTCAGGCTGGGCCAGGGGAGGTTTAGGTTGGACATAAGGAAGAATTTCTTCACAGGAAGGGTGGTCAGGCCTCGGTAGGGGCTGCCCAGGGAGGTTTGGAGTCCCCATCCCTGGAGGTAGTTAAGGAAAGACTGGATGCCATGGTCTGGGTGACAAGGTGGTGTTGGGTCGTAGGTTGGACTTGATGATCTCAAAGGTTTTTCCAACCCAGCTGATTCTGTGATTCTGAGTTACCCGTGTTTAACAGGCAGAGGAAGGTGGTGGAGGATGGGAGGGTGGGCAGTGGTCACAGGAAGGCAGACTTTGGGATATAGGGAGATCCCGTGTCCATGGAAACAGCTGAGATGTCTCCAGTCATGAATCATTTCCTTTTTACCCAGTCAGACCCCAAATTGTACCTCTGCTCTCACAGATTTCTGCTCAGGAACGGACATCCACAAGGACACATTCAGCTGGGTGCATGGAGCAGGGCCACTTCCAAAGGGAGCACGAGACCCCCACGGTGCCACGAGAGGGGCTGCACCTCTGCCAACGTCCTCTGCCTGTCCTTGCAGGGGTCGGAGCAGGATACAGCCGGGTGGGAACCCAGGACAGCATCATGATCCGAGTCCCTGACCTGACAGTCCTGGTGCACCTCATCGACATGACCGGACCCCTGGCCATCACCTCAGCCAATCCCAGCGGGGAGGTGGACAGCACCCACCACGACATGGTCATCTCGTGAGTACCTGGTCACTGGCAGTGCCACCCACCTGTTTCAGTGGTGGCAGACCTTGGTTTGATGTCCTGCACCGAGGGGAGCCTCAGCACGAGCTCACAGCAAGGTCTGTGAAGGGTTGTTGCTATTTTTCCCCCCTCCAGGCGCCTTGGCCATAAGCTGGAGGGTGTTCTCTGCGATGGAGAGTCTGACGAGGTGGTGGCGTCCACTGTGGTCAACTGCACAAAGATTGATGAGAGTGAGTGTGAGAATGGCCCTTTGTGTCAGCAACTGCCTTTTCCTGGGGTGTTTCCATGCCTTTCCCAGTATCAATCTGGCATCACAGAGTGCTCCAAGAGTAGCAGTTCTTGAGTGCTTGGACATTTGCAAACATGTTGATGAACAGAAGCAAACAAGAGATGTCCCGGGAGGACCTCTGTGTTGACAGGGAACAAGGCAGGAGGACAAACAGAGTTGTGCACGGAAAATCTGCCTCGTCAGGGCGAAAATGCTGCGAGTGGGAGGGTGGGTGCTGCTGGAAGGAGGGCTGGGTGCTGCTGCAAGGAGGGCTGGGTGCTGCCCAGGCCCACACAATGAGGGTGGTACGGGAGCTTGCCCGCAGTGACGCAGCAGCACACGCTGAGGTGTCCCGGGTGGCTCTGGGCTGACATTTGAGAGGGATTCATTAGTGGAAAACCAAACCCTTGAACAAAGTGTGAGGTCATGTTCGTTGGTGGTTTCACTTTCTGACAAGTTTCTGGTCCTTCCACACAACTTTATTTTGAGTGGCTCTGCTGGTGCGAGATGTTCCTTTGGAGGTTGTCCTGACTTGTTCGCTCTCCCTCTGGGAAGGTGGCATCACCATCGTGCGGGAGGGCTGCATCCCAGCAGGAAAAGTGATGCAGATCTTTGAAAGGGTGAAGAACAGAGTGGTCTGAACCGAAGGAACCTTCCCCGAGCAAAGGAGCAGCGTCTGCTCTCCCTAAAAACGTGAGGTGTCCCACGTTGTGCTGGAGCACACGGCCTTGGGAGAGCTGCTCCTTCTCTGATCCAGCTCTTACCTCCTTGGGAACGGCAGCACTTCCCCAGCTGGGGCCTCTCCTGGGAGCTTTCTGCAGTGATTTGCTGTTTATCCCCAGTAAGTGCCTGGAATCTCCGGGAGAGCTGCCCATGGAGCGCCGGCAGGATCAGGAGCTGGTGCTTTACTGCTGGAATTCCCAGGGCTCCTGCGTTTCCGAAGTGCATTGGACTGTGAATGCCACGGTTGCTTGTGCATCCCCTCCACAACACTCAGATCTGTGTGTTTTAAAGTTCTAAAACCCACTAAATAAATCCTCTTTTTGGAACATAAGGAAAGGCTTTGAGTTTCATTTCATGTCCACCGAGCTCTTCATCCTCCCAAAATGGCAAAGCTCCATGACCAAACACCAGAGGAAGGAATAAATTCGGGGAGGTGTAATTCTGACAGAGGGTTTGCAGCAAGGAACTCACCCCATTCCTTCCCAGCCACTCCCTGCTTGGCCCAGGTGAGTCCCCACCTCATCCCGGGGCGCTCAGTTCCTTGAAAACGCAAAGGAACATCCGTGAACATCCACGGCCAAGCTGGGAGCTGCTGAGGGTTCAGAGAGTCATGGAGTGGCTTGGGTTGGAAGGGATCTTCAGGATCATCTCATTCCAACACCGTGCCATGGGCTGGGTGCTGCTGCCCCAGGGCTGTCCCCATTAAGGTCCCCAGGGCTGTCCCCACCCCAGGACCCGCTGTCCCCAGGACCCACATGAGGTGCTGTGGAGGGGCAGAAGTTTCTGCCAGGAGCAGAGAACAGAACCTCCCTCTCTCCCAAAGCAAACAGGCCCCAGGGGGAGCCAGGGATGAGGGAATTCACTCACTGAAGACAAACCTCAACAAAAGGAAACAATGAGTGAGACCCGAGGGCTTCAAAACACTGCGAGGTGCGTGACAGATGGGAGGTTTTCTGTAATGTTTTTCCCATCCTGGAGGCAGTGTCCGAGTGGGAGATGTCTGCCAGTTCCCTACCGTTGTTCCCTCTCCTCCCTCCTGCTCTGGGCAGGGAGATTTTTCCCCTGGCACAGCCACAGTCCCACCTCCCACCGCCCTTCCTTTCTCTTCCTTCTTATCAGTGTTTTGGAGCATCTTGCTCATGGAATTCTCCCTCGAGCCACATCCCACCTGCTCACCCGGCACTGCTGTGGGAGCTGGGCAGGAAAACCTGGGAGCCCTGGGGCTGGATTCCTCCCACGCCTCTTTGCTCACATGTTAACACCACCTCCAGCTCTGAGCGTGCTCCACTTGCTTTGGAGCTGCTGTTGTTGCTGTCCAGCTGGTGCTGCCATTCCATTTGCACTCAGAAGTCACCATAAACGGCAGCTTTTCCTCTTTCTCCAGGTCATGGATGTTGTTCCATTCAAGCAGCTCCCCAAAGTCCCGGTTAAAGATCCCTGGCAGCCGTTCCTGGGATGGAACACAGGCTCCCCTTCACCCCGCAGCCTCCTGACCCTGCAAACCCCCTCGGGCACAGCTGGGCATTCCCAGCCTCCTGTGGTTTCCCAGCCCGTGCCAGCAGCTGGAAGTGGAGTTTAGTCAGGCTCTCCTCCCTGCACATACCTTAGGAGAGCTAAACAACCTGGGCTGGTGGAAGGTGTCCCTGCCCGTGGAACAGGATGAGCTTCCAGGTCCCTTCCAAGCCAAACCATCCCACGGCTGTGTGATAAACACTCATTCCAGAAATGGATTTAAGTGCCAGCTGAGGTTCATCACCACCCAGCAGAGGCTTGACTTTAAGGCATGTGGTGAAGTCCCACAACATGGGCCTCCTCTCATGTTTAAAGACCTTAATGCTTGAAAAACGACTTGAACTTCCTGAGCAAGTGAGGTTTGTTAATATTGGCTATGAACTGCTGGAAGAGCATAAAAAACCCCCAAGAAAACAGAAAAGGAGAAGATCCCTTCTTGACTTGTGACCTGGGACTGTGTTAGACCATCTCCGTGTTGGTGCCATAGGATGTGGCAGCTCCAGGGAAGGATGTGGAGCTCCCCAGCTGCCCCTTCATTGCTCACACCAAACAGCCAGGATTTGGGGAATCCAGGCAAGGATGGAGAAGTTACCTCTGGAGCTCTGTAGCAGGTAAAGGGAGCCTGGGATGTTCCAGCTTTCCTCAAGGAAAGCACTGGAGTGCACTGTGATGGGAAATAGGGGGTGAAAATAGAAACAGATTCCAACCAGAGCTATGAAAAATCCAGAATTTATGTTAAAACTGGGGCAAGACCAGAAAATGACAGGAGTTTACGGCTTTGTTTCAGGGAGAACTGGGATCAGCATTTCCTTGTACAATTTCTGTAAAGAGTCCCCACCCAGCAGAGCACAATGAAATCAATAAACTGCTTGTTCTTACGGGCAGCTGAGAGCCAGCGGTGTAAAATTTTATGCACTAATTGAGTTTTTATGATTTACTGAATAAGAAAACAAACAAATTATGTTAGAGGAAAAAAACCCCCAAACATTCACCATAGTCTGGCCTCCTCACTTCGGCACTTGGGAGTGTTCTGGTGACTCAGGAGTAATTATGGGTCAGATGTGTTTGCTCTGCACCTGTTTTCCACCATCAGGTGATAAAAAGGAAAAACAGAGGGTTTTATTTACCACAATAAACTGCACAATCTGTTTGTGCCAGGAACAACCTCCCACCTCTCTTTGCAGCAAAGGAAATAAATTTGATTTTTCAGTGTTGCCGCAAAATAAAGGGGAGTATTTCCTTTAAAAAAAACGTATTTGGGGGAATCTGAGAGCCCTAAATGGTTTGGGTGAGGAGGGACCTTGAAGATCACCCTTTTCCCAATCCCTGCCATGGGACACTTTCCACTGGACCAGGTTATTTGTGTCTCACACACAGAGCTGGGAATTCCTGACCAACACCACTGCAGGCTGCAGAGCAAAGATTTCCTGGTTGAGAGGCCGTGATAAATCTCAGATAAACGGCAAAGAACTGATGTTCTTGTGAAATGTAATTCCCAGCATGTTAACAAAAAGCCTTTTTCATGGTAGGGATATACCAGAGATGCCCCAGCCCTGGAAGTGTCCAAGGCCAGGCGGGATGGGGCTTGGAGCAGCCTGGGATAGTGGGAGGTGTTCTTGCCTGTGGCAGGAGATGATCTTTAAGTTCCCTTTCAACCCAAATAATTCTGGGGTTCTTTGATTACGTTGTTGGCTCTGGCACTTTAGCCAAATAGATGATGGAATTTGTTACTGAGCAGTTCCCAGGATAAATCAGGCTGGAAAAGGCTCAGACCCCATCCCCCAGAGGAGTGAGCAGCTCCGTGCTGAGGCTCTGACACATCAACCCCGCACAAGAAAGTCGGGAGCTGGAGCAACGTCTCCATTGTCACATTCCCACAATTCTTCCAAAGCAAATTCCCCAGGTCTCCACAGCCTCTGCAAGCCCAGAGGGAAACAAACACACCTCCCTTAGATCAACAACAGGAGCCTTCAATTCCTTTAGTCAGGCTCTCTAAACACAGGGGCCTTTCATCAGAGCTACTGCTCATTTTTAGTGCCTCTTGTTGTGTTTTCTGTTCTGCTACGCCTTGGAGAAGGCTCATTCCCAATGGGGAAGGCTCATTCCCAGTGGGGAAGGCTCATTGCCCAGTGGGAAGCAGCAACTGAACCAGAGTTAGGGGTAAAGGATGCAAACCTTGCCCTGTTTGTCCTTGAACCTCTCCTGCAGATGGTTTTACTGATTTCCAGCCCCCTTCTCATCTTGGTGTTCACTCCAAAGTGAGCTGAGCCCCAATGAAATAATTTTCAATGTTTCCCCTGGATGGAGACCAGGCCTGGCAGAGAGGAGCAGCCCCTTGTGTGTGCAGGGAGAGGGAAGGAGGTGCACAGGCAGAGATGGGAGAGGAGGCTTTAAGTAATGGGACATTATTTCATTAATTATTTCATTAAATGAAATCTAAAAAATGGTGAAAAAAGCTGGTGCAAAACTGAGCGTTCCCAGCCTGAAGGGATTAAATCGCACCAGCGTCAGTGTGGGACACTCCATCTGTGCTCCAGGAGATTGCTGGAGCCTGGGAAGGAGCGCTGAGGAGTGACCATCCAGCCCTCCGTGGCCAGGCCCGTTCTGGGACCAAGGGACCAAAGCCTGGAGGGTGACAGCACAGCCGGGCACCACCAGAGCTCCGATGCCTCTGAGGTGGCTCCTTTCTCAGGAAAGCAGGATTCGGTCAGCTCAGCTTCCCAGAGAACTGGATTTCCACCTCTGTCTCAGCACAGAGAACCAACTCATCCTCTTGCCTGGACTCTCTGGTGGCAGCTTTCACCGATTCATGATTTAGTTTAAAAATATTAAAGTCCTTCTTAGGCCAGGAGTTGGTGACGCCCTTCCTGGTGCTGCCCCACATCAGGGTCATGCTGTCTGGTTTCGGTTCTGCCCTGCCCATACCTTCCTCCTTCCTTCTTCTTGTGTTGTTTTCACCGATTGATCAAAGGATTCTGTTTGCCAGATAATTTCATGGGGCAGGAAAATGCATCTTCCTGGAGGCAGTGAGGTCACAGCCTCCAGATTTGCATTTTATCAATTTGAACATAATTTCGTGCAGAGTAGCAGGAAAAAGCAACCTGTGAAGACACGTACACAAGCACCTCCTACCCTCCCACCAGGGATCTGGTGGGACTCACTTCCTCAAGGGACAGGAGGAATTGTTCTGGGCAAAGCACATCCAGAAAGTTCAAAACCCTCCGGAATCTGCAGCACCACAGACAAGGCAACCTCAAAGGATCCACCCGCTGCTGTGCAAAACCCATTTCAGTAATCCCAAAACTCCAGACTGGTTTTGACTGGGATGGACCTTAAAGCCCATCCCATTCCACTCTCATGGGCAGCGACAGCTCCACTGGACCAGGCTCCTCAGGTCTGAACCCCCCAAAGCTGCTGTTTCATAACGGGGTTTTGCAAAGTAGAGACCTGGACAAGGCCTCCACCTTCCCTTGACTCACACCTCGGGTCTTCGAGAGCAAGGCCTTGGAAGTGAGATGGAGAACAGGATCACCATTAAACGTCTGTGGAAAGCCCAGCTCAGCTGTTTCAGTGGCCAAGGAGCCTGTGCCCCATATCCCAGCGGTCACGGAATGACAGACTCATTGAGGTTGGAAAGATCATTGGTCCAAACACCTGGACTTGGTTTCTTCTCACTCCCAAAACAACAGCAAGCCTCCATGTTTGCTCCTTCCTTATCCCTTCCTTATTCCTCACTTCTTTCACCATTTCTAATTCCCACAAGAGACTCCCGTGCTTCCAGTCAGGACTCGGTGGGTTTTGCAAGAGAAGGAGGGCCTGGAGCGATTGTAGGGTTGGGAAGGAAGGGGATGGGGGTCTGTGGCACCTCTTGGGTCATGTAGGATCTGATAACCCAGGCTGGGACAACAGAGACCTTGGGGAAGCTTCAGGCACAAGATGCCAGAGGTGGTTTGGGGACTTTTGGGAATTTTGAGGAGATAAGGTGAGCGTGGTCAGGGTGCTGCTGGTACCCACCTGCCACCCTCCGGGTTCGAAATAATTTCTGAAAGGAAACCTGGGCACATCCTGCTCCTTTAGGGAGTTTTCACTGAGTGCACAGGGTCATGCTGGAGCCCACAACAGTGGGAATGATCACCAGAGTCCACATTAACTCAGCAGATGAGAGAGCAACTTTGTGGCGTAAACCAGCAGGGAAACCCAGGAGGTCAAATGAGGAAGAGGCTGCAGCTCTTCCAGTAATTGGGGCCGTGTCAGGGGACAGATTTGGAGCTGAGTATTTACTGAAACTCCTCACAGAACAAAAACACCTCATAAAAGGCCCCTGTTACTTCCTGCTGGGTGGGTCACATGAAAAATGGGGTGTGAGAATGGAAGTGCTCAGGTGGAAAATGTCCCATGACAAGGTGAGCACCTGGGTGAGCAAGGGAAGCCAGTGGACGTCTCTAAATTTGGGATGGGATCATAATCCCCTGTTCCCCTGAGAACTGTCGAGAGCCAAGGCAGAGAGATGGTCAAAGAATCTTCTTCTGCAGCAGGATGTGAGAATGAGGTTCCTCAGAGCTGCCTGGGCCCTGGAGGGATCTCAGTAACTGTTCCACAGCTGAACCTCTCTCAGGACACCTATCTCAACCCTGACATCCACCTCACGGCCTGAGCAGAAGAATTTGCTGAAATTCCTGGGTTTTGCTATCTAGAAAGAGATAATCACATGAGTGAGATCTCTGTCTGTTTTCCAGGAAGGACTGAAAAGTTCTCACAAGAACTGACAATGCTGACCCTTTAACACGACATTTTCACTCAAGGTATTTATTGGAGCTGCTGAACTGGATGTTCAGGGCAGACCTCCCCATCCAGTCCCACACGACCCCCTGCCCTGACTGCTCTGTTATCTCCTGGCACCCACTGGCGCTGAGGTGACAGCACCCATGGGAACGGAGCAGGGGGATCCAGTGATCCCATAAACCCACCGGTGTCTGCCCAAGGATGCAGCTCCCACAGACCCTTTCCTCCCTCAGGCCCAGCTGGCAGTGTCCTGCAAAAAGAGGGGATGGACGTCTCCTCATCAGAGGGGAAGCAGAAAGGAAGAACATGATGGAGTCACAACTGGATTTAATTAATCCTGTTAATTGCTGTTAAGTCTCAAGAAACTCGATTTCCAGAAAGCTTCTTTTTCCTCCAAGATTTTGTTCATAATCCATCTATTCCCCAGGGAGATAAGTTCTCTGCTGCTGCTCCAGGAGCACCAGGAGTCCCGAGGGAGATGCGTGGCAAATGACAAAGTGTCCCAGGCCAGGTTGAACAGGGCTTGGAGCAGCCTGGGATAGCTGCTTGTGTCCCTTGTGTCCCTTGTGTCCACGGCAGGGGGAGAACGAGATGAGATTTGAGGTCCTTTCCAACCCCAAACAATCTGGGATTCAACGAGATGAGATTTGAGGTCCTTTCCAACCCCAAACAATCTGGGATTCTGGGATTTAACTGTTATTTTCTGCTTTGGTTCAGGGCCCAGTTGCTGTCACCCAGACATCCCTAAATCCAGTGTTAGCTCTGGCAGGAATATGGGGACTCCAGGATGGCTCTGGAGCAGGTTGTCCAGCTGGGCACCACAACTCAGCCCCTCTCAGGTGTTAAATCCCATCTGTTTTGTGGAGCAGCTGAAGATCTGGCCCAGGATTTTGAAAGACGGTGTTTCTTTGTTGCTGACAGAGCTGATTATCCAGTGATTTTGCAGAAATAACCCCAGGCTGTTGTTGGGAAAGGGAGGAGCAGCAGGAAGAGTGCAACGAGGTGAGTGTGACATGAACCCTCTGTGGCAGTGCCTGCAGAAGCTGTGCCCTCAGCCCTGCCAAGATCACGGGGCTGGGCTTGAACTGAAGATCACCCAATTAAGCAGGACTTTATTCCTGCCTTTTCCTCCACCCCATACTCCATCCCAAGCCACAGGCAGACTTTGACTCTTCAGGAGAAAGAACCCAGGAGGAGAATCACAGAACCATAGAACTGCTTAGGTTGGAAAAGACCTCCAAGATCATCGATTCTGATGTTCCCATCCCCCCAGAGCCCTCCATTCCTGGCATTTCCATAAGTTGGAAGTGGCCAAGGGACATTCCTGCCCATGTCCCAGGGCTTCTGCTGGGCTGGTTTGGCCCCAGCCGTGGTTGGGAAGCCGCCCTTCCCCTCGGAAGCATTGTGCCCACCCCGAGTCAGGCGCACCCACTCCACCAACACGTCCCGGGCGATGGCACTGAGTCAGTTCCTGTCCCTATGGCACCGCTCTATTCTCGAGGAGTGAGCTGGCTTTTTCCTGCCACTGGAAAATACACTTCTTTTACATCCTTTTTAAATTTTTTTTCCATTGACACGGATGTCTAGACTCCACAAAGGGCAGAAGGAAGGTGGGACAGCCCTTCTTCCCGGGTTGTTTCCAACCCCAGTGGGATTGGAGAGTTGGCTGGTTCACAAAGAGCCCCATTCATGAGGTTGTTTTGTCTCCCAGGGTGACCTTTCAGGCCTGAAGATCTCCGAGACATTGACAATGCAACCAAAATTGGTTCCACAGAAGTCTCCTGTGGTTTTCCTCCTCCTGTGGTGGTGGTCTGAGGACCCCACACCCCCTTGTGTCCCTCTAATCTGGAACAGGGAATGGAGCAGCTCCTTCCTGTTCAGCAGCACCAGAGGGGCTCAGTGAGAGTCTCCCTTGAGGAGGCCTGGACAACCTTTTTTGACCACAACCTCCACTTTTAGTGATGAAAATACTCTCCTTGATACCCCAAAATAGATTTGATCTGTGATTTTTCAGCAAATGTACCCAAGTATTCAAATGTTTATCTCAGCCCTTTCTGACTGAAGTGTTTTGGATTTGCCACTTAAAACAGCAAATTTTTCCTCTCTCCACTTCTCTTCAAAATTGTTTTGCTTTCCCTTAAATGCTGGGAAACTCAACACTGTGGAAATAGAAATATTTTTTGCCTTGATTTAAGTGAAAGATCCCATTTAAATCTCCTTTTCCTCTCTGGTTTGCTGGTACTCGTGAGAGCTGTGCGAGGGTAAAATCAAGTCTGAAATGAAACCTCTCCTTGTCTCACTTCAGCAAAGTGAGAAATGCTTCCCCCAGCGTCCTGAGGCTGGAACCAACATTTCCTGTGAGTAAAAACCAAAAAAATATGGAGACAAAGAGGAAAAATGGATCCAGATGAAGCATCAAGTGAAGAACACCATTTTTTGAGCCTCTTTTAATTTGTGCCACACTAAAAAAATCATTATTTGCAGAGGGCAGCAGCACCTCTCGTATGTTTAAGCCAGGGCAGTTTTCCCTCACCACAAAGCTTTGTGATGTCTCAGCACCTCTCCAAATTCCCACTTCTTACCACATTCCCTCGGATTTTGGTGTTTATGGGGTTTTTTTTTTAGTGATTAAGGGGTAAAATTCAGCCCTGGCATTACGGAGCTGGTGTGAGGCATTATCTTCTTCCTCCCTCCTCTTCCCCACCCTGCAAGTGTCACAATTTGCGTCCCTCTTAAGATCCTGCTTGGATCCTGCGTGGCCAGGAACCTCAACATCCAGCAGGTGTTGCCCCACAAGGTTTTGTCACAATTGCACAGCCCGGGGTGAGATCTGTTTGTTGAAAATATTTTATTGCTTTCTAAAAACCAGTATGAGTAAACTCCAAGGAGATACAGGAAGTAGACCAGCAAAACTGTTGAACACGCTGAATTCTCCGGAATTTTCTCTGCAGGAAGAGAGGCAGCTCTGTGAGGCCAAGCTGAGAAGACCCCACTTTGCCAGAATTCGGGGAGGTTGAGCTCCTCCGACTGCACCACTTTTATCCTTAAATTCCAGCACAACTTCAGGTGAAATCAATGAATTGGTTTCAGCTGGAGTTTGATCAGCACCTTGCACCTGAGTCAGGTAAGAATAAGATCAGCAGTTTTTGGAGGCGGAACAAGCCATAACTGCAGTGTTTGCCAAGGAAAACACCTCACAAAGGTTTGAGACTCCTTCCCAACTCCTCCTGGTCAGCAGCCACCACTCCACACTGCCCGTCCTTCCCAAAAAGTCCATGTCCTCCCATTCCTACACTCCAGGAGCCATCCCACCATGTCCCAGTGATGCCAGCAAGGTCATAGGTGAGCAGGTCTCCAGCTCCTTCCCTGTCTTTCAGGAGTTTGCAGGGAAGTTGGGCCCCTGGAGAAGACAAATGACTGCCTGGAGTGGCTGGAATTCCCTCCTCTGATCCTATGGAATTTGCACTCTGGAGGAAACGTGCCGTGAGATGGGAAGAGTTGGGCTGTAAGGCAAGAGACCAGCTCCTGGCATGCTCAAACACACGAGATTGCTCTCCTGAAATTCATAACGTGGGAAGGGAGGGTCTTCCCTAAAGCTTCAGCACCTCTAAGGATAAATTATTGGAGTCATCCAAACAGGAATTCCGCCCTGACTCTGAGCGTGAAATACAGAAATGGCATCTCAGGCCACGGCATTTCTTTGGAGAGCTGGGTTCTCCCAACAGAGGAAGGACCTCCCAGGTGGGGGTCAAAAATGGGTGACCTCCATTCTGAGGAAAACACAGCAGGAGACGCCCCCAGCTCCCGAGCCCACACTTTGCCAAGTCCATTGGATCCACCAGCACAGCACCTGGACACATCTCCCCTCCTCCTCTCCCACGGGACATGGGTCAGCGGTGGCCTTGGCAGTGCCGGGGGGACAGCTGGACTCCAGGATTTGAAAGGTCTTTTCCCACCTAAATGATTCTGTGGGATTCAAGTTTCATGCAGTGTTTTTCCCCCACCACATAATTCTGCACCACTCCACTCCACGCCCCAAATCCAAGGAATTCCCTCCCGGTGACAGGGATAAAGCTCTGTAGCTGTGGGGCCAGCCTGTCGCCGAAGGAACGCTTGCTTTGGTCGTGACCGATCTCCAGGGAAAGCTGGCAGTGTCCCTAAGGGAAAATTTTCCTGCTGGCTGCCTGTGGTTTGTAGGGCAGCGCCGCACTGGGATGTCTGAGCAGCGTCCATAGAAAGACGAATGAATCAGCCCTGCAGCTGGGAAGCCTCTCCCATTCCCCAATTTGGCCGAGAAGGCGTTTTCCAGCAGACGACGTCCCGGCGCGCACGGAGCTGCCGGAGTCAGAAGCGGGTGTGGCGCTCGCAGCCGGAATCGGGAGCGGGATCCGGCCCCGGCTCCGCCAAGGCAGCTCTGCCCACCCCGTTGTGCACAGCAGGGCCACCACTCTGGAGTTCTTCCCGGCCTTTTGTGGGGCAAGTGCCACTGGTAGGGACCACCAGGTGTTTCTTCTGCACCTGCTCCAGGATCTGCAGCACCTGGAATGAGTAAACACAGCTGGGAGTGGGTTAGGAATTAGGGGAGAGCACTGATTTCTTCTCCAGCTGTTGAAATAATCAAATAATCATAAGATAATGGGTTGGAAGGGAGCTTTAAAGGTCCCCTACAGGCAGGGACACCTTCCACAAGATCTTCTCTTTCGAGTCTCTGGCTCAGATTTGGGATGACACAAATCATTTCTGCACTCAGAGGTCTCTGGGATGGGTGAACATGGAGAGCCTGCCCCACAGAGGTCCATGACCTTGGATCTCAGAGCCCTTTCCATGGATGAATCAGCCCCACCTTGCCCAGTCCCCAGCTCCACAGAGGTGCTCCGGAGCAGGATCAGGACAGAAACGGGGAGCTCTGCTCTTGTCCCTCACACCACTCTGGGATAACTCCTCGTGCTATCACAGACTTCTCTGCTTCCTTATTGAATTAGGAACCCCCAGGTTGAAACTCATTCGATGGAGAAAGGGAATGGAAATTAAATCCAGCTGAATTTCACCTGAGACTTGGGGATGATGCCGACTCGGAAGAATCCAATGTTGCCACTGTCGATCTTGGTGCAGTCCACCACGGTGGAGGCAATGTTCTCTGGAGAAGGGCCACCACAAAGAACTGCATCCACCTAAAACCAGCAGATTTGCACACCAAATTCCCCTTGGAAAAGGAGAGTTTCCCCTCTCAACACAGCAAATGATTCTCATCAAAGGCAATGCTGCTCCTTCCTGCCCCACTGCAGCGACATCAGCGCTGGATTTGGAAGGAATGAACTTCAGAGGACAGGGAGAGCTCTGTGGGGTGCAGGTCAGGGGTGCAGCACAGACAGGTTTACAGCAGCTGAGCAGCTCTGGAAAAGTCCCATCCACAAAGAAAATGTGTATGAGTTTCTGCTTTCTGAGGAGTTAGAGGGGAAAGATTTGCAGCAGCTCTTGTTTAAAGCTGCCCTCGCATAAAGCTGCCGTGAAGATACAGAGTGTAAAACCCTGAGAATTCAGTCATGAAACCGTGGAATCGTGGAATCATCCTGAGCTGGAAGGATCCACAAGGACCATCAATTCGACCCCTGGCCCTGCACAGACACCCCAACAATTCCACCCTTCCAAACGCTCCTGGAGCTCTGGCAGCCTCGGGGCCGTGCCCATTCCCTGGGGAGCCTGGGCAGTGCCCAGCACCCTCTGCAGGAAGAACCTTTCCTGCTCTCCAACCTAAATCAATGTAAGGCAATGAAAGGCCGTGACCATGGCACTTCCATGAAAGCTCTAAAAACCAGGAATATTTTGGAGCTTGGCACCAGCTTTTGCCCAGCTCCAGCTTCAGATGGGAATCCCTGAGTTCTCACAGCCCAATTCCAGCTGGAGCCTTGGCACATTCCGACACCAGGATTTGATTGCTGTAAGCAAGAAGGAACTTTTTATTGCTCCCATCCTCCCGTGTTGGAATATGAACCGACTCACGTTGCCAAGCCATAACCACACTGTGTAAAGCAGGAGAGGTTTGGTTTCCCACCAAGTTCTGCGCTTTAAAATTTTCCTTCTCTTTGATAACAGCATGAGGAGCGTCCATGAGATTTCTTAAATTAGAGGCTTTCCCAGGTTCCTGATACCATCTACTGATTTGCCTTCTGGGAACAAAGTGGTTCCATTTTTCCATCCCCACACCTCGTGGTTACCTTATCTCCCAGCTTGGCATACACTTGGTTGTGGTGGGTCGTGTCGGCCTCTCCCGTCGGGTTGGCTGACGTGACCACAATGGGGCCAACCTGGTGACAGAAGAACGGGAATCAAAGCCCTGAGCAGGATTTTGGGGATAAAACAGGTGACTTGAGCTCTGAACTTCGTCTGTGACTCTGAAGAGAGCTCCGTGGGGCTCACCCAGGTGAGGCACCTACTTTGCAAACTACTACAGTCCCACCAAGCTGCGTTTGAGTGACCAGCACTGACAAATTCGGGTTTAGTGATGATGGCCATGAAATGACATCTTGTTTTCCAGCAACAAAGACCTACAATGTCTGTCCTAGAACACTCAGGGTGTCACAGTTCCTCTGGCCACTTCCTGCACCTTCTGAAGCTAGTCCAGCCTCAGAGGAGCCTGTGCTTCCAACAGTGTCCTACGTTGGAAATGAAACTGTGTCTGTTAATGGGATTTTCCTGGTTTCCTGACCTGGTGGTTTCTCCTTTTTCCCTCTTTGCTGCCCTAAAATCCCTCCCAGCTGCCTGCAGACTTCCCTGTTCTCACAGAAGGGGACTGGTCACCAGGGCTGAGGTGCTCTGACTCACCAGGTCGATGAGGTGTGTGGTGACAGAGCAGTCGGGGATGCGGATGGCCACACTCTGAGGGGTTCCAACGTATTTGGCGGAGTCCTTCATTCCCAGGAAATCCACCCATTCACCTGCACCAAGCAGAGTCACACAGCACTTAGAGATGTCCATCAGTCCAAACACGATGATCTTACCAGGAATATCCCCGTGGAACACGTGGTGTTGCAGGGGTTCACAGTTTTAGGAATTTTGAACCCAGAGCTCTCCAAAGACCATGGAATTAACAGCATTTCCTCACCTCTGGGAATGACCAAGCTAATGGGAGATGGCCAGGCAGCCTCCATGAAGTCCCAGAGGAGGGGAGTGAACAAATGCCTGGCAGGTTCCAGTTGCTTTAGGCTGGAAATCCAGAGGGACATGGGGCGATCCTGAGCCTGGCGCTTGGACCTGGAAAAGAGGGAAGAAAAGATGAGGCTGGAAGTAAGAAGGGGGTTTAATTTCCAGGAAAGGAAACTCTTGGTGAGGTGTAGAGCTAAGACAAGGTGTGCAGGCTCTGCCCCATGTCACCAGTCTGGAGTTAAAGGAGGACTGTTCAACAACTGACTGGGTGGGAAGGGACATTAATGACTATTCCCAATCAGGAACGGAATCAGTCTTTTCCAAATCAAGGCTTTAACTTCTCGTATAATGGTGGGTAAAAATCTGAATGGCCCAGGTTCTGAGGAAACCCCACCAACACGAGGGGTAGCAGCTCGCAGCAAGAGTCTGCTGTCACCAGAGGGGCTTTGCTGTGACAACATGGACCTGCAAGCAAGAACAATAACCCCCCACCCCACTTGCCACTGGTCTGGGTTTCTTGTGGTGTCCAAGTCACCCGGCTCCATCAGCCTTCGGTATCCCAGAACACAACCACAGCTCAATTCCCTCCTTTCCTCACCTGGATCTTCTCCCCACCTTGCTGCTCCCACCGAGGCTGAGCTGCCTTGCTCTCAGCAGGTGCTGTAGCCGGCACTCAGTACCAGCTCTGAGTTCTAGAATGTTCCTGAGGCCAGCCCAGGTGCCAGGACTCACCGGTGAGCCTTCTCCACGGCGTCAGGCCGGTTGCAGGCGGCCACCAGCACGTACACGGTGTCCGTGGGGATGCCACAGGTCCCGCCGTTCCTCAGGATATCTGTTGGCATGGGAACAGGGCACGAGCCCGTGAGTGACAGGTGAGGGCTGTAATTCCCATGGCAGAGCTGTCACAGCCAATTTGGTGCTCTCCTCTCCTTTTCCCATTTTCCCAGCTTTCCTCCAAGGCGACATCTGGCATTTAGGGGGGTTCTGGGCCAGAGGTGGAGAGAGCAAGGACCAAGCATCGGCTCTGCTTTCTCTGTACAAAGCTCTGGGTGGCAGCCCCAGCTTGGAGGATTCCTGGATCTCAGACTGGATGAGGACACAAGGAAACGGTGCAGGAGACACAGCAGGGAATGCTCTGCTTCACTCAGCTCCTGACCCCGTGACTTGGCCCACTTCACCAAAATGTCACCATGTTATCCTGGTTTCCTCATCAAGGCCAGGTTGGATGGGGCTTGGAGCAACCTGGTCTAGTGGAAGGTGTCCCTGTCCACGGAACAAGATGGGCTTTAAGGTCCTTTCCCACCCAAACCGTTCTGTGATCCTCTGATTGGGATAATGTCCTTTTAAGAGTGTTCTGCTACAAAACCTCCCAGAATTTCCCCTCCATCCCCACGTCCTGCCCTCTGTTTTTCCCTTACCTGCAATTCTCTTGACTGAGGAAGCTTTCCTGGCAGGCAGGTGAAGGCACTTGGTCGCTCCTGCCCCGACACCGCTGAGCTGCACCACGGGCCCCCCCATGGGCAAGCAGCAGCCCTCAAAGGTACTGCTGGAAAGGGCAGCCAGGAAGCAGTAAAAGCTGACCAGCCCGAAGATGAGGGTGGCAGCGATGTCGTATCCAGTGGGAAGAGCGTGGATGGCATCCAGCAGGAAGCTGACAGCGATGAGCATGAACGTGAGGGAGTAGAAGAACCAGGCCATGTTTAAGAAGAGCGAGCAGAAGACAACGAAGCTGTTGAAGAGCATGAAGGCAGCGATGCCCACAGCTGCGTGGAAGCTTCTGGTGGTGCCATAGAGGCCACCATACCTTGTCAGGCCCCAGATGATCCACATGACAGCGTAGAGGATGAAGGCGCTGCTCTCCAGGGTTTTACCCCGGGCAAAGGCCACGGAGCCGCCAAGAAGCTTCAGGATCCCACCAGCTACCACCACCCATGGAATGACAACGGTGGCAAGGGGAGCCTGGGGGTCTCCTGGGGTTGTTAGAGCAAAAGAAGCCAGGACACTGCAGGCATAGGCAAGGACTTCTGCATCTGCATACTTGGAATAGCCCAGGTAGGGAGCGTGAAGGTCCAGCCCTTCCCGGAGCTTCAGGAGGCTGCTGCGAGCAAGGAGGGCCCTCACAGCGCCCTTCCCTGTGGGGATCTTGGCCCTCGCCCTCACATTGTACAGGTGAATCAGAGCCACCAAGGCTGAGGCCACAAAAATGGCCACTGCCACGCCTTGGGGGCCACCTGCAAAAAAGCCCCTGGGGCTGCAAGCCAAGGCAATGCAGTAGGTGACAAAAACCAGCAAGTACAGGCCATCCACAGGGCTCTGAAGGGAGAGAAAAAGAGCCAAGACAGCGAAAAGAATGGAGAAAACCACCAGGAATGGGGTAGGGAAAGATGGCTCCTCTGGCTGCCAGGTGGGGTACAGGAGGCAGTAACCTGCAGCGAACTGGAGGATGGAAGTGAAGCCAAAGGCTGTGGCCGTGAGAACGTCCATTGCACGGTAGGACAACACACAGATGCCAATCTGGTAGGTGCCAGCTGCCCACAGCCAGGGCACGTGGCCCAGGAAGAGTCTGTGGGTGACCCCCAGGAGCCTGCAGCAGAAGACACTGGCTGACAGCATGTTCAGGAGCAGCCCGGGGGCTACAAAGGGATTGGTGCCACCAGCCCTGCCCCGGCTCTGCTCCTGGGCCTTTTTCTTGGCGAGATCCGTGCCAGGGAGGGCAACTTTCCCTTTGGTCAGGAGGTAGAGGATCCTCCCCAGAGCAAAGTAGCCTCCGACCAAGCAGACAACGAGGTGCCCGCAAGCCACGGCCGAGGGGCCGAGCGAGGAGCTGTAGTGCAGGGCCACCTCGTGGGCACTGGCCAGGGACACGGCGGCAGCCAGCAGGGCCAGGACGGGCTCCCCGCAGAGGAAGCCCACCACGGCCACCAGGAGCAGTGCCAGGGTGAAGGTGGCCAGGCCTGGCAGCAGGGCATCGCGGGAATCCCCCGGCTTGGCCAGCGCTCCCTGCCCTGCCAGGACGAGGATCACTCCGTAGCCACACCAGAACGCAGAGAGGGTCAGGCACAGGGACACCAGCAGGGAGGCATTCCTGAGGCTTCTCCGGATCCCTGGGGAGCAAATGGAGACAGGGCAGTGATTTCAGACAGTGGGATGTGGGAAGCGGGAGTCAGGAAAGTGGGAAGCAGGATCATTATGGAGCCAGGATCAGCACAGGTCCTGCCTGATGATGGATTCATCCTGGAGAAAACCACACTCTGCAGCTACCTGGAAGGAGGTTGTAGTGAGGGGTCAGGCTCTTCTCCCAGGGAACAAGCAACAGGACAAGAGGAAATGGCCTCAAGTTGTGCCAGGGGAGGTTTAGATTGAATATCAGGGGAAAATTCTTCATGGAAAGAGTTGTCCAGCCCTGGCACAGCTGCCCAGGGCAGTGGCGGAGTCCCCATCCCTGGAAGTGTTCAGAAACCACATGGATGTGGCACTGGAGGACATGGCTTAGTGGTGACCATGGTGGCAGCGCTGGCTGATGGTTGGACTTGAGGATCTTTAAGGTCTTTTCCAGCCTGAACACTGCTGTGATTTGGTGATTCTGGGATTTGATGTTCTCATTGCTACGAGTTATAAAGGATAAATAATTCAACATTCATTCTAGGAAGTGTGGATTTTGCTCTAGGCAGTGATTGTTTTCTCTCAGATAAGCAGTCATTGTCTCTTGGCATTTACCCACAGGCATTTCAACCATGGATGCTGGAAGCACTCTCAGAAAGCCTGGGAGAGAAATCGTGTACTCAGTGTGTTAAAACTCCGAGATCCTGGTAGAGCATTTGTTTGAAACAAACGTTGATTTCTTTTCTTGCCTCTAGAGGAAAAATTTGCTGTGCCATGGAATGGGTTGGGAGAGACCTCAAAGCCTATCCAGTGCCACCCCTGCCACGGGCAGGGGCACCTTCCACTGTCCAGGCTGCTCCCAGCCCCAATGTCCAGCCTGGCCTTGGGCACTGCCAGGGATCCAGGGGCAGCCCCAGCTGCTCTGGACAGCACATTCCTCTGGGAGAAGGGATGAGTGGTCCAGTGAGGCTGCCGTGGTCTGTATCCCGTTGGCAAAGCAGACCTGGACGTGCAAAGCTGTGGGAGGGAGGCCTTGGGCCTGGCCAGCCCCAGATCTTACCTGCATAGGCCAGAAGAGCCGACAAAATCAGCAGCAGGACGCCGAGAGCGGTGCTGGGGATCAGAGGGGCGGCTCTGCAGGAGCTGTAGAAGTGCACGGCCAGCAGGAGAGATCCTGTGGGACACGGAGGGGGGAAGCACAAAGAGCTGGTAAGCTCGGCCCAAAACCCAGGAGAGAATCAGCATGAACAGAGCAGGGGACAGAGGAAAAATAACAGTGCAAGATCTGCAAACAGGAAAGCCTAAGGGGCTGGTGGAGTGGAACTCGGTTTGTGCCCAGAGTCTTGCTTCTTTCTGGGTGCCTGGTTTGAAAAAACGTGGAGTTAATCATCTGAGGTTGCCCAGAGAGGTTGGGGATGCCCCATCCCACCAAGGTCAGGTTGGACGGGGCTTGGAGCAGCCAGCTCGAGGGGAAGGTGGGATCATCTTTAAGGTCCCCTCCAACACAAACCCTTCTGGGATTGTATGGAAGAGTTTGGAAGTGCTCCCCTGTTGCCAGATAAAGGTAAAAATCCACAGCTCCAGCTACACAAAAGGCAGACAGACACACACACCCTGCAGATGATCCCTCCAGCCCTGTGCCGACGGAAAACCGGCCGAAAAATCCGGGAAGACGGAACACAGAGAAGGAGCAAGTGAAAGGGACTGAACACAGAAACCAGAGCGGCGGGGAGAAGGGCTGGAAAAGGAAAGGGCAGGAAACCGCATCCAAATCGAGATGATTTACTACAGTGACTATGAAAAAGTTTGGATTTGCTTCCCACCCAGCGTGGAACGAGTACAGAACTTCAGGCCAGCCCTTGGAAGCCAACACAAATATTTTGTTGGCTCCTGAAGCCGGCGCAGGGATCTCTGGATCGAAAAGCTTTACCCACGCAAAGAAGGCTGCGGATAAACAGCGTTTTAGCCCCCCTGGAAAAGGGGGGTGTCCCGGAAAGCTCTTGCCAAGCCCGTGTCCCGTGCCAGGAGGGATCCCTACCTGCGGAAATGCCCAGGAGCCCGATGCAGGAATGCAGTGACTCAGCCCCGCTGCCGCCCATCCCTGCGCGCTGGAGCCCCGGCCAGGGCTGCACTGCTGCCGCTCCTTCCTCCCATGCTCTTTATAACCAAACCATCGCCGCTGCCGCCGGTCCTCCCTGCTCTCCACCCCTTTTCCCTACAAACCTCTTCTGTTCCCGCTGCTCGCAGCATGCGGGAGGAAATGCAAATGAAGCTCTGGCTGCAGTAAATTCGGGGCTGTGAGTCAGCGTGGGCTGCTGGTAGCTCCCTCCAGGGGCCTCTTAATTTTACTGTTGATTAACCCTTGTTAAAAAAGACACTTGAAAAAATAAGGCTGAGGGTTTATTGCTGTTAGTGCCTTTTTTGCTGCTGCCAGTGAGGAAATCACACTGGTTAAAACGAAGGTTTTTGCAAGCATCCACCTTGCTGGAGCAAACAAGCGCTCTGCAAGCCCAGCAGCTCCTTGGGGACCAGTTGTTTCTCCTCACACTGGCCACGGGCCTGCTGTTTGTCCCTGTCACAGCTCTGAATGCCTGGCACCAGCCCCCTGAGCTGGGCAAACCCAGGGCAGACTCAGTGCCATTCCCTTCAAGGTGGCTTCTGTCCGTCTGTCACTCCACATCCAGCTCAGCCCGCACAGAGGAGCCTTGCTGCCTTTCCAGGTCAGGAGAGAGTGTCAGACACTGCGAGGGTTGTATCCCAAAGGGGACATGAAGGAGCTGGGACAGCTTCCTGCTGCTTCCCACGGGAAACCTGTGGTCAGGGCATAAAGGTGTTTATGGGTGGAGGGGAGGCTGCAGAAGGCAGTGGGCACCGGCCTTGGGATCATCATGCTGGGCCATGGGTCAGGTGGGAGCTGTCAGAGAACTGCTCCGAGAGCTGACAGAGCTTTGATCCCCCTGTTGTTGTGTTTGTGGTGAAGGACCAGCGTAGGGACGGTTCCCATGAGGGACCCAGCTCCAGTTAAAGCAATTCCCACTCTCCTGACCAGATAAAAGGTGCAGAACAGTGAGCAGAGCTTTGCCCTGACATTGCTGGGCTGGCCAGGGATGGCTCTGCAGAGCCCCTCAGCAGATCCTGCTCTGTGCTCCCCCATAAATCCTGTTCCACAACCAGGGCCGGAGGACAGGAAAGCTGCTGGGAATGGGGCTTGGAGCTGCACTGGCTGGAGCTCCAAGTCAGGCCTGTGGGGTCATCCAAGACGTGTTGGAGCTGTGACAGCATCCAGAACAGCCCCAGAGCTGTCAAAGGACCCTGCTCCTCTGGCTCCCTGAGCCAGCTGCAGCACGATGGCAGCTGGATCCAGCTGGATCCCTGCCACTGCTCCCAAACTTTCCTGTTACCTTTAACTGTGCTCACCCTTCAGGAAGAGGGTCCCTTCCCTGCCCTCCTCGCTAGAACCCTGGTGCAGGTTAAAGCCACGTGTTAACACAACAGATGTGTGCAGACACGGCCCCCCAGGCTAGAATAACCCAGCTGAGAAATGTCTTTTATCATTCATCTCTTCAGGGCAGAGAGTCCTTTAGGGCTCCCGTGTCTATGCAGACAGATGCTTTTCCAGGGGGAGGAAACAAGCCTGGCTGGTCCAGTTGCACCAATTATCCCAGGAAGGGGAACCAGCCCAGCCAGTTTACGACAGGCGGGGGTAACTGATGTGGTTGGCAGCAGGCAGGCTGTGGAAATCCTCAGCCTCTGGCTACTTTGTCCCATCGCTGACAGGACTGGTCCCGGAGCAGCTGCAGGAAGGAGAAATTACCTGCCCAGGTTGCAACATCACCCAACTGTTTTTGAATGCAAGAGGAAATAATACAGCCCTAAAGCATAGCTAGGGTTCCTTAGATAGCGAAACAAACAGCAAGAGAAAAGCTTTGGGTGTTTTTCATGCATATCTCAGTTTAATTTCTGTTCTGGGCAGTGAAAATAACTGAGGGGCACAGCCTGGGTTGGATTAGTGGGACTGCAAGGCCTCTCACATGTTTCTTGTTCCTGCTTGTCCAGGTAGCAGCTGGGTGCCTGAAATCCCTCATTTGGGGAGAAACATGCCATAAATGAAGTCACAAGCAGCAGCAGCAGTGAGCCTCCTCCTCAGGCCTGCCCTGACCAACCACCCTGCCAAGCCACGAGTCCATTACCCACAGGATGTGCTTCATGGCTCTCCCAAAAATGACAGAGCCCCAAGGAGCATGTCTTATAAATAACCCCTGAAAAACACCCCTCGGCCATGTTGTGGGAGTTTTCTGTTCTCTCAGCCTCCACCAAGGCTGGGCTGAAACAGAGGGGTACAGGATCATCTCCGTGTGAGCAGAGCCGGGGTGGGAGGAACGAGCTCCGGACACTGAGTCCGGCTGCCAGGGGCCCCTCCAGAGCTCAGGGCTCCACCAGCTCCTGGCACCACTTCCCTGGAATTAAATAAATGGAGAGGTGGTGCTGTTGATGAGGAATGCCCTTATGCCAGACACCAAGAAGTGTTTGGGCGCTTTCGCAGGCACAGGGTGGGGTTGTTGGGGTGCCCTGTGCAGGGCCAGAAGTTGGACTTTGTGGATCCTTGTGGGTCCCTTCCAACTGCATGACTTGATTAATTTCTAAACTCAGGGTGCAAACGACTACAGCAAAGTGTGAAATATCCACTTTTGGGAGATGGGATCTGAGGGCAGGAACACTCAGGATCAGAAAGGAAAGTGTTGGTGTTAAAAGTCCAAAGCAGCCTGTGCAGTGCAGGGTTTAAAGCAGGGGGAATGCACTGGCTGGAATCCTGGCTCCGGGCAGGCTCCCTTCAACACCATCTCCTGTGCAAAGGTTTCGGTGCTTTAGCCTGAGCTAGAATGGAAAATCAACAGCTGAGGAGGGAAAACACAGCTGCTCTGTTGGGCAGAGCACGTCAGCTGGGGCTGCTCTGGAGACAACGTGCTGGGAAGGAGATCTGTAAGGGAGCAGCCAGTTGAGGAAACAAATAATATTTACACGCCCTGCCTGTGGAACTGGAAATAAAACCTCCTTGCCAGCAAGAAACCCCAGCCCAAGCCTGCCGGCCCCACCTGCTCCTGGGGGAGGGCTGCGGCTATAAAGGGCTGCAGGCGGCGAGCGGAGCTCACAGCGGCGCGGGGCTCTCCGGGGAACCCCGCTGCTCCCGGGACACCATGGCCAAGCGGGTGGCCGTGGTGCTGGCTGGCTGCGGGGTGTTCGATGGCAGCGAGGTCCACGAGGCTTCGGCCGTGCTGGTGCACCTGAGCCGGGAGGGGGCACAGGTAAGAGGATCCCGCTCCGGCGCCTTGTGCCGGCTCTGCTCCGCAGCCTCTCCCCTCCTCGTCTCTGAGACAAACTCCTCAAGAGCCAAGCAGCGATGCCTGGAGTGTTGGGGATGGTGTGGGGAAATCCCTGCTCAGCTGGGCTGTTGGATTGGCGTGGGGCTCTGCATCCAAACTCTCCAAGAGACTTTCCTGAATGCTTTTTTCTCTCCGCTTTTGCCTTCTTGCTCCTGCTGTTTCTGTTTAAAAGACAGCTTGGGCTGTTTGAAATTCATCTTTTCAAAACCTCAGAGGGTAGGAGTGAAAATAGAATCGGAGAATCCCAGAACGGTTTGGGTTGGGAAGGACTTTAAAGCTCCTCCACTCCACCCCTGCCACGGGCAGGGACACTTTCCACTATCCCAGGGTGCTCCAAGCCCCGTCCAGCCTGGCCTTGGGCACTGCCAGGGATGAGAGAACAGAAAAGGGTTCGTGAGTTGAACTTGAGGAGGGGTAAAAAAGGTGCAGCTGCCCGGAGAGTCAGGAGAGCCGCTCAGCGAGACTGGGAAAGGAAGGAGGGAAACCCCTGGAATATCACACTCAGCTGTGAAGCACCCGCGTGTCTGGGTCGGATCCGTTCCCCTGGCAGTGGGAATTGCTCTGTGGAGCACAGAGGCACAGGGGTGACCCGCATGTGCCAGCCCGCCCAGTTCCAAACCATTCCAGCCCTGCCCTCTCTGTCGGGCTCCGGGATGAGCCTTGTCCGGAGGTTTTCTCCACTGGGCTTAATTTTGCCTCTTCCTCTCCCGGAGCTGCTGCAGCCGCGTCCCTCCTGCCGTGTCCCAGTCCAGCAGGCTGGGAGCCCATCCCGCTCTCATCCCTGGAGCGGCAGGGGCCTCTAGTGGAGGAACCTCGGGCGTCATCCCAATCCCTCCTTTTCCAAGCAAACAGAGCAGCACGGAACGGGATATTTCAGCTGGAAGGGGGGAGAGCTCAGCACCTCCCTCTCCACAGGAAGCTGCCACCAGGTTGCCCTTCAGCCTCCTTGTCTCCCACGTAGATAATTCCGGAGCCCTCGGCTGCTCTCACGGGACATTCCTTCCTGCCCCGTCCCCCTCCTCGGGACACCTCGGTGTTCCTGAGATCCCTCTTCAATCGTGGGGCCCAGAACTGCACAGGTGGCACAGTCCCAAAATCTCACCCTCCCCTCATAATTTCCGCACGTGAGCTTGAAAGTGCTGAAGGAAGGGGAAGCGTTTTCCAGAGAAAAAACACTCTGGCTTTGGGAAAACAGGAGGTGGGGAGAGGAAAGCCCAAGTCCTGTCCCTGTGGGACAGCAGCTCTCTGGGTGGTCACCTGGCAAGAGGGATTGGTTGGGATATGGATGGAATCTTCAGACCCCAAACAAGCTGTTCTGGGCACAAACTACTAAAGGTTTCCGTCCCTCCCTCCCAGCTCTTTCCCAAGAAAGCCCCTCAGCATTCCCACACACTCCCTGTGCCCTTGCCACGTTTGTCCATCATTCCTGAAGGATAACAGCCCTATCCCCTCCCTCCAGGCAGAGGTTTATGCTCCCAACATCCCCCAGATGCACGTGGTGGACCATGTGAAGGGGCAGCCGACACCGGAGCAGCGCAATGTCCTGGTGGAAAGCGCCAGGATAGCCAGAGGCAACATCAAGGACCTGGCTACACTGGATGTCAAGGGGCTGGATGCCCTCATCATTCCAGGTAGGATGTGTGGGGTCTGCCTGTCCACAGCTTAGATATTCCGTAAGTCTGGAATGAGAGGCACAGGCTGGAAGCAGGGCTCAGGAGCAGAGCTGTGTTCCGTCCCTGCTGGCACTGTCACGCCAGTTTGGAGTTAGATGAGGACGTGGCAAAGCCAAGCTGATCCCAGGAGGACAGGACTGCAAACCGAGTTGTCCAGAGCTGTGTTTTCACTGGATGGAAAACCATCCCTTCCCTCAGCAGCACCCTTCCTCCTCTCTGGGAGAGCCCAGGGCTCAGGAGTGGAAAGCTCGGCCGCTGGGGTGTTCCAGTGGGGATGGACGAGGCCTGGAGTGAGGATTGAGGCAAAGGAAAATGTGTCTGTGCTCCACAATAACCCAGGAGAGAGCTGTGGGTGGAGCACAGCTCCCACTGGAGCATCGAGGCCGTGCTGCTTCCGTTCGCTGGGGAAGCAAGGGAGGCGCTTGGATGTCTCAGCTCCCAAAGGTTCAGGATCTCAGGTTTTAGTTCTTTTATTGACCCTGGACAAATGCTGCCATCCATCCAACCCACCTTGACATTCCACCCGGCAAAAATCCCTCCCTGGGTATAATCTCCAGCCTAAACTGCTTCTCTTTCCTCAGGTGGCTTCGGGGTGGCAAAAAACCTGAGCACTTGGGCCACCCAGGGCAAGAACTGCAGCATCTCCAAGGAGGTGGAGGACGTCCTGCGGGCCTTCCACGCTGCCCACAAACCCATCGGGCTGTGCTGCATCTCCCCAGTGCTGGCAGCCAAAATCTTCCCGGGCTGCGAGGTGACCGTGGGGCACGACACGGAGTGTGAGCAGTGAGTGACCCGGGGCTTGATGGCAATCCCACCAGGGCCCCCCAAAGTCCCCAGCAGCCTGGCCAGGGGTCCTGGCCTGCTGTTGGCTGAACATTATCTCTGAGAACTCGGCTCTGCTGCCTCCAGTGAGGCCTTCAGGAACTCTGGCCCCTTTGGGGACTTAGCAGGGAAAAGCAGAAGCTCTGGAAGCCTCATTTAATCATTTCTCAACAGAGCAGAAGGAATGGTCCAACACCAGATCTGTTTGCATTTTTGTGACTTGTTTCCACAGCTCTGATGGCTTCAGATAAGACACTTTATTTTAAACTAATTTAAATGGAATTTATTATTTTGAGTTAAATATTTGCCTCCCTGATGCCTCACTGACCCAGGGCAGGAAGAACCTTTGCTGACTCCAAGTTAAGCAGATCCAAGGCAGGAGCAGGGTGGCTGCACAAGGCTCGGGGTGTTAAGAGAGGGAGGGAGTGAAACTCTTCCATCCTCCAGGGAAGCTGTGGCTGGATCCTCCCAAGGGCAGGCCAGGGAATGTGATGGCTTTTGCTAGGAAGGAGTTCTATCACCAACTTGTAGGAAGTTGGTGAAAAATCCCCACCCCAAACCTAAATCTAATTGTTGTCCAGGGAAGCTGTGGCTGCCCCTGGATCTCTGGCAGTGTCCAAGGCCAGGTTGGACAGGGCTTGGGCCAACCTGGGATAGTGGAAGGTGTCCCTGCCCATGGCAGGGGTGGAATGGGATGAGCTTTAAGGTCTCTTTTCACCCAAACCATCCTGGGATTCTATAAACAGGAACACTGGAGTGGGCAGAATTGGGTAGAAGAACACCCATAGTGGAACTTCAGGTTTTATTTTGGCTTTACTTCAGATTTTTAACTCATTTGAACAGGATGTTTTCCTGTTGTATAGTCCTGGAGAAACTCCTCGGGCAGGAAAAGATTGGGCTCTCACTGAGCAGATTTTGTGCAGTGACCACAGACTTTGCACTCTGGGCTCTCACCAAACCACTGTGTGTGGGACACGTTCCCCACTGCAGGTTTTTATTCCCTGCTCCCTTGCAGGTGGCCCTATGCCAAGACTGCTGAGGCCATGAAGGAGCTGGGCTGCAGACACGTGAACTGCCAGGTCACCGAGGTCCACGTGGACGCCAGGAACCGGCTGGTGACCACCAGCGCCTTCATGTGCAACGCCCCCATCCACGACATCCACGACGGCATCGGGAAAATGGTCCGAGAAGTGCTCCAGCTGGCCTGAAGGGCCCAAGGGCATCCAGCTCCCCTTGCACGGATAACGCCCTTCTCCTTTCACACAGCAGCAGGAAAATGGCACTCAGCAGCTCTGCCCCCAGACCTCTGCTGGCTGCTGAGGAGGGGGAATCCTGGAGCTGTTGTGTTCTGCGAAGGACACATCACAAACTGGAGGGAGCTGGGCTGGGAGCTGGCATGGAATCGTGGAATGGTTTGGGTTGGGAGGGACCTTAAAGCTCATCCAGTTCCAATCTCTGCCCACGGGCAGGGACACCTCCCACTGTCCCAGGCTGCTCCCAGCCCCAATGTCCAACCTGGCCTTGGGCACTGCCAGGGATCCAGGGGCAGCCCCAGCTGCTCTGGGCACCCTGTGCCAGGGCCTGCCCACCCTCCCAGGGAAGGAATTCCATCCCAATATCCCATCCAGCCCTGCCCTCCCTCAGCTTTAGGCCAGGCAGGAGCCAGGGCTCAGATTCAGCTGCTCCCCACGCCCCTCCCTCCGAGCACTGAATTGTGGCCAGAGGAAGGAACCCAGTTCTGCTACCAAATAAAACCTGATGCTTCTACTGGATCCTGAATTGTGCTTCTGTCTCTGCCTTTCCCTCCGGGTCAGCCGGGAAAATGACACAGGAGGAAACCCCCAGCACCAACCCCCCCTGTTTTGCTGGGATCTGTGAGGACCCAGACTGGAGCAGGAATGTGACATCGGTGAGAGCAGCAGCACGAACCTCGTGGCCCCAGCCAGCTCTGGTGGGAAGAGGTGACCTTGTTCTCCTGCATGAACAGAACCAGGGAATTCCAGGTTGGAAGGACCTCAAGGCCCAGCTGGTCCAACCTTTCTTGGTAAAAATGCTGTGTGGACAGGATGGCCCAGCAGCCTGTCCTGATGAGCCCTCAAGTGTCCCAACGTGGGGAATCCACCCCTTCCAAAGGCTGCTCTTCTCACTGTGCAAAGTCCTCTGGTGCCCATTCAGAACCTCCCCAGGAATACCCTGTACCCATTATCTCTTGTCTTTTCCTCATGAAAAGGGAGTTTCCACCTCCTTTGCAGCCACCCTTCAACCACCAAACATGATGACAAGGTCTCCCCTAATTCTCATTTTCCCAAGGCTGAACAACCTCACTTCTCTCAGCCTTTCCTCACCTGGGAGCTCCCCAGGCTTTGGCTCATCTCTGTGGCCTTTCTCTGGATCCTCTCCAGCTTGGCCACATCTTTCTTTTGGCGAAGTGGGGATCTAAACTCTTTCCAGAACTCTTAAAATAAGACACTTTACTTGAAATCCAACCCCATGTGCAGCCTCTGAGCATCCCTGCGAGCACACAGAGCTCCCAGCACAGCACTGGGCATGTCCTTCTGCAAAGATTCCTCCAGCCATGTGAACTGACCACAAGGTAAGTTACAGCAGTTTATTTTTGGTTTGAGTTTAAAGAATGCCCTAAAAAAGGCGGGGGGGGGGGGAAGGGATAATCCCCATAAAACAGGTTCTAAAAAGCTGGTCCCTGCAAATAAATCATAAAAAGAGTTCACTGTAGGGCCCAAACCAAGACATAAACCCCAAATAGATTTACACTGTCTGGTTTTGAGTCATCTCTTGACCAAACTAGAACCATTCTGACCTATTTTGTTAGTCAGAAAAGGACCTAGATTTGGTCACACGAATGTGATTTGTGAATTTAAAGCAGTGTAAACATCACAATCAGCAGCCACCTCCTGTCTGTAAACAGGGTGGTGCAAACTGCTCCCAAACACCTTTAAAACTTCTAAACAAAAAGCTTCCAACAGAACTGACCTGCATTTTCTGCTGCCTCCAAAGAAACCAAGACACTACAAAAGGGAGGCCCCCACCCAAGGAATACACACAAGTGCCAAGGAATGAATCCCCCTGGGCTTCAGTAAAGGCTGGTTTTCTTCATGATCCTCAGGAATTCCTGCTCGCTCACTTCCCCGTCCCCATCCCAATCCGCCTCGTCAATCATCTCCTGCAAGAGATTTGGGGTCAGCAGTCAGCTGGGGCTTTCATCAGGAACTGTTGGCTTCATTTAGGGTTAGAGCCACTCTTTATTAGCTGTGCTGGAGGGGACAGTGGTGGCTCAACCTCGGATTTCCTACAATCTGCTTTGCTGGGTGTATTTACACAGAAACCTGAGCAGGAAATACTCCAGGAAATGTCCTGGGGGAAACAAAGGGCTTGGAGCAGAGTCATTCCTTTCACATCCCTGCAACTCCACAAAACTGCAATTTGAGGATCCCATTCCTACATCCACACATGGGCTCAACCCATCCTGGACCTCCAAACCCCCAGACTGCCAGGAATTCCTCCCTTCCTACCAGCACAGAGAGGATTTCCCTCCCAGCCTCAGCATAAAGATCCCCCAAACACCAGGTCCAAACCTGCAGCTCTTCATCTGTGAGGTTCTCCCCCAATTCTTTGGCCACACGTTTGAGGTTTTTGAAAGAGATTTTTCCAGTTTCATCATCATCAAAGAGTTTGAAAGCTTTGAGAATCTCCTCTTTGGAATCTTTTTCAGCCTTAAGGAAGAAGGAACGAGTTTAAGGTAAGAAAGGAGTGGTTGTGTTGTAGGTGGCACTCAAAATAAAGTTATAACTGATTTGATGGACTGAGAAACCCTTGGGAACAAACCCAGAGGAGCCCAGCCAGCAGGAATTACACATAAAAGCTGAGAGGAAACAGAGACACAGCCATAATTCCAGAATTTCAGGCTTTCAGGGATTTTTTTCCATCCTGGCTATCCAGGTGTCTTTGGGATTTCACCATCAGGATGTTCTGCTATTAAATATCTGGGTTTTTAGAAATATTTTTCAAAGAAGAGATTTAATCTGTAAATTAGAATTCAAGGAAAGAAAACACCCCCGTGCCAGACATCAACACTCCAACAGCTTCCTGCAGCTCAGAGCTGGTTTCCATCTGGGAGCAGAACCTTTTCCCCTTTTTTCAAACACAAAAATCCCCTCTGGTTGTCAAAGAAACTTGTTCATGGTATCATGATTTTAACTTTCCCCTGAAAAATGAGAGAGTCCAGGACAGGGACTACCCCGAACTTTGACATGTTTAATTGTTAGGATTAAAGCAGTGCTTTAATCTCCCTTTAATGAGATAAAAGGTCCTCAGCCACTTCAGAATTCCCTTTGTTTGGACCTGTAAAACATCCATACCATTCTCTGTGTCATCACTGCCAGGAAGTCATGGAAGCCGATTTTTCCTGTCCCTTCCTTATCCATGTCTGAGATCATTTTCTTGATCTCTTCTTTCTTAGGTTCAAACCCCAGGGCCCTCATGGCCACCTGGAAGGACAAAATGAGTTATAAACCCTACAAAACCATCAACAGAACCACGGGAGAGGGGGGAAGGGGTGAACTTCCTGCCCCATCGTGGCCAAATGTTCCGTGGCTCCAGGAAAACAGGGGCTGCTCTGCTCTGCACTCAAGGGACACAGGAACCAGGGATATAAACATTCCCATTCTGGAATTGTCCTCCAGCTAACCCAGGAATTCCCTACACACACTCTCACCATCTCAAGCTGGTCAAGCACACGGAATTTGAAGAGGTTTGTTTTTCGTTCTGGTGCTAAAATCTCGGTGGGGAAATGTTTTCCTCCTTTGGTAAAGGGCCAAGCAGCAGGTTTGAAACCAGATCTCCTCCCTGGGGCCTCGGGGAGCATCTGGGACATCCAGGTGAAGAATGGGAAGGAGAAATTCTGGCAGCAAAGTCAGTCCTAATTTATTGATGACTGTTCTCCCCCAAGGGCTGGGCTGGGGAGGGATCAGAAGGGTTTGGCAATGAACAAAAGGATGAAAATGAGGAACACTGGTGGATTCCACAGCCGGGATAATTTTAATAACAACAATATTAACAACAGCAACAACAGGAATAACAATAATAAAGAAGCATTAAATCCTCTCCAAGACAAGGGGAGAACCCCCCCCCACCTTTTTAATGTGCACAACCCCTTTTTTTTATGTTTTATGAACAGAGAAGGAGTCGGGACTGAAAGCACAGAATCACCCATGAATTTTGGGGCAGCCTGGCCCTACACACTCTGGATAAGAGCAGTAAAGAGCTGCAAATCAAGAGAAAAATGTGCTTTTTGCCCCCCAGGTTTTATGCTGGAGGGAGGAGGGGAGAAACCCAGGAAACTCCTGTGCTGTTTAAGGTTATTTTGGCATTCACGGCCCTGTTCTCTTACAACCTCGGTCACTCTGTGCTTCCAGGGAAACCCCGACCTTCAGCTCCTTGACATCGATGCTGCCGCTGCCGTCGGCGTCGAAGAGCTCGAAGGCCTCGCGGATCTCCCGCTGCTGCTCCTCCGGCAGCTCCAGCTTGGGACTCGCCTTCTTCCTCTGGGACGCAGCTCCCAGCGACGACTTCTTACAGCCGGAGGCCTCGGCACGGTACAAAGGGGGCTCAGGGCGGGGGCACCGGCGGGGCTCAGCCCCCTCACTGCCCCTCAGCCCCCTCACAACCCCAGAGTTTCCGAGCCCTCTCGCAGCCCCCTCAGAGCTTCTGAGTCCCCTCAGCGCCCTCGCCGTCCCCTGACAGCCTTTCCACCCTCCCTCCCCGCTCCCGAGCCCCTCAGGCCCGCCCTCAGCGCCCTCACCATGCCGCCGCCTTCACTCCGGCCAGCCTCAATATCGCGCCCTCCCATTGGCTGCCGCCCCCACGCCGCTGCCATGGCAACGCGCGCTCCCATTGGCTGCCGTGAGGGCGGAGCCAAGGGGTGAATGACGGCGTGGGAAAAATCCCCCCCTTCCTTCAACGCGATTGGCGGGAGGGAGGGGGCGTTGGGCCAATCAGCGAGCGGGAGCGGGCTGGCGCGATGCTCGCCCCAGGGAAAGAGGCGGGAATTGGGGGAGTGGGCGGGGTCTGGAGGGAGGCGCGGCGCTGATTGGTGGAGAGCGGGCAGGGGGCGTGGCCGGAGGGAGGGCGGGGCTCACTGAGGGCGGCGGCGGCGGCGGCGAGAGGGGCCCGGGAGGGTCCTGGCAGCTGTGCAAAGGTGCTGGGAGCAGCGGGGAGCGGTCTCTTGGCTGTGGGAGAAGGCCTAGGGTCCGTGGACAAGGTCCTGGGGGAATGTGGAAAGGCACTGGGAAGGAGCTGGAAGCAGTGGAGGAGGTCCTGGGGCCGTGGGGAGGGTCCTGGGGACTGTGAGGGGGCTCTGGGATGGGGCTGAAAGAGCGGGGGGGGAGCTGGAGATGCAGTAGTTCGTAAACTGCGTTTGGGAGAGGGATGAGGTGTTAAGGGATAGGGGGGTGGAAGAGAGAACAGCTGGAGGGGGGATCGCCCTGTGCCCCTGCTTTGAAACCAGCTCCGTGTTCCAGGTGGACAGGCACCAATCCCGCCTCTTCTTGGCTTTTTCCTTGGAATTTCAAAGGGCTTTCAGAACAGTAAAGAGAGCCAGGCCAACACCTGCACTTGCTGATTTGGTTTGGAAGAACAGGGAGAATTCACTCCCTCTCCTCATCCTTCTTTAGCATACTGGCTTCAAACCTTGATTTCTCTAACTGGAAATGTGTTATTTCATTGGGAATAAAACAATTTTCTCCCTTTTTTCAAGGACTCTGGCGGATAGTGCCTCACCCGAGCCATGGCCACGCGCCTCAGAGCGGTGAGTTGGGGCCTGACGTGGTGCTTTGGGAAGATTTGTCTTGCAGAAACAAATTCATAAACATTCTGCACATCACTAGGGAAGACACGAGGTTGACCCTGCATTAATGAACATTCTGGGGAGAAAAGCTGATTTTTCCAAGGTATAATTTGGATAGGTTACTTTAAAATCGATGTGGGCATGTGTAGCTTGGCTTGCTATAAATATTATCCTGTGCAATATCGAATCGTGGGGAGTTTATTATAAAGTTATATATAATTGTGGCTGCTCCATCCCTGCGAGTGCCCAAGGCCAGGTTGGACGGGGCTTGGAGCAACCTGGGCTGGAGGGGGTGGAATAAAATGAGCTTTTAGGTCCCTCCCAACCCAAACCAGGGGTTCTGTGATTCCTCTGAAGCCTCGGCAGTGCTCTGAGGTTCAGAGGCAGAGGGCAGCATTCTGCTGCCGTAAAACTTCACTTCAGGCACATCTCAGAGCAGTTTGGGTGCTCCTGGTTCCTGGAGAGTGCCCTGGGATCGGGGAGTGCCGGGGAATTCCACCTTTGGGGTGGAAGGGACCCGGTGGGAAAGGGTACAGGGGAAGACGAGGGAAAGGGGCAGTGGAACGGAGCGGCTGCCTTTTGAGGAGAGGCTGGAACAGTTTCTGTCCCCTCAGCAGCTGTTCCCCCTCGGGCTGAATCCCTCCATCTTCACCACACCGCATCCCAAAGGGCCACGTGCGCTCGTTTTCGGAACACTTCCAGGGATGGGGCCTCTAGAGCTCCCTGGGCAGCCCCTGCCAGGGCTTGGCCACTCTTCCAGTGAAGAAATGTTCCCAATATCCCCCTGCCCCTCCCCTGGCCCAGCCTGAGGCCGTTCCCTCTCCTCCTGTCCCTGTTCCCTGCGAGCAGAGCCCGACCCCCCCGGCTGCCCCCTCCTGTCAGGGACTTGTGCAGAGCCACAAGGTCCCCCCTGAGCCTCCTTTGCTCCAGCCTGAGCCCCTTTCCCAGCTGCTCCTCGCAGGATTTATGCTCCAGACCCCGACCAGACTCCCCTTTGCATGGCCCATCCTAAATAACAGGTTGTGCTTTGATGTAGCTCAGGGAACTGCTCGGATTTCTCCTGTGGATAACTTGGCAGCAGAACCTTTGCTTAAGGATGTGCCCTGCAAAGCTTGTGGACAATGGCTGTCTTTGTGTGGCTCGGGGGGTGCAGGCTCCCTCAGGGATCCCTGCAGAGGTGGGGGCTGTGTTACAACCAGGAGTGAAACTGTTCCCAGCCAGCACAGAGCATTCTTTGTGGAAAAGCTCCCTCACACTCAGGGCCTGGCTGTTCTGTGCTGCCAGTGAGGCCTTTGGTCTCAGTCCAGTCAGATGAGTGGCCAGGCTGAAGTCTGTTAATTAGTGACTCCAGTCATTGATTTACAGAGCTTAAAGAAGAAGCAAGGAAGAACTAATGACTGAGAATTAGTTCCTGCCTTTACCTGGTTGCTTTCTTGGCTCTGAGTGTCACAGGTTCTGAGAGTGGTGATGGTTTTAATACTCTGCATTAGCAGTGCCAGGAGGCTGAAACACATCCCAGAATCATCCCAGAGTGGTCTGGGCTGGGAGGGACCTTAAAGCTCATCCAGTGCCACCCCTGCCATGGCAGGAACACCTCCCACTGTCCCAGGCTGCTCCAGCCCGGCCCTGGACACTGCCAGGGATCCAGGGGCAGCCACAGCCTCTCTGGGCACCCTGTGCCAGGGCCTGCCCAACCTCCCAGGGGGGAATTCCATCCCAGTATCCCACCTAACCCTGCCCTTGGGCAGTGCAAGCCATTCCCTGTGTCCTGTCCCTGCATGCTGTCGTAAACAGCCTCTCTCCATCTTTCTTGCCAGCTCCCTTCAAATTCTGTTTGCTTCACCATCCAGGCAGAGTTTGTGGGGGCCAATCCTCTTTCCCTTCCCTCCTCCCTGAGCCTCTTGGTTGTGAGGATGAGGATTTCCCCTTCCAAAATCCAACCAGAGTGTCTGCACTCAGAACTCCCTGTGACAGCACCGAGCTTTGATGGCCCAATTCAGACTCCTCCAGTGCAGCTGCTGAGTAGTTGAGCAGAATTCCAGCTCGTTGAGATCCAGGGAGGCTCAGGTCAGCTTGCTGGTGTGTCCCTGCCTGTTGAGGAGCTGTCCCCTGTCCCTGCAGGCTGGAGCTGGCAGGAGCTGCACCGTGATCGGGGGCTCGGGGTTCCTGGGGCAGCACATGGTGGAGCAGCTGCTGGCCAAGGGCTACAGCGTCAACGTCTTCGACATCCACAAGAGGTTTGAGAGTGACCAGGTGACCTTCTTCCTGGGAGACCTGTGTGACAAGGAGGTGAGGGAAGGGCACAGGCAGGTCTTGCACCTGGGGAGGAACAACCCTGGGCACCAGGACAGGCTGGGGATGACCTGCTGGGGTCCTGGTGGACAACAACCTCTCCATGAGCCAGCAGTGTGGCCTGGGGGCACGGAGGACAGGGGGATCCTGGGGGGCGTTAGGAGGAGCTTTGCTGAGAGGCTGGGGAGGGTGTTTGTGCGAGCACTGAGCCTTGCCTGAAGCACTGGAACCCCCGGAGGCCCTGCCCAGGTTGTCAGAGGGGATGCAGATGTGTCCCCCCAACCCTTCCCTGTGGTGTATCCCCAGCACTTTTCCTTGGAAGCCTCTGAAGGGAGCAGATCTGGTCTCAGATGTCTGGCTTCTGCTGGAAGCTGAAAAGAACGGCACTGGTTCGTGCTAATGCTGTGCATTGCTGTTAGCTGAGATTCACAGGGTAATTACAGCCCCTGCGCTAATTGCAGGGGCTCTCCCAGCTCTCCTCAGCTCCATGAGAAAGGCACAGCCCATATTCCCAACAGCCAGGGCAGGAGGAGGGGGAGCCCTGGCCAAGGCCTGCGTGAGCCAGGTGGGAGATGACTCTGGGGCAGTCCCCTGCACTCAGCCCGTGCCATGGGGAGCTTGGAGCCTGCTGCTTCCTCAGAGCCCCAACTCCAGGTAGTCCTGAGCCTCGTGCCTGCACCTGGGAATTGCAGGGAGCTCAGCCTGGACAGCCTCCAGCTCGGGGGAAGCTCCCAGGATCTCTCTGGAAGGAAGAGAGGATGTGGCGTGCAGTGGGGCCAGGACATTGTGGAGATCCTGGGTGCCAACCCCACTCCTGCTGCCCACCTTTACAGAGGGACCATGACTTGAAATGCAGCTGTTCCCATGAAGAGAAGAGCTGGTTTCTTTCCCTCCTGGTGATTGACACTTTACCATGCTGTAAATCAAGTCCCTCTGGTGGGAGAGAATTTACTGAAAGTCCTTGCAAGGAGTTTCAAAGATAAACTGAGACTTCACTTTAGTTTCAATGCTTCCAGATAGTTGTTTATTAAGTCTTATCAGAGGAACAGAGCCACTAGCGTGACCCAGGTACAGCATGGAAGGAGGAGAAGTAGGAGTGAGTCTAATTATCAAGATTTACATGGCCTTTTAAAGATATTTTAACCAATAGTTACTAAAAACGTACATTATTTTCACTTTCCTACCAATTCTTCAGTAACACGGGCAGGAACTGTGGAATTTTCTATCTAATCAATCCAAACTACTTTTACTGCAGAATATGGAGTAGTAGAAGAAGGAGAAGAAGGTTTAGAGAACAACAACAATCCTCCATTTTGGTATTTTTTACTCTTATCTATTTACTACAAAGAGAAGCCCAAAACCTCTGAATTTTTCACCCTGTGCCAATCTCCCATCGTCGTCTATCACCTCATTCCCACCACTGCATTTCCTAGTTCTTCTCTGACCGTCGGTGATTTTTTTCCAAGGTTTGAAGCTAAAGCAGGGCTGTCCGGGGGGGTCAGAACCCCTAAAAGCAGGCAGAGGAATCCTCTCGGCACTCGGGGCTCCCGCAGGGATTTTCCCTGTGCCCCAGTGCCGTGTCCCCGCTGTTTCCTGCAGGCTCTGCTGCCAGCCCTGCGCGGCGTGGCCGTGGTGTTCCACTGTGCATCGCCAGCCCCTGCCAGTGACAACAGGGAGCTCTTCTACAGGGTGAACTTCACGGGAACCAAGGCAGTCATTGAGGCCTGCAGAGAAGCTGGAGTGCAGGTGAGGCGAGGCTGGAAGGGCCCAGGGAGGCTGGGAGAGGCTGCTGGACTTTGTCACCATCGCAGGCTGGTGCCAGCCTCGTTTGAGAGGGGACAAAGGGCTCTGAGATAATGAATTCCCACTTTATTCCATCAAAACCAGTGCAGGAGGGACTCTGTGGGTCTCCTGCTTAGCGTGAACTCAATCCCTGTTTGCCACAGGAAGCCACACTGGGATGTCCATTAAAAAGCCATGAAAATGTCCCCCCACCTGGGAGTCACCCTGCAAGAGGAGCACCTCACAAGTGGCTTTTTCCTGCTTTCCCGAGGGGATAGCCCTGGAGGTGGCTGTTCCAGCAGTGGGAATGTTCCTTGCTGTGCAATGAGGAGGAACACCCTTGTGCCATAATCTCGGTGTCGTTGGGTTTAGGAAGTGAACTGCCCACAAAAGAAAGAGCCTGAGGAAGCCAGGCTGCTGTCCAGCAGCCTGGAATTGAAGGTTACATTTTCTCCTTAGGTTATCTGGATATCCCATCAATTTTCATTTATCTCATTTATTTTACATTTATTTATTTGATTCATTTCATTTAAATCATCCCACAAAAACATCCAAGGTTTGTTTTTTTGGTTTAACCTACTGTGACCTGTTACTGTCAAGATGAGCAAATCTTTGTTAAAAACACTGGGTGTTGGGTGCTCCAGGCCTCTGGATTTCCTGGAGAAGGTGCCCCTGGATTGACTGCCTTGGGTGTTTGCTGGAATGTTTTAATCTCCTTCAGGTAGCACTAAATGGTGGGACAGAATGAATTTAAAAGGGGAATTCTCTTACCTGCAGTTTCTGTTCATCTTCTGCTAGACTCAGCTTATTTTCTGTAAGATCAGTTGCTTAAATATCATTATTACCATGATTATCATTATTATCTTTACTCACCCTTTGTAAATAACGACCCTTTTATTTTAGGCTTTAACCACCGGTTTTCTCCCCTGTCTCCTGCAGAAATTGGTGTTAACCAGCAGTGCCAGTGTCGTTTTTGAGGGCACAGACATAAAAAATGGCTCAGAAGATCTCCCCTATGCACAGAAACCTATTGATTACTACACAGAAACCAAGATCCTGCAGGAGAAGGTATTTGGCAATGGTTAAATTGTTACTTTTTAATGTAGTCACTTAATAAAAAGAGAATAAAGTCGAGCTGTGGCACGAATTGCCAGAGAGGCTGAATGCAATCCAGTGTGACGCCACAGAGGTGGTTCCAGGACTGCCAGAGGTGTCACTGCCATGGAAGAGCTGTGGGATAATCCCAGTCCTTACCTGCCACAGCTTTGGTTTAAGAGCAGCTGGGGGGAGTTTTTTGTCTTCTCTTCTTCTTTCCTTGATGTGCAGCCTGAGTTTAGAGTTGGGAATGTGAACAAGGAGATGAGGTGGGAGCGTGGCCTGAGCTGAGAGGGGTGCAGGCCATTCCTGAAAATATTAATGTTCAAAAAGATCTCCAGACATCTGAGAGCTCACAGCTTTGGACACTTGCACAGCAGCAGCACCTGCTCTGGCTCCTGTTCTTACTGCTGCAGCATCTGTGGGTTAAATGTGGGATAACAGTGCTTTCAATCAAAGGAGCAGAGCTTTTTGGGATCCTTCTCCCATGGCTTGCATTTCAGTTGTGGGAAGAATCCGCGCTTTTTGTGCCAGCAGGATTGAGAGTCCCTTCCACGCTGCTGCTGATGGTGTGAGAGCCTTGAAGGATTTTCCTCCAAAAGAGCTTAATTAATTTTAATTGTGAAAACATCTGTTCCTTCACCAGCACTTTGCAGGAACTGGTAAAGGGGAAGCTGAGGAGCAGCAATCAAGGGTAGCCCGAATGCTGGTGATTATGGCTTTGTTTTGGGGGAAACTGAAAGGATTCCGAGGGCTTTTGTCTGTGCCTCCTCCACAGAAATTCCAGCAGCTGTTGGAAATGAGCAGAACATGTTGTTTAGGAGCTCCCAGGAGAATGAAATCTCCTCCAGAATTGCTGAATGTGCTGCTGGAGCTGCCAGGGAGATGGGATCACCCCCTCCTGAGGCAGATCCAGGGGGGCTGGGCTGGGAATGGCTGCTGGGAGGGACAGAGATGGAATTCCTGAGTGTCCTCCTTTGCTCCAGCTGTGCACAAGGAGTTCACGGGGTGAAGGAGCTTGGAAAGCTCCTCTGGCAAAGCCTTCCCTTCCTTTGTCAATTCGTTGAGTGCTCAGCCATAAATACTGCTTTTTGTCTGGTTTTCTTCTCAAGGAGAAGTGGCAAAGAGACGGGAAGGAAGGAAGGATCACCTGGAAAGACAGGAGGGGATAATAATCCTTCCACAGGCTCCTTCCCAAGGAGATGGGGAGCCCCCAGCCCCTTTAAGGATGGTCTTGGGACGTGTTGCTGAGCTCCATTTTCCTTCCTGACTTTGTCCTCCTCTTTCCCTGCAGGAGGTGCTCAGTGCCAATGACCCAGACAACAATTTCTTCACCACTGCAATCCGTCCCCATGGAATATTCGGTCCCAGAGACCCTCAGCTGGTTCCCATCCTCGTCCAGGCAGCTCGGAGTGGCAAAATGAAGTTCATCATTGGGTGAGCAAGGCCCAGGCATTGCAGAGCTGGGGCAGAATCAGTGCTGGATCTACAAAGCCCTTCTGGAAGGGAACAAAAGGAAATCACTTGTGTTGTTTCTTTTATTTGTCACTTTTGATCCCCTTTTTTCCCTTAAAAATCCTGTGTTAGGGGCTCATTCCCTGCCATGGTGAGTGTCCATAATGCCAAAGGAATATCCATGAGGAAGGCTGGCATGGCTTGAGCTGTCTGAAGAGCTGTGCTGTTAATATGAGGAAGCTCAGATTTTATCATAATTAACTTGCTGGTAATTTAATTAATATGCACTTGTGGTACTTGAGGTTCTGGCAATTAAAATCCCTATGAAGTATGAAATGCTAGAAGTATTGTAATATTTCTGATTATGAGATCAGAGGCATTTGCCTTCTTATTGAGCCTTAGAGCTTCCAGTGGAGCCCTGGAATTTCAGAGCCCAGCAACTGAAACTCTTCCTTGCTCTGAAATCCCAGTGGTGCAACAAGATGAGCTCTAAGCTCCTTTCCAGCCCAAACCATTCCATGATTCTCTGATTGGCTGGACTCTGGAAAGTGATAAGCAGATTAATTTTCTGGGCCTGTGTAGAAATAGATCTCACACAGTGAGTTAAACCTGATCCAGCTGAGGCTGAAGGTGGCTTCTTGGGGGAGTCAGAATTCCTTGAGCCCAGCAATTCCTGGTTGGAAGCCTGTCCTTAAGTGACACTCTCTGTGCTTGTCACCTCTCTGCCTCTGTTCTGCTTCCGTGGATCGCTGCTGATCCCCAGACCTGCAGGGTCTGCAGCTCCCAGACTCTTGGCAGCTTGGGAGGTTTAAAAACGGTGCTGCTGCAGGAATGGCAGCTTTGCTGGGAGCTGGGACAAGAGCAACCCTCCCTTCTCCGAAATAACTGAGGGTAGTCCCACCTTCTGCCAGGGTATGGCCTGGAATGGCAGCACCAGGCAGTGGGAGAAGGAGAGGAACACTTGGGATGAGTTTATCCTGGGTGAAAGTCCTCCCTTTTGCCACGAGCGTGTTTTCAGCCCGGCTTGTCTTGGGGCTGAACTTCCTTTCCTGTGTGCAGGGATGGGAAGAACCTGGTGGATTTTACCTACGTGGAGAACGTGGTCCATGGGCACATCCTGGCTGCAGAGAAGCTGCACAAAGGCTCTGCCCTGTGTGGCAAGGTGAGGAGGGAGGGGAGGGGAGGGCAGGGAAGGGATCCCCAGCCTCTGCTGGTTCCTGAGTGTCCCAGGCATCCGTCCTGCAGGGGAGGGGAGCTCCAGGTTTTCCATCTGTGGTGGCCACCTGGGCTGAGCTGGATGGATATCCTTAATTTCCTGCTGTGAAACTCCTTGTGAGGGGCAATCCAGGCAGAACTGGGGGAGCCACATGGGAACACAGGAGCCTTTAGGATGCACTTCAGAACAGGAGGAACTTTTCCAGCTTTTTGTGGTCCCGCTCTGGGCGCTCTGGGGTGTTTTAACCTGTTGGGTCTGTGCTGTGGCATCAGTTTGGGTGACACTTCTGAGGAATCCTGGCCTCTGAAGTGCTGGAAGTAGCTGGTTTGCTTGGAAAAGCAGGGATTCCCTCCTCTTCACACAGAGGTGGGCAGTGCAAAGCAGTTTGTCAGGACAGTGGGGTCATGTCCTGTGCAGGAGCACGAGATGGGCCATCACAGAGCCAGACCTGGGAAATCCACCATGGCTTTAACTCCTGGCTTCTCCTCTCCCTCTCGTCCAGGCCTTTCACATCACCAATGACGAACCAATTCCCTTCTGGACGTTCATGTCCCGGATCCTGACCGGCCTGGACTACGACCCTCCCAAGTACCACATTCCCTACTGGCTGGCCTATTACCTGGCCCTGCTGCTGTCCCTGCTGCTGGCCCTGCTCAGGCCCCTGGTGACCATCAAGGCCACCTTCACGCCCATGAGGGTGGCCCTGGCTGGGACCTTCCACTACTACAGCTGTGAGAGGGCCAAGAGGGCCATGGGCTACAGCCCCGTGGTGAGCCTGGACGAGGCCATCGCCAGGACAGTGCAGAGCTACCCCGGCCTGCGCCGGGCCCGGGCCTGACAGCCCTGCCTGGAGCTTCTCCTGCTTCATTCCCATCACTACTGACAGCTCAACGTGGAGCAAATGGCACCAATTCCCAGGAATTTGGAGTTGTCCTGAAATTTCTCCTCCTCCTCCTCTGTCTCGCCGTTCCCTCGTGTGGGAGCTGTGCTAAGAGTTTGTTTCTTGGATGTGACTTTTGTTTGGAAACAGCTGCTGAACTCTCTGGGCTGTGAATAAACACCCTGCTGTGCCCTCTTCAATCCCAGGCAGGCACACCAGCATTCCTGCTCTCCTCTCCCCACCCTTGTCCCGTGTTTTGTTGCTCTGGTGACAGCAGCCACCCCTTCCCAGAGCTATGGGCTGGGTAACAAACACTTCCCATGGCTGGCTCCCCTCTGGGCTTTGGCTTTGCTCTCCACAAGAGAGCCCTGTGCCAAAAAGGAGTTCTGCCACCTTCTCTTAACTCATTGCAGCTCCTTTGGTTTTCCTTCTGTGATTAGGGGGTGATTCGGCTTCTCACTGAGGCAGCAGAAGGACCCCATGAGGAGCGTGTTCCTTTGTCCATGCAGGGTTTATTTCTGTCCCAAAAGAACCCAAATAAATCCCACAGAGATGGCTTCCCAGCCTTGTGTCCCATCTCTGAAAGGGCAGATCCCACTCTCAGCACAAACAGGATTTTAGTGATTCCCTGTTGGGGGCAGAGATCTTTGGGAGCTGCCTGACAGCAGCCCCAGCACTGTCTCATCACAGCTCCCTTCCCACAAGGTCTGCAGTGCTTGGAGGATCCTACAGCACCGAGCTCCTCCTCCCTGCCCTGTTCGTGCTGCTCATGGGGATTTCTTTGACCATTTAGTCCGTGAAAAAGCCTCTTTCCCACAAGGAAACGGGTACAAAGCGATGGTCCCCGAGCTGTTTCCTGTGGCTTGTCTGTTAAATGTTCTTTGCCCTCTCATCTTTCTAAGCACTGCAGTTCTGCTTTGGCTTCAAAGGAGGAGTTTAGGTTCGAGCTGGAGTTTCCCCCCGTGCAAATTCCTGGCTCCCTGGGACTTCTGGTGTTCCAGATTTCAGAAGGATGGGAAGTGCCTCAGTCGCAGAATTAGGGAATCCCGGGATGGTTTGGGTTGGGAGGGACCTTAAAGCTCATCCCATTCCACCCCCATGGACACCTTCTTCTGTCCCAGGCTGCTCCAAGCCCCATCTAACCTGGCCTGGGACACTTCCAGGGATCCACCTGTGAGCTCAGTGTGCTGCTTGAGTCCCATTAAATGGGTTTTATTTTAACTTCTGTCTGTTTTCTGGGAAGTTTTACGTTGGGCTTTTTTTCCTGGGAATTCTTACCTGCTGGTTGACAGCTGTTTTTACCAACCTCGGCCTTGCTTGATCTTGAAGTGAGTACTGGCCAGTTGCTCGGGCCATGCTGGTTGGCACTGGTCAGTCCCCCGGCCTGCTGGGAGGGAATAGGGTCGGGTGGAAGTGGGAGGGTTCAGGATTACCCGAAGCCGAGCAGGAGGTAAATCGCTGAATGCCTTTTGCCCTCTAGATGGCATTTCGCAGCTGGACCCGCCTGGCAGCTCCGATCCACCCCAAAAGGGCCGTGTCTGTGCTCGGACACAGTTCCAGGGCAGGGTCACTCCTCTCCCTGTCCTTGGAGCCTGGCAGGGTGAGGGGTGTGGGTGCTCCCGGAGCAGGAGGTCCTGGAAGCTGCAGTCAGCAGGATCACAGCAGGGCAGTGGGGTTCCCTCACACGGGAAGGGATCCAGAGGTTTGCTGGGATGGGGACAGTCCCCAATTCCCGGGCTGGCACTGAGGGAAGGGCTGTGTCACAGCCGGGATGGGGACAGTCCCCAGTTCCCGGGCTGGCACTGAGGGGAAGGGCTGTGTCCCCCCAGGATGGGGACAGTCCCCAATTCCCGGGCTGGCACTGAGGGAAGGGCTGTGTCCCCCCAGGATGGGGACAGTCCCCAGTTCCCGGGCTGGCACTGAGGGAAGGGCTGTGTCACAGCCGGGATGGGGACAGTCCCCAATTCCCGGGCTGGCACTGAGGGAAGGGCTGTGGCACAGCCGGCATGGGGACAGTCCCCAATTCCCGGATTGGCACTGAGGGAAGGGCTGTGTCCCCCCGGGCCGGGGCGGCTCTCCTGGTGGGATCAGGAGCTGCCAGCTCTCCTGTGGCTCTGAGCGTTGCTGGTTCCCGAGCACAGGTAACCAGGGAGTGTTGCTGTGCCTCCGTCCCAGCCACAGCACAGCAGGGACCTTGCTGGATCCACAGCCTCTTCCAGCCCTGCTCCAGCCCCCTCCTCTCAACTCGTTTCCCAGTTCTAATAAGCAGAAATCCCATCCTGGGTGGTTTGGGGCAGCTGAGAAGATCCTTCTGTTGTGTCCTGCCTGGATATTTTTGTTGTGCCACCTCTTCAGCACAGGGAGGACGTGGAGCTGCTGGAGAGAGGCCAGAGGAGGCTCCAGGATGAGCAGAGGGATGGAGCAGCTCTGCTGGGAGGAAAGGCTGAGGGAACTGGGGTTGTTCAGCCTGGAGAGGAGAAGCTCTGGGGTGAGCTCAGTGTGGCCTTGCAGGGCCTGAAGGAGCAAACTGGAAACATGGAGAGAGACAATTCACAAGGGATGGAGAGGCAGGACACAGGGAGGGGTCAGATGGGATATTGGGAAGGAATTCCTGGCTGGGAGGGTGGGCAGGCCCTGGCACAGGGTGCCCAGAGCAGCTGGGGCTGCCCCTGGATCCCTGGCAGTGTCCCAGGCCAGGCTGGACATTGGGGCTGGGAGCACCCTGGGACAGTGGGAGGTGTCCCTGCCATGGCAGGGGTGGAATGGGATGGACTTTAAGGTCCCTTCCACCCAAACCAGTCTGGGATTTTTGTGGCCCCCAGTCTGCATTCTGTGTGTCTCAGCGAGCAGAGGCTGTGAAGCAGAATTGCCACTATCAAACTTTCCTTCCAAACATCCAGGATCAAATGCAGGTGCAGCCTGTCCTTGTCAGTAACACTCCACAGGAGCTCCCCAGGACTTCAAAGAGTTCCCTGGAGCACTCTCATCAAACTCCTTATCTCCCTCTCTGCTTTCCTGGCTTTTCCTTGCTGCAGCTCCTGATTTTGCTGACCTGAGACTGGTTTTGGCAGTGGGAGAGATGAAGAGAGATCTGCTGCTGCTTATCCTGGAGAAAGGAGAGGGAGGGAAGCGAGAGAGGATTAAAAGTGCTTTTCTAGGTGGAGTTAAGGTAACCAAACCCCCATTTCCCCTCTTACAGAGACTGCAAAGGGAATTGTCCAAGGAATTCCTTTCAGTCTTGCCCTTGGAGTGTGGGGAAAGCTCTAGTCCAGACACACCTCCAGAGAGGAAAAAGGGTGGCTTGTGTGTAATTACCAGCAATAGGTAAGAGGAAAAATGGATAAAAGCAGGTCAGAAATGACCCTGCACATCCAGGGAGAGAAAAGGCACAGAGGGCACTGCAGTCCAGCCCGAGCTGGGCGTGCAGGAGGTGTCCCAGACCAGGCTGGACAGGGCTGGGAGCAACCTGGGATAGTGGGAGGTGTCCCTGCCCATGGGGTGGAACAAGATGGGCTTTAAGGTCCCTTCCAACCCAAACCATTCCGAGAGTCAGTGAGGTTTGGGAGGAGTGCAACATCTGCACCCTGCTGTGGGGTCTCCAGACACAGGGATCCAGGACACGCTGCGGGGCTCAAACCAGCGTTTTGGGAAGCTGAGGAAGGGGTGGCTCCTACCCCAGTGCATGCTGTTACCCAAATGTGCTGATGCCAGGGAGCACCAGGACATTCCCACACCTCCCAACCACGGCAGGACGGGCCGGCCTCTGCTTCCCGGGAGAATTCTCTCCCGAGTTTCGCTGCTGCTTGTGCAAGCCCCGGGCCGGTGCCAGGCCCACGGGGCGGGGGGGAGAGTGGTGCAACCTGGGCCCTGTCAGGGCAGGGGGAAGAGCAGCTTGTTTGCCTCAGAGCCTGCAGGGAGCCTGCAGAGCTGCTGAGGATAAACCAGCATCTCCCTGCTTGCGCCAGAGCGCGTTTGGGGTGTTCCTGGTGGCACCGCGGTGTCCCTGCCTCGGCTGGCACTCGGCCACGGCCTCTGCTGACAGCAACCTTTCGTGTCAGTGCTGGCACTCCTGAGCTCCAGGAGTGTGCAGGTGTGTCCGTGGCCACGGGGAGATCGTTGTATTCCAGCAGGGAATAGTTTGGGATAGACAATTCTGAGCTGCTACCTGCTATTAGGAAGGTGAGGTCTGGCGTTCTGGCAGAGCTCTGGAATGACACCTCATGAAAAACCAGTTTGATTCCCTCGTAACAGGTGGGTGTAGTGGTTTTACACCCTGCTACTCACCGCAGCTCTGCTGGGACTCAGCTGGGCTTGGGGTTGGTGGCACCTCTGCAAAGCCCACGGACTGACGGGTTACTCACCTGCCCTCCCCCTTCAGCACCAGGGAGGGGCTGGAGAAAGTGGTATCGGGAAAGCAGGAAATGTTCCGGAGCAGCTCCGTGCTCTGGAGTGGGGTTGGTGGATTTCTCACAGCTAGAAAACACAAAAAAGATGTTAAAGGATGTTGCAGGAGCTGTTCAAACACAGGCGGGGCTGCTGAGGGTGTCTCTGCTGGAGTCACCGCCGCCACAGGAATGATTTGGTGAAATCCCCGTCCCATAAAATTGTCTGCTTGGATTTCCAGGGTGGAGCAGGTTCCTTGCACCCAGCTGTGCTGGAAGTGGCAGCGAGGCGCTACCCAGGGCACTTCTGCTGCTTCTTTGAAATGATTTTTTTAACCCCAGTGCTCCAGGTCCTGTGAGCCCGTCCCTGGCAGGCATCCCCTGCAGCCAGGGAGCAGTTTCTGTGGCTGCAGCATCCTCGTGGGATGGCATTCCCACGTCTCACTGATCCCAGCTGCTCCGCTCTGCAGCACTGAGGAGGGAAGGGAGGCAGAACAGCAGCAGAACAAGGATCAGTCAGTGCCAGCTTCACGAGACAGGGGCCTGTGTGCTTTTCTTGGAGAGGGGATTCCATGAAAATCCATCTCCTGGTAAAGTCAGATACTCCAGGCTGAAATTTATTTTATAACAATAATGTTTTTACCTGGAGCAGGGGGAAAAGGCTCATTTTTCCTGCTCTCCCGTGCTGCAGGAGTGTGTGAGTGACCCTGGAGAAGCTGTGGGGTTGGGATGGCAGACAGGACCTCGCTCCTGCTCGGGGCTGGGCTCAGGCACAGCTTTACCTGAACCTTGGCTCGTGGCTCAGGAGGGGGCCAGGCCTGCAGGGTGGGGGTTCAAGCCAGAACCACTTGGTTTTAACAGATTCAGTGGGAAAATGGAAAAATTCCCTCTTGGATTCTGCTCAGGTCAGATGAATAGAAAAGATTTCTTTTGTTGATTTTGGCACACTCGTGTTTGCCCCAAAGGTGTGCAGGGCACCTGTGCTGCTCCAGGTGAGGCTGCTCCTGCCAGGGAGACCGAGGCTGGTGCCTTTTCCTGGAGCACCCTGAGTCTGTCAGTATTTAACTGGTCAGTATTTTACTCCCACTGTGAACAGAAATCCGGAGTCTTTATCCCCGAGTCTCTGGTAGAAGCTGTCAGCTCCTTCAGGCCCTGCAAGGCCACACTGAGGTCACCCCAAAGCTTCTCCTCTCCAGGCTGAACAATCCCAGCTCTCGCAGCCTTTCCTCCCAGCAGAGCTGCTCCATCCCTCTGCTCATCCTGGAGCCTCCTCTGGGCTCTCTCCAGCAGCTCCAGGCCCTCCCTGTGCTGGGCCCCAGGGCTGGGGCAGCTCTGCAGGTGGGCTCTCACCTGATCAGAAGGGCAGAATCCCCCCTTTTCCTGCTGCCCACGCTGTGGGGATGCATCTCCTAAACCACCACCGACCCGGGGGTGTTGCTGCAGGAGCTCCTCATCCATTTCCCTCAGTGTTTGGTATCAAGGTGTTCATAACAGATCCTTTTTTTGAACCTTCAGCGTGGAACAGTGTGTTCCCACTGGGGAAAAACAGAGCCCCGAGTCCCTGGGTGGCCCTCTCGTGCTCGAGGACCTCTTGTACCTGCAGGGCTGGCCAGGCCGGGTTGTTAGTCACTGCTGTTTCGGGGAAGAACCCGGACAAACCTTCAGCAAAGCCTGGCATGACTCAGGGCTTACTGAAAATAAAGCTGCACCGTCAGCTGGAGCCCTGGAGCAGAGGATGCTCTCTCAGGAAGGGTCTGGGCTGCGTTCTTACAGCCTGCTTTAAACAACTCCGGTTTCCCTGAGCTGGACACCCCGAGCCGCCGGGAGCTCAGGGCGCGGCTCTGAATATCCCGGCTTATCTCAGCCGGGATCAGCGGCAGCCGCGGAGCAAAGCTCAGCTGAGCCCGGCTGCTGCTGCTGAGCCTGAGGAGATCGAGAGGGAGATCTGGGGCTGGAGTAACGCGTTAATGCCTGAAAATCCCTGATGTCATCCCCACTGTGCTGCTGGGAGCTAGGGCTGGGTTATCGGCCCTGTTCCAGCACATCCCGCTCAGGAGGGGATGGGCTGGGGTGGGATGGGATGGGGTGGGATGGGATGGGATATTTGCCCAGCAGATCCGGGGGGAGACAGCAGGAGCTTTTCTTTCCAGCTTCTGTAGGGTCAGCATTACTTGTGCCTGGATCATGGAGCAGGAGAAAGGGGATCCTAGTGGGTGCAGAGGAGGGGAGGGGGTCCTGGCAGGTGCTTGGTTGGGGCTTTGTCACCTCCAGGGCTGGAGGAGGCCCCGGAGCTGCTCCAGGGCTGGAGCCCCTTTGGAGCCAGGCTGGGAGAGCTGGGGGTGTTCACCTGGAGAAGGGAAGGACACAGGGACACCTCAGAGCCCCTGGCAGGGCCTGAAGGGGCTCCAGGAGAGCTGGAGAGGGACTGGGGACAAGGCATGGAGGGACAGGACCCAGGGAATGGCTTCCCAGTGCCAGAGGGCAGGGCTGGATGGGAGATTGGGAAGGAATTGTTCCCTGGGAGGGTGGGCAGGCCCTGGCACAGGGTGCCCAGAGCAGCTGGGGCTGCCCCTGGATCCCTGGCAGTGCCCAAGGCCAGGCTGGACATTGGGGCTGGGAGCAGCCTGGGACAGTGGGAGGTGTCCTTGCCCATGGCAGGGGTGGCACTGGATGGGCTTTAAGGTCCCTTCCAACCCAAACCATTCCACGATTATCCGGTTGTCACCCTCCCGTGGCAGTGCCAGGCTGAAGCCCTGGCTCCTCAGGACAGCTCTAAGCACACATCTCCAGCTGCCAGTCTTTAGGAAGTGGCAAAAAGCGTGTCCCAGGGTCTGGCTGTGCCAGGCTGTCACCACAGCCGGGCCTCGGGGGCCGTGTGGTGACCGGCGCAATTAGAAAGGGAAATAAACTGAGGAAGAGCAGAATGCCCGGCAATTTCCTGGGTGATTATGGCATCTGTGGGCCCCGTTAATGAGTTCGAAGCAGACAATCAGTGTCGAGCGCTAATTACAGCCCCGCTCCCTGATGCTCCCTGGGTACCACGGCCCTAAAGCGGCTCCGAGCCTCCGGAGCAGCCGAGCAGCAGCGCGGGCCCTGCTGCCCCTTCCCGGCCGCCAAGCCCTGGCAGTGCTTGCCCTGAGGAGAAACTCCATGGGGTGAGAGCTGGGGGGCTGCTCTGGGCTGTGCCAGTGGCCCACAGGGCCGGGGACGGTGGCATCCGCTGGAGAATGCCAGGAATGCAGAGCAGAGCCTACAGGGAGGGGAGCCCGTGCCGCCGAATGGAGAAACCTGTTTGATTCCCCTGAAGGGCGAAACACACCCAAGTCTCCTCCTCAAAACAAGGCTTGGCTTCCCGGAGCCAGCCCTCTCGGCAGGTAAGGGCTCAGCTGTGCCACAGCCGTGCCGGGAGAGCCGCGCATCGGGAGCCGCGCCCGGGGAGCCGCCGCAGGTAGGGCCGGGCCGGGCAGCGCCGAGCCCCGCACCGGAGCTGGGGGTGCTGCGCCCGCTCCCCTGCCCGGCAGGGCGAGGAACAGGAGGGGGGACACCCCGAGGGGTACCCAAATCCTCCTCCTCCTCGGGGAAGTGGAGCTTGGCGGGGGTGCCTTGGATCCAAGCGCGGTGGATCTGGCGTGCTGTGGGTGCTGCAGGGATGGGATGGGGCTCCTACAGGAACGGGAGTGAGGCTGAGGTTTGGCTCTGGGGCTTCTCTGCACCTGTCTGATCTCAAATTCCCTCCCTGCCCGCTGCCCCATGTCCTCCTAAAATCCTTTCCCCTCTGGATTTCCACGGGGCACGGCAGTGACCTGCCTGGGACAGGTCTGGGTGTGGGCAGAGACCAGGAAAAATTCAAGCCTGTGACCCTTGACAACCTCTGGAGAGGTTTGTGGGGAGCTCCAGCTCTTTTTGCCTCTCCAGCCCCTCCTTCCCAGGACTTCTGTGGGACACGGGGGGTGCAGGCAGAGATTTCTCCCTCTCCTGCTCTGCCTTGTTTTGTTTCTCCCTGAATTAGTGTGAAATCAGCACCCTGGGAAGGAGTGGCAAAGCTGGCACAGAGGAGCGAGCACCTCCCTGTCCTTGCTTCATCCGAGCCCAGGGAATGTCATCCCCGTTTCCCTGTCCCACCCTCTGCTCCAGGACAGGCCCCTCGCAGGAGGACGAGCTGGGTTCACCTGGGCAGGTTGGCAAGCAGGGATGTCCTCCCTCCTCAGCTGGATCAGGATGTTTTATTTAGGATATTTTATTTGTTTTGTTATAAACCTGGTTTGTTTTATCCATCCAACCAACGATTCAGTACATTTCGTCCCAAAAAATGATCAGGACTTAAGTGGAAGTCCCAATTTCCACAAGTGGCTGATTTTAGTTTTCTTTTACAAAAAAGTTGTGTTTTCTTGGCAAGACCTTGTGGTGTCTCTGTGATGTCATGAGGCTCCAGTGAGCTTTTGTCCTGCTCTCTCTGTGGGTCAGTGACACAAACACAAAGCTCCACCTTTGACACAAACCCCATTTTTCCTTCCTTTTTCCTTTCATCTTTGGGACATCAAGGCTCAAGGTCAGCGGTGTGTGGGTGTGGTGAACGTCTTGCACATCCTTCCTTTCAAACCCAGAAATTAGCTGAGCAATTAGGAATTAATTCCATGTAATTAGAGCAATGAAACTGCACGCCCAGCATGGTGAAAATTCATTTCGAGATTTTGGCAGTAGCAGGGGTGAGTTTTTGTGCTGGGGGTGGTCCTGCTGGCAGCTCCCAGCACGGCAGAGCCCCAGGATGATCCCTTGGGATGGGCAGGTCTGTGCGCTGCTCTCGTGAAGTTTATGCCACACTTCCCTGACTTCAATGGCAAAAGGCTGTGCCAGCTTTATCTGGATTTGATTTTTTTTTTGTGGGACGTGTGGTTGGGAGTGAATGAAAGGAAATTCTAATTGTGCATTTGCAGCTTTCCAGGCGTTGTCTGGAGCACGGCTGGAACGTGTCTGTGTTGCCCCTGTGAGGTTTGGGCAGGATTTTCCCACTCCAGCTGCAGGATTTCACCCCTTTGCCCCCTGTTCAGGGAAAAAGAGATGTTCAGTGCCCTCAGGTCATGGAGATGAGATCCCAAGGGAATGTGGTGCTGGAATGAGGCTCCTCAGAGCTCCTGCACAGCCCTCAGGCTCTGCTGCAGCCACAAATGGGGTCATGGGACACAGGCTCAGGACAGAGCTTCAGAATGGACAGCAGCAGGAATTTCTCCATGGAAAGGGTGGCAGGCCCTGGAAGGGGCTGCCCAGGGAGGTTTGGAGTGCCCATCCCTGGAGGTGTCCAAGGAAGGCCTGGAGGTGGCACTCAGAGCTCTGGGCTGGGAACAAGGTGGGCATCAGGCACAGCTTGGACTCAGTCCTGGAGGGTTTTTCCAGCCTCAGGGATTCTGGGATTGTGAGGGCTTCTGTGGCTCATGAACCAGGCAGCCATGAGCTGCTGTGTTGGACAAGTCCAGAAGGGTGGATTTAAGGTTTGCCTGGACTGTTTCAGTTATTGAATTCCTGACTGTTCACAGCTTGACTTTAGAAATCTCCTGGTGCTTCTTAAATATCCCCAAGTGTGCATGGAACAGCATCAGCGTTCAGTAGTCACTGCTTGGAAAATGGGAAAGGCAGGAATAAAAATCCTGCCCTGTCCTTCAGAGCAGCTGAGCACTGTCTAAAACCATGGAATCCCGGAATGGTTTGGGTGGGAAGGACCTTGAAGCCCATCCAGTGCCACCCCTGCCATGGGCAGGGACACCTCCCACTGTCCCAGGCTGCTCCAAGCTCCGTCCAACCTGGCCTGGGACACTTCCAGGGAATCAGAGTCACCCTGTGCCAGGGATCCAGAGACACCCTGTGCCAGGGATCCAGGCTGTGGGTCTGGACTTCCAGAGGCTCCCTCAGAACCTCCCCCTCCAAGCACGGAGCCTCCTGTGTGCAGGAGCTGGGATGAGATCCTCAGGTGCAGGCTGTGAGTCCCCAGAGTGGAACCTGAGGTGAAATTCCCACTGCCCCTTGTGTCCCCAAGGGCAGGCAGCGGGAGAGGAGTGCCCACTCTTCCCAGGAACGGGATGGGTTTTAAGTCAGAGTTCAAAGGTGAACTAAATCCAGTTTTAAGAATGCTGGCTTAACAATGTCACAGCACTGGGCCCAGGTGCTGCTCCAGCAGGAGCTGCCTGGAGCGGGATGGTGGCAGGGGTTAGCGTGGGTCTGGCAGGGGTTAGCGTGGGTCTGGCAGGGGTTAGCGTGGGTCTGGCAGGGTTCGTTCCAGCTCGGTGCTGTCCCTTCTCAGCAGATCAGGTGTCAGGTGGCAGCAGAGCAGGGACAAGGTTTGCATTGTGTGCTCTGGCTGGTGCAGGGAAATTCGACTCTGTGCCCTGCCGGGAGGCAGTGCTGTGGTCTGGATCAGCCATCCCGCAGCTGGGAAACTGCTGCTGGGGCAGGAAATGTGTGCTAAAGGAAAAAGGAAAAGCCTTTCGCCCTGCTCTCCTTCCCGTGTGTTTCCAGAAGCTGGGCTCGAGCTGCTGAGGGTCACATCAAATCCCCACCTTCCACACGGGAGCGGGGACCTGGCCTGGAGGGAGGGCTGGAGGCCAAAACTCTCAGCAGGCTTTAGGAGGCTCCAAGGAAGGAGGTTCAGACCTCTTGCAGGCTTTAAATACATTTTAATTTGAGGCTTGTGAAGGTCAGAACAGGCATCAATTATCCTCAAACCAGGAGATTTTTCCGCATGACTGCCCTGGGTCCTGTTTGCAGCCAAGGGCCTTCGGGTCACCGGCCAAGTCCTCCATTAGTGCCCAGCTCCTGGGGGAAACGAGTTCTGTGCTGGTGGCCAGGGGCAGGGGGAGCACGGAGAGCTCCATGGAGAGCTCTGGCACAGGCTCAGCCAGCAGGAGCAGAGCCTGGAGCTGCTGCTGGATCACCTTGGGTGGGACTTGGATCACGGCAGAATGGGATCCCCACGGGGACGGGATCCCCGTGGGCAGGACGGGATCCCCGTGGGCAGGACAGGATCCCCGTGGGCAGGACAGGATCCCCACGGGGCCTGGATCCCCGTGGGCAGGACGGGATCCCCGTGGGCAGGACGGGATCCCCGTGGGCAGGACAGGATCCCCACGGGGCCTGGATCACCATGGGCAGGACGGGATCACTGCAGGGCCTGGATCATCACATGCAGGACGGGATCACTTCAGATCCCTTCAGATCCCACATGGGCTTTGGGCTGAGGGAAATAACCCTGGTGAGGGCACAAGCTGGTATCTGTGGATGACCTTTGGGTGAGGCACCCAGAGTTTTACTCCTTGTCCAGGAATCACAGAGTCATCGAGGTTGGAAGGGACCTTCAAGGTCCTCCAGTGCCACCAAGGGACTGCAGCAGTGGGACCTGGGGGTTCCTGTCCCAAAAGGGTCCCGCTGGGAGAGCCTTTGCAGGTGCAGAGCATCGCTGTGCAGGACGAGGGATCAGCATGGAAAAGGGAGAGTGGAGCTGTGGAGCTTGGGACAGCCCATCCCAGGGCCAGGAAGCAAAACCCTGGGAGCAGGAGTGCTGGAAGCTGGACTCAGTGGCTGGCCTGGCTGCGGGGACAGTTCAGGACTCTGAAGGCTCCCGCGGTGCTCCCAGGAAAGCTGGATTTATGGGATCAAAGCAGCTCCGCTTCCCTTTCCCTGGGCATTCCTTCAGTCCTCAGAACTGGATCCAACGTGGGATCCAGCTCATCCCCAAAACACACAGAGAGCAAGGTGCTATTAGGCACAAAGGGGCCATTACCCTGAGTGCCCTACAAGCAGCAGGCTGAAAGCTTGTTATTAACATTTAAAAGTCCCAGTTGAGCCATCAAAAAGGAGGGTGGCTGGCAGGGAAGAGGAGCTCCAGTCAGCTTTGAAGGAGCAGCAAATGTTTCATCTCCTGCAGGGTAATTACAGCTCCTTAAGCGCTTTCCATGGAAAGCAGGATCCTTCCCAATTAAGGAATGGGCTGCTGATTTCAGGCACTTGAAGAATTTATTAGGGAAGGGTTGGTGTGGCTGTGCCTGCTCTCCTCAGGGGATGGGATGAGAGGGCAGGGACAGCTCACCCCCTCCAGGGCCACGGCGGCAGCTCCGTAGCCTTGGGCGCTCCCTCGTTCATCCCACGGGCTGTGATCCATAGGGATCGCTCCCTGCTGGGCACAAGAGAGAAGTTTGTGGTGTTGGAGCTGCTTTAAAACTCCAGGGCACAGAAAGGCCGAGGCAGGGCAGGGACCCCACGGAGCCCCGAGCGTGCGGAGGGAGAGCTGAGCTGGGCTCTGCCCCAGAGCACCTGAACATTGGCATCCAAACAAGGTTCCAGCTCCCTTTTCCTCATTAAATAGCCTGGAATCGCTTTCCTCATTAAATAGCTTGGAATGGCTTTCCTCAGGGACGAGGAGCTCCGGAGTGTCCTCAGTGGGAGCACCGTGCCCTTCCTGCTGCAGCCGGGCTTGACCCCAAACCAGGGCATCTCTGGCTCTCAGCAAAGCTGCCCATGAACCCCAGGGCTTCCCAGAGGTGGGAACAGCCTGTGTGTGTTGTCTGGCTGGTGCTCCATGCCTTTGGGAACAGGGATTTGGGGTTAGTTACCTGGATTCAGGCAGCAGCTCCACTGGAAGGGTGCAGTCTCAGGATATGCTCTGACAGGATTTTGCTCCTGTGCAGACAGGATGTTTATTTCTTGTGCTGGGTGGCTCATGGTGGATGCTTTGTCAGTGGGAATGAACCATTTTTACAGATCTCCTGCTGCCTGATCCCAGTGCTCCATCCCAGAGGCTGGTATCCGAAGCTGAGTACCAGTTGCATTTATCCAGCACGCAGGATGAGGGGTTTGTTGTACCACAGACATGAGCTGGACCATGAATCACAGATGATTCCAAATATCAGAAGGAATATTGGAATACCAGCTGGCTGTTGTGTGTTCGGATTGCACAGGGATGGGTGCAATGCTTGGGAATGCTTGCAGAGGGAGGGGAGCCTTGGGGAATTGTTTGGGATCAGATGGGAAGAGGAGGGGATGAGCAGTGGGCAGATCCCTGGCTGAGACAAGGCAGGGGAGAAGGCTTTGCCAAGCAGCAATGCCGTGAGATCAGCACCCAGCATTCCTCCCGGGCGTGTGGCTTCCCGGGAATACTGCAGGGACAGGCCCACCAGCAGGAAAGAACAACCTAATTTTGGGTCCTCCCAAATAGGGTTGGGCCTTTCATTACTGGCTGGCAGAGTCATTCCAGAATCCAGGAGAGGGTTTTGGCAAGGGAAGACTGGGGGTGGTAAAAGCTGGAAGGTGTCCCTGCCGTGGAAGGGTTTGGAACTGGATGAGATTTAAGGTCCCATGCAACCCAAACCATTCTGGGGTTCAATGCCTGATTTTCTTCTCCAAAACAAAAGCTCATCCCGCAGCTTCCATGAAAAAATTAGGAGTGAAAACAGAACAGAACCATTTCTGACAAACATACCCAGGTGCTGAATTAACCTGGCTCCTTCTCATCCCACCTGACACAAATCCCAAGGATGTTCCAGGAACCTTGGAGTTCTGTAGACTCCAGAAGGCCTGGCCCACCTGAGTAGCTCTGGGCACTTTTGCAAGATCTCCTGCACCACTTTCCTCCCTGAGCTGGAAAATCACCTCTGGCATGGCTGGATTTGATTTTCCCTGTCCTTGATGCTGCAGGTTCACGGGTGAGGAGCAATCCCAGCTGTGGTACAAGGACAGAGTCTCCCCATCCTCTGGGCACCGTGGCTGTGCTCTCCTCCCCACACACCTGCCAAGGTTTTATACCACAACTCATATTTTGTTTATCCCCTTTTCCATTTCTTCCAGGGCTTCTTGGCTTGGAGCAGTCGCAGAAGGGGAAGGTGCTGCTGAGACCATGATGTCCCTGGGTGTCACCAAAGGTAAGTCCTGGTTTTCCTCTGTTTCCTCTGCCCAGCTGGATGTGCTGGAATGTCCCTGCTGGGACAGGCCACCAGGGAGCTGTTTCACTGAGGTGTGAAAACACTGCCTGGCCCTCTGTGGTCCAGAGGGATAAGCTGATCCTGAGGTCTGGATGGCCACGTCTCCATCCTCCATCAGAGCTGGTGAAAGTCCCACTCAGTGTCGGGGTCTCTGACAGAGAGGAGAGAGCTCCATGCTGGGATAGATCCCTTCTGCCCCGCTGATCCGTGCGTCCTTCCCTCCCTCTCCCTGCTCTCCCAGGAGGGCTGATCCCGCCCACGGACGAGGATCGCCGCAGGATCATCCGGCAGATGAAGGTTCGCACCACGCTGCGAGGGGACAAGAGCTGGATCCAGCACCACAACTCTGACTCGGACGAGGAGAAGAGCAGCCCCCAGTAAGTGTGGCCACAGGAACATTCCCTTCTCCTTCCCTTTCCCTCATCAGAATTCCCTGAGCTGGAAGGAACCCGGCTCACTGATCCACCCCCTGGCCCTGCACAGACACCCCGGCAATCCCACCCTGTGCCCGAGGGCATTGTCCAAACGCTCCTGGAGCTCTGGGTTCTCTGGGCACTCCGGTCTCCAGCTGCACAGGATGTGCTGGGACAGGTTTTGGGGTCCCCGTGGTGCCCCGTGGTGCCCCGTGCTGCTCCTGTTTGTTTCTGATAAATGCAGGGTGGGAAGAGGCTTGGGCAAATGTCTTCTCCTGGAGCTGGGAATTCAGCAGCACCAACAGGTTGGAAGTACAGGAGAGCTCCAAAGTTTTGTGGAGCCAGATTGTGCTTCAGCATCTCAGAGTGACAAACTCAGGGCAGGCCTGGGTGGGAGGGAGTTCAGGGTGGAAGAGGCAGGAGATCAAACAGCTCCTGGATGTCACACGGGGCCCTGTGCCAGGGAACACAGTCTGCTCCAGCTCCTCTTTCCTTGGAAACAAACCCAATCCCAAATCCATCTTCTCTTCCCTCCCTCTCCAAACCCATCACAGCCATGTTCAGCAAGTTCCTCAGTTAACCAGGTCCTTGTGTTTCCTGTTCCCTCAGGTCTGGACAGGCTGGTGGGGGATCCCTGGCCCCCAAACCCGCTGCTCCCCAGCAGGACAGGTAATTCCAGGGGCCCATCCTGCTCCTTCCCTGCTGTGCTGGCTCCGGGGGTCGGTGCAAGCTCTCGGTGTGTCCCCTCCTCAGCCCTGCTCACAACAATGTCTCACCTTGGGGGGAGCATGGATTGGCTCCTGAGGGGTGCAGCGGGATGGAGGGGTGTCTTTAATCCAGGGGAATGATGAGCCCGTGATCCCACAAGGCTGGGATGGGGCACCAGCTCCTGTGCTGCTGCAACCCCTCGGTGCTCCAAGCTCGGGGCAGGGGGAGCCCTGGCTGGGGCTGAATTTGGCTCAGAGCACGAGGGGTCTCCAGGAACTCAGGAGTTTGTAGGAATATCCTGAAATATCAAACTCTTGGGAAGGGCCTGGCCCTGTGTGAGAGCTCTGCCCTCTCCTGTGAGTCCTTTCCTGCTTCCCTTTCCCTGTGCCAGCTCTTCCCACTGCTTGTCAGACAGTGCTCTCCAGAGGAGCCACGCTGTGCTCCCTTCCTGGGAATGCTCCCTCAGAGGAGTTGGAGTGGAGCTGCTGTTCTCCAGTGATAAAATAATCGGGATCTCTATCACCTCTGATTTCCCCCTTCCGTGCCACCAACCTGGGGAGTTAATCTGGAGCCAGAGAACACTGCCAGCAGGGCTAATTTTAATTGGCTCGCTCTAAAATTCACTTTTTCTATAAAAAACCTTTCATAGAGCTTGTTCTGTCGATTATTGATTTTAAAACATCCCTCCAGGGTCAATCCAGCTGTGGGATCCCTCCAGGCCTGCTTAGCTGGATTTTTGATTTGACATCCACGTGGACATTCCCCTTCAGTCCTGGTGCTGCTGCTGTTGTTTTTCCCGTGTTTTTTAACTTACTGATGTCTGTTCTTGGCACAGGTCCTCTGCCTCCAAGCCCCAGTCCGGATACCTCATCAGGTGGGTGTGGAGTGGGAGAGATTTGGGCTGCAGGGGGAGGAGAACTGGATCAGGAGCAACGAGCAGGAAAAAGATTCCCTCTCAGGTTCTACTGGCTGGGAACATCCCGATGCTCAGGGTGAAGAGCCAGTCCTGCTGTTTCACCAGTGGTTTGAACTTTGCTCCAAACGTTTTCCAACCCAAAATTTAAGATGCCCCTTCCCTCCCCAGGGGGGTGTTCACCAGGACCATCGATAAGAGCTCATCTGTGACGGATTCTTCACCTCCCAATCAAGCACAGAAAAAGTACGTGTGTGCCTCCTCCTTCTGCTCCTCCTCCTCCCCCTTCATGAAAGGAGATTTCAAACCCTCATTTCCAGCCCTCCTCTTGCTTTGGCTGGTGCTCATGGGCTTCCAGAGCTCCCCTAAATCCTTACAAAATGCTGGAAGACGTTGCTGTCCATTTTACAGACACAGGAAAAGAGAGGCATCAAACTCCGTGTTTTCCTCTCCACAGCTGGCTCTGAAAGCACCCATGGGCTTGGAGTTAATTTGGGAGGGAAAATCCCAGGGAAACCTTGCAAAGCTGGAACGCTAAATTTTGATGGGTTTAGTGGGATTTTTGTGGGGGTTTTTCAACCTGTCTTGTGCAAGGCACTTACATTTGGTTCTAACAAGTCAGATCTAAGCATGGCTCTGATCTGAGCAGGGGCCCAGAGAAGTTGTGCCCCATCCCTGGGAGTGTTCCAGGACAGGTTGGAGCACCCTGGGATAGTGGAAGGTGTCCCTGCCCATGGCAGGGGGTGGGATGGGGTGACCTTTAAGGTCCCTTCCCACCCAAACCCTCCTGGGATTCTGTAGGGGCTCTGTAGCATCTCAAGTGAAACCCTTTGTAACCCCATTTTCCCCCTGGGAAGAAGGATGATGCCCCAAGGTGTCTCCTCCCTTCCCCCTCGCTGATCCCGGGATGGAGCAGCTCCATCCCACAGAAGGGTGTGTCCATATTGGCTCCAACGACTCCCAGTGGCCGTGGGGAAGCAAAGCAGACCCTAAATCCCAGCCCTAAATCCTAAAAAGGAGGCAAATGCTGCCCTTGAATTGGACAGCATTCCCTGCAATCACAGTGGGGATATTTGGGGTGACCCTGTTTTCCCCCTTCCTGTGGAGCTCCCCTGGGGCAGGAGGAGGGGAGGGATGGAAGGTCACATTCCCAGGTGTGGTTTGTGTCCCCTCAGCACGTTCCTGAAGGGACAGAGCCGCTCCCCCTCCGGATACAGGATGACCACAGAGGACTACAAGAAGCTGTGAGTGTGCGAAGGGAGCGGTTCCTCCTGGAGCTCCTCCTGGAGCTTCCAGAGCTTCCACCAGAAACTCCAGTGGTTCCCAGGGCTCTGTGGGCCGGGAGGTGCTCCTGGAACTGATAGCGGCCTTTGTAGGAGGGGATTTTATCACCAGCCAGGAATGGAGGGTGCAGCCTGAGAGCTGGGTTTGGAGCATTCCTGAAGCCTGGGGAAAGGGGGATCCCTTGGCAGAACAGCACTGTGGGCATTCCCTGCCCAGCTTTTCATGTCCCAGCCTGTGGCTCTGATCCGAAATGGGGTTGGGGTCTCTGGGCTTAACCCCTGGACTAAGGAAAAAAATCCTACAGGGACACGTGCACCCCACTGGGAAATGCAGGTGTTTCCCAGGGTCTGAACCATTCCCTTGGATTCACTTGTGTTCCTGCTGCCTCTGCCCCAGCCACGGCAGCAATTCCCTGACCCCGGCTCTCCCTTCCCTCCCTCCCCATGGCAGGGCTCCGTACAACGTCCGGCAGAAATCCGTGGATGGCGATGAGGAGGATGTGCCTTTTTCCCCGGATGAGCATAAGAAGAGGTGAGGCCTGGAGGTGGCTCCGTGCTGCTGCAGGGACAGTCACAAGGGGCCTCGCCCCAGCCAGGCTGCTCCATCCTGGGGGGTTGGTGGATGCGGGCATGGAGCAGGGCTGGTGGCAATCCAAGGACAATCACAGCTCTCGCTGCTCCGAGCCTGGCTCTGCCCACGGGCCACCGCGCTGCCGACAAAGCGTCATTAAAATCCTGACGTGATGCAGCCTGACAGCGCGGCCCAATTAACCCGGCAGCTGGGAAGGGCCGTGGAATCCACGGGCTGCCCCGTGTCCATGGGGAAGGATGGAGATGCACAAACAGCCGGGAGGGAGGAGCCCAGCTCCCCCCCTGTGGGTGCCCTCGGAGCCGGGATCACTCCAGGACTGGCACCCGACGCCAGATCCAGGCAGGGCTGTCCTTCTCCTATCGGGAATCATCCTGGAATGGTTGGGTGGAAGAGACCTCAAAGCTCATCCAGCCCCACCCCTGCCATGGGCAGAGACACCTCCCAGTATCCCAGGGTGCTCCAAGCCCCAGTGTCCAACCCTTGGGCACTGCCAGGGATGGGGCACAGGACAGGGACAGCAACAGGTCTGCTCTCTCTGGCTGCAGCCTCGTTGCATCTCATGGGGTTTCTGAGGACCCTTTTCCTCAGCCACAAGATTTGTACAAAGGAAATCTTGGTCACTGTCCCATGGGGTCCAACCACTAAAGAGCTGGAGAGGGATTTGGGATGTGGGCTGGAGGGACAGGACACAGGGAGTGGCTTCCCAGTGCCAGAGGGCAGGGCTGGATGGGAGATTGGGAAGGAATTGTTCCCTGGGAGGGTGTGAGGCCCTGGCACAGGGTGCCCAGAGCAGCTGTGGCTGCCCCTGGATCCCTGGCAGTGTCCCAGGCCCTTCCAGGGATTTGCCCTCTCCCTTGGGACAGTGGGTGGTACCAAGGCCGGTGCAGACACTCCATGGAGTGTGTCAGCCACAGAGCCCATGTCCCGTTTTTCTGTGCATGGAACCCAATATTGCACCAGTCCAGGTCTGCAATGGATTGTCCAGCCCTGGCACAGCTGCCCCGGGCAGTGGTGGAGTCCCCATCCTGTGGCTGTGGCACTTGAGGCCATGGCTCAGTGGTGACCATGGTGCTGGTTGATGGCTGGACTGGATCACCTCAAAGGTCTTTTCCAACCTCAACCATTCCATGAAATCTGCTCCCCAGAGCGCAGGAGCTCTGTCAGGGTTAGCCCCAGCCTGTCCACGGCTCCAGCCAGCAGGGAGTATTGGGATGAGCAGGATGTGACCCCTTCCCTCCCTCCCTTCCAGGACGGAGGCTGCCAACAACGTCCTGCGGCGCTCTGCCGGCCGGGAGCGTGCCTACGTCCTGTCCGCGGCCAAGAAGAGCAACGGGTGAGTGTCCAGGGGGTGGGGATGGCACAGGAGCCAGGGAAGGGCTGCTCGAGGGGGCGCAGGGGAAGGGAAACTCTCCAACACAGCAGCTGAGGATAGGCCACAAAGATGCTCCCAGGGCTGGAGCTCCTCCCCTACAAGGGAAGGTTGGGAGAGCTGGGGGTGCTCACCTGGAGAAGGGTCCAGGGAGAGCTCAGAGCCCCTTCCAGAGCCTAAAGGGGCTCCAGGAGAGCTGGAGAGGGACTGGGGACAAGGCATGGAGGGACAGGACACAGGGAATGGCTTCCCAGTGCCAGAGGGCAGGGCTGGATGGATAGTGGGAGGGAATTGTTCCCTGGGAGGGTGGGCAGGCCCTGGCACAGGGTGCCCAGAGCAGCTGGGGCTGCCCCTGGATCCCTGGCAGTGCTCAAGGCCAGGCTGGACATTGGGGCTTGGAGCAGCCTGGGACAGTGGGAGGTGTCCCTGCCCAGGGCAGGGGGTAGGGCAGGAAGATCTTTAAGGTCCTTCCAACCCAAACCATTCCATGATACCTGCAGGTGTCTGCAGAGCTGGGGAAATCCTCCAAGCCTTCCTTATTGAGAGGGATGGAATTTCCGGAAAAGAAAAACTGTGGGAGTCCCTAATTCCCTGAGGCGATGCAGAGCCCAGTTTTCAGCCTCAGTTCTTAAGCTGCTCTCTGCAGTTTTGTTGTGTTATTTCATTGGGAATTTGCCCAGGTGTGAGACCCCGGTCTCAGCTCAGCCCACGGGGTGACGGGACCTTGCACACGTGGGGCAGGGTCCTGGCGGGCTCTGCCCCTGCCCAAGGCGAGTCCTTCCCTCCAATCCTTTAACTGCTCCTTAATCCTTCCTCCACAGCAGCCCGACCCAGGAATTCCCACCCCTGTTTGCCAAGAGGTAGGAGCTGGAGCTCGGGAAGCACTGCTGGGGCTGGGTGCCTGTGCCAGGCTGGGACAGCAGATCCCAGGAGTTTCACGGCAGAGGAAGAACAATTCCTCGAAAAGGGATGCTGGGGGTTGGATCCCGCTGGGGTTGTTCTGGGAGAAACAGTGTTGAAAACACTGGGAATACAATCCTGATGGTGCTTTGGGTTATGGGCAAGCTGAAACTGCAGAGACTCAGTCACAGCCATCCTGTTTCCCGGGCAGCTGCTCCAGGAGGATGCTCCTCAGGCATCTCCCTCCTCAGGCTGTCAGTGGGATGGGGAAAGGAGCCCAGGGCTCCCTCTGGAATCCAAGAACTCACCTGATGCTGTGTGAGCAAAAATGCCTGGCTGTGTTCAGTCCCTTGGGATGCTCAGCAGGAGCACAGGGAGCAGGAGGAGCAGGAAATTCCTGCTCCAGGGGAAACAGGGTGGGGGAAAATGGGGATAAACTGCCTGGAAAGCTACAGAAAAGAGGAAACCATGTGACATTTGTCTCTTTTTCGCTGTGGAAAGAATTGAGATAGAAGAGGAGGAAGGACAGCAGAGGAGGAGTCCAGCTGTGCCGGGTTCATCCAGGATTTCACCGGACAGCAGCAGGTATCCATTCCTTGGGGTGGGATGCCTGGTTCCAGGGCTTCACCAGCTTGGGGATAAGTGCATTTATTGGCTGTCCAAACACAGCCACACGTGGAGGGTTGGCAGAGGAGACTTCCCAGAGAAGCTGTGGCTGCCCCTGGATTTAAAGCCCATCCAGTGCCACCCTCTGTGGGCAGGGACACCTTCCACTATCCCAGGTTGCTCCAAGCCCCATCCAGCTGAACTCTTTCTTGCCAAACAGGTGCAAGGGAATAATTTTCAGTTGTTTTCTGATGTTTTTGACTGAATCCATGCCTGGAGTATAAAAAAGGTGGAATAGTTCTCACTGCAAACAGCACTTTGGCTGCTGCCCTTGTCCTGGTGCTTCTGTTGGTGTGTCACTGCAGAAAGTGGCAATTCCTGGCAAAATCAGTGCTTTTAATTTAAAACTTGCTTCTGATAAGAGGACTTTGTCAGTGAATGGATTGAGAAGAGTGATGATTCATTCCCACCTTCTCCAGTCCCATTCCATGCAGGGCACATTGGGCAGCTGCAGTTGGAGCTGGTTTGACCAGGAATGACAGCTTTGTCCTTTGTCCTCTCTCACAGCCCCAAACCAGGCAGCAGGAGCCAAACATCCCCATCCCCGAGTGAAACCTCGGGGGAAATCTCCACTCCTGCTGAAATCAGGTGGGTCTGGAGGCCCTGCAGCAGCAGCTCTGCCTGCGGGGATTCCCTGCAGACACGAAATCCTCCAGGACACGGAGCAGCACAGAACAGCAAACACCATGCAGGGAATCCAGGGAAGGGGCAAAAGCGTCCGGGAGGGAACATTCTGTGCTGGGAATCCAAATCCAGCCCCTTCCATGGGCTCCTCCGATGATTCTCCCTCATTCCTGCCCTGCTCATAGCTCACTTCCAACACCTTCCTGTGCAGCTCCCGGCTCCTCCTCCCCCTCCCTCATGCTCCCACTGTTTTCCCTGCAGGAATGGTGAGGACAGACAGGCCCCGAATGGGAAATTCTCCTTGGAAGCAGTGTCCCAGCCTGGGGATGGGTAAGGAACGGGCAGGGGCTGATCCGTGCTGCTGCACCGAGGCCTGACCCTGGATTCTCTCGGGAGCAGCAGCTCCTGGTGTGCCCCGGGCTGGGCTGCACTCCCAGAGCATCATCTGCTGGCAGAGCTGCAGCCTGGCAGAGCTCTCCTCTCTTCCCTCACCCCCCTGGGATTCTCCTCCCTGCCTCGCTCCCTGAACACTCCACTCCCCACATTTCACTTCATTTTGCTGCTCCATTTGCCTCCCACTGCCATTCCTTGCAAGTGTCCCACCTCCAGGGGCTGTGCTGGCCCTTGGCAGGTGGTGGCTCCTGCTGATGTTGGTCCATGGTTCCATGATCCCTGATCTGCCCACTGGGCTCGGGAATGTGGCCCTGCTTGGCCTGATAGAGAGATTAACCCCGTTTTGTTCCCCACCCAACTAAATATCAGCAGATTTTCTGGGATGATACCCTACAAATGCTGACGGGCCCCATTTTCACTGGGATTTCCCTTATTCTAGGGACAAAGCTCTGAAGGAAAAGCCTGAGGTGTTGCCATGGGATGAGCAGGCCCCCAGGGCCACCGGGGCTTCCACGAATGGAAGGTAGAGTCCCTGTGGGGTTCCTGACCTGGGCACTGCACAGTCCATGAAATGCTGCTCTGGAGCTGGCTGGAATCTGGGAATGGATGTTTCCTGACGGAAAAACCCATTGCATCTGGGCTTTGTAGAACTGCTCTGTCCTTTGTGAGATGCTCAGGAAAGTCACTGCAGAGCATTCCTCAAGCTGTGTCTCTCTTTTCCAGTTTTCCTGAGCACACAGAAGCCAAGAATGGGTTTTACCCACCAGAGTAAGTGGGAAATTCCCTTTTTCCCCTTCATTTTAGAGTGGGGGGTGTTCTGACCTGGCACTGCCCTGCAGACGAGTTCTGGGAGCAGCCCTTGAAAAGGGGGGTGGGCTCAAAAGGCCGGGGATCTCCCAGCTGCTTTCCTCACACAAGGACGAGTTGGTTGGATTTGGAGCTCAGCCCTTCAGGAAATTTCCAGAGCTAAGCAGGAGGGAGGAAAAGACGTTCCATTGGAGCCAGGAAAAGCTCATGGTTGATGTTTACGCTTCTTGGTGTTCTCCACCTGCTGAGCTTCCTGCTGGGACCATCCCATCCCCCTTCTCCCTGCAGGTCCGGCTCTGGTTCCTGGGACAGACCTGGGGATGCTCCGGAGGAGCTGCTCCGCCAGTCCGAGCCCTCTCCCTGCCAGGGTGACACCAGGTGGGACCCTGCTCAGGGCCTGGGGCTGGCACCTCTGCTTCCAGCTGGGCTGGGAATAAGCAACTTGTCCAGAGCAGGGCTGGGATTAGAATTCAAACCGGGCAACAACCGGAAATGGAAAATCCTGTGTGGGTGAAAGGGGGAACGGCATCCTTCTGTTCACTGTTACACAACTTCATCCCAGACAAGCAGCCTGGGAATTCAGGAGGAATTTCTCCATGGAAAGGGTGGCAGGCCCTGGAAGGGGCTGCCCAGGGAGGTTTGGAGTGCCCATCCCTGGAGGTGTCCAAGGAAGGCCTGGAGGTGGCACTCAGAGCTCTGGGCTGGGGACAAGGTGGGCATCGGGCACAGCTTGGACTCGATCCCGGAGGCCTTTTCCAACCTCTGGGATTGTGGGAGCAGACCCAGCAGCTTCAGCATTGCCTTTAGTGCCTCCACCCCACAGGAGTTTAGAGCCTTTTCTCCGTGACATTGCCAGAGGTGCAGGGTCGGGAGGGAATTGCTGCTGTTGGCAGCAAACACTGGGATCTCCCTGGAGCTGCTCCCCTCCCTTGTCCATTGTTTTGGGATTCATTTCCATGCACTGGCCCATCAAAGGCCTTGAGGTGAGCAGATTTCAGGGCCAGGTTGGACAGGGCCTGGAGCAACCTGGAGTGCTGGGAGGTGTCCCTGCCCATGGCAGGGGGTGGGACTGGAGGGGCTTCAAGGTGCTTCCAAGCCAAACCATTCCATGATTCCTGGATTCTATGGAATGAATTCAGCCCTCTGTGCTGAGGTGAGGAGGATCCCGAGGCCTGGAGCTGCTGCTGGCGATGCAGGAATGTCTTCCCCGAAGTTGCTCATGTTGTGCTTTGTCCAGGTGCTCCATCCTGGGACAGGACAGGGAATTCCTGCGCAGAGATGTGTGGGAATCGGGTCCCAGTAACCTCCTCAGTTCCACCAGCAGCCTCTCCTCCTCTCGGTTAGAGATGGAAAATGGGTTTTTCTGAAGGAAAATCAGTTCTCTGAGACAATTCCTTTGTGTTTCCTGGGCTGATACAAAGTGCAGTGCTGCTGCTCCATACAAATCCCCTGGAAGCCTTTGGAAGCTCTGAATTCCCCCTTTTTTGCCAGGTCTCACTTGCAGCCCGATGTCCCCTTTCCTCCCACTGAGAGAAGCCCTGTGCACATCGAGGACACAGAATATTCATTTAAAAGGTAAGAATAGGGTGAATTTAGTGGATGTAGGAATAATCCTGAGGATCAAGGGAAACCCGAATGGGCAGGCACAGAAAGAGGCTCCTTCTCCAGCTTTTATCCCACAGATGGAGACAACTGAGGTTTAAATAAACCAGGATCTTTGTGTTGTATCCCTCTCCATCTCCTTTGAGACCAGCCAAGCACTCCAGATTTTTCCTCCTCTTGTGTTCTCAGTGGGGTTCAGTCACTCCCTCTTAATCCCCTGAAAATCCAGGGATGCTGGAGCAGCAGCAGGGAGCTGGAAGCAGCTGGAATACAGGGACTGTGTCATGTTCTAGAGAAAAGTCCCAGGGCAGGCTGGCACCTGGTGAGCAGAGCAGTGCCAGGATCCAGGTGCCAGTTTTTAGGAATGTCATGGGCCTTGCTCTGCTTGCCAGGTCTGTCCTGGGCTATGAGGAGAGGAGCAGCTCCACGAATCCCGAGGGCCCAGCCCAGCACCAGCCCTACTGGCATGACACAAGGTGAGGACTGGGGGGACTGGGAGGTTTGGGGGCTGGTGGTCTGGGAGGTTTGGGGTTGGTGGTCTGGGAGGTTTGGAATGGCTCTGGCCACACTGGCTCCTGCTCCCGGCCTGCTCCTCTGCAGGGAATGGGTGTCTGCCCATCCCAGCATGGATTTTCCCGATTGTGGATGTCTGGTTTAGGTTTTTGGACTCAGCCAGCCTCACTGAGAGGGGCCAAGGACTCCCTGGCCATGACACCCACCCGGAGCCCCCCAGGCTGGAGGATCCTGCTGAGCCTGGGTAAGGAATGGGGCAATCCCCCCCCCGCCTTCTCCTGTGGGATGAGGGGTCATTCCTTGGGCATCTTCCCCCCTGCTGATAAATATTCTCCCAGGTTCTCCTTCTCATAGAATCACGGAGTTGTTAAGGTTGGAAAAGACCTCTCGGATCAAGTCCAAGCATCAGCCAGCACCACCACCATGTTCAGCACTAATCCCTGTCCTCAGGCACTGCATCCACACATTCCCTGAACATTGCCAGGCCTTGACAACCCTTTCCATGAAGAAAGTTTTCCCAATATCCAACCTAAACCTCCTCCAGTGTAACCTGAGGCCTTTTTGGGCCTGATTCTAGTGCTGCTTCTCCTGGATGAATCTTTTACCGTGGTTTTATAGGAAAACCTGGGAGAAATTATCCTCCTTAGCTGGAGCCATCAAACCCTGTCCAGCTGGGCTGCCAGGAGTCGCTTCCTAGACTTTAAACTCGGGAGCAGAGGGTCTCTAAGGAGAGACAAACTGTAAAGGTCTCATGTCTTGGCAGGTCCAGCTCTGTTCCTGGAGGAAGCAGCATCCCAGCTCCAGACATTCCACAGGCAAACGAGTCTGACCCACGCGGGGCCAGGTGCGGAGCCGGGGCACCAGGACACTCCCTCACACACCTCCAGTTCTCCTTCCCGGCCTGTCCAAAGGCACCCAGATGCTCATTTCTTGGCTCAAGGAATTCAGAAACCAATACAGGCTCTGCCAGTGCCACCTTTCCCCCTGGAGCACAGCACTGCAGGGAGCTCCCCCAGGGATTGCTGCAGCTCAGCATCAGAAGGACGTAGAGCTGCTGGGGCGAGTCCAGAAGAGGCCACAGAGCTGCCCTGAGGGCTGGGAGGTGCTCCTCTGCTCTGGAGCCACGCTGGGAGGGCTGGGGGTGCTCACCTGGAGAAGGGAAGGACACAGGGACACCTCAGAGCCCCTGGCAGGGCCTGAAGGGGCTCCAGGAGAGCTGCAGAGGGACTGGGGACAAGGCATGGAGGGCCAGGACCCAGGGAATGGCTTCCCAGTGCCAGAGGGCAGGGCTGGATGGGAGATTGGGCAGGAATTGTTCCCTGGGAGGGTGGGCAGGCCCTGGCACAGGGTGCCCAGAGCAGCTGGGGCTGCCCCTGGATCCCTGGCAGTGCCCAAGGCCAGGCTGGACATTGGGGCTTGGAGCAGCCTGGGACAGTGGGAGGTGTCCCTGCCATGGCAGGGGTGGAATGGGATGGGCTTTAAGGTCCCTCCCAACCTAAAGCCTCCTGACACTGATCCTGTGACAGTCACGGTGTCCCTGCATTTGCCCCCACAGTGGATGGGGTCAGACAGAGGTGCCAGAGCTCCTGACAGCTCTTTCCTCCCCACCAGGATCACTCTGGACTATGAGGAACAAACCCTTCCCATCACAGACAGTCCCCGTGAGAGCCCAGGGGGCTGCAGGCACAGCGAGCCCGCCCCGGTGCCAGCCAGGTACGGTGGGGACATCCCTGTTTGTGCCATCAGTGGCTCGCTCACCCTCATCCTTTGCTCCTTGAAACACTCCTGGCTGAAGGGCTGGACCCAGGAAATGTGCCAATCCAATGCCACTGACCACAGGAATACTGGGAAGGAATCCTTCCCTGGGAGGGTGGGCAGGCCCTGGCACAGGGTGCCCAGAGCAGCTGGGGCTGCCCCTGGATCCCTGGCAGTGCCCAAGGCCAGGCTGGACATTGGGGCTTGGAGCAGCCTGGGACAGTGGGAGGTGTCCCTGCCCACAGCAGGGGTGGAATGGGATGGACTTTAAGTCCCTCCCAACCCAAACCATTCTGGGATTCCACAATTCCATGATCCTACGGTTCAATTAACAACAGGGTGTCCCAGTTCTCCCTGTTCCCTGTAGGAAGAGGCAGGACCCACCCTCGGCAGACCCTGAACCGTCGTGTGAGCTGCTCAGAGCAAAGGCACCCATTGGCTTTATGGTCAAACTGGTTTTAATTCTTCAGCAGGTCTGACTTCAGCTCCCAGGAGAGTGTCCCCAGTGCCCAGGAGTCCCAGCCCCCTGTGTCCCTGTTCCAGGACCGCCAACCCTTCGGAGGCTCCGTGCCCAGCCACAGGATTCCGGCCTACGTGGACAGCCAGGTGTTCAGCACCAGGAGGTCAGGATTTGGGGATGAGGGGTTTAGGATGCAGAGACAGGGAAAGCTGTCATGGCATGGAAATATCTGCTAGAAACCCCACTCCAGCTTGTACAATCACTGGGAAAAGGAGTGAGAGCAGGATTTTGTTCCCAGAGGGGACAAGAGGATTAAATCATAGAACCAGGCCTGTCCCAGGATGGAGCACCTGGACTAGTACAATATGACTAACTTTGGGGAAGGCATTCCTACATCACCAGGAGCAGCTCTAGGCCTCAGGATTTACACCTTGGGATCCTCCTTGGCCATTTCTTAGAATCATGGAGTCCTGGACTGGTTTGGGTGGAAGGGACCTTAAAGTCCATCCAGTTCCACCCCTGCCATGGCAGGGACACCTCTCACTGTCCCAGGCTGCTCCCAGCCCCAATGTCCAGCCTGGCCTTGGGCACTGCCAGGGATCCAGGGGCAGCCACAGCTGCTCTGGACAATCTGTTTGGGAATGGTTTGGCTTTGCTCAAGTGTTGGGTTTGGAGCCTGCTCTCCTGGCTTTGGAGTACAAAATGGGCACAGGGAAAATGGGCAGAGCACTGGGGGGATGCACCATGGAATCGTGGAGTCCTCACGGCTGGGAAAGGCCTCTGTGATCACCTGCTGTCAATCCAGTGCTGTCACAAGGTCACCACCAAGCCTCAAGTGCCACATCCACGCGTTTTCTGAACACTTGCAGGGCCAGGGATTCCACTGCTGCCCTGGGCAGCTGTGCTGGGGCTTGGTGGTGACAGAAGCACGGCACTGACTGTGAGCCCAGTGTGGGCACTCCGGAGGCTCCTGCTGCACTGTGAGCCCAGTGTGGGCACTCTGGAGACTCCTGCTGCCACACACTCAGGGCTTTGTTTGTCCTCAGCAGGCCCAGCCCGGATCCCAAAGGGAGCGTTTATTCCGGGAGCAGCAGCCCCAGGAGCAGCTGGTACGACAGTGCCAGGGGACACGGGGACTTCAGCCCCCCAGCAGCACGGTGAGTCCAGGGCTGGGGTCCCAACTTGCCAAACCAAGGAGCTCCCTGCTGCCACATTTACTCAGGATGCAGATGTCCTGATCCGTTTGCTGATTCCCTGGATGGGAGCACTCCATGGCCATGGAGTGGGAGGGGTCAGTGCCCAGCAGGGAGATCCCAGCCGAGATTCCCACCCCTTCTGAGGATCCCTCACGTGCCCAGACTCCGAGCTTGAGACTGTTCCGCTTCCTCTCCCCAGCCACGAGTCCCTTCCCAGAGATCCCACCATGTCCATGTCCCAGAGAAGCCACAGGGTGCCGTTCTACATGGACAGCTTAAACCATAACAGCTCCAGGTAAACGGGGAGGCACGAGGGCTCTGAGGGAAACTGCCCAGAATCTATGGAAGAGAAGCCAGCAGGCAGAGCCAAGAGCTGACAGAGGGAGCGTTGGTTTCCAGGGAGTGGATGCATGATCCAGAGGCACAGAGCAACTCTTCAACCATTCCCAGCTAAAGCTGCCTAGCACAGGCTCTGGGATACATCCAGGAAAACCTCTGGAGATTTTTCACTGTGTGGGAGGCCAGAAGAGAGGGACAGGAGAATGGGGAGCTGGTTCCTGGCCAGGAATTGGTCTTTGCTACAGGAAAAACAGAGATCACAGCAAAGAGAGAATGTCCCCAGAAGATCAATGGTTAAATGACGGATCTGCTCCCAGAACAAGGCTGCTGGAAGGGGCAGGAGGTACCCAGTATGGAATGCCACTATCCTGGGCTCCCTGCAGTCCCTCCTGGCAGTGCCAGCCCATCCAAGTGCAGCCTGACGCTCCATGGAGCCACCAGTGCAGGGCTGGCTCTGTAACAAGGAGCAGGCTGTAGGGGTGAAGAGGAGGCACAAGATCCTTGGGTAGCCTTGGACTGGCTCCAGGAAAGGTCAGCCTCATTGCAGAGCAGATGGACAGAGCTGTTTTCCGTAGTTTTGTTGCATTCTTCCTTCAGATCAGCTGGGGCCAGTTCCGTTTGCTTTGGGAACGTCCCCATCCCCATCTCCTGCAATTCCTCCTGTGCCTTTTCTCCCTGTGGCTGCTCCCATTCGGCCTCTGTGGCTCACTCACCCCATTCTCATTGGAAGATCTTGTTGGATCTTCCCTCTCATGGCCCTACAAGTGGGACTTTCCCAAATCCCTTCTCCAGGGAAGCAGTCCTGTCCTGTGGCAGGTGTAGAAGGACAAAGGGACTGGTTTGGTCCATGATAAGGGCTGGCAAAGGGCTCTGCTATCCATCTGCCCTCCCAGCAGCGGCAGCCGCTCTTCCCCTGGCTGCCAGTTTGGATCCTGCCATGGCTCACAGACTTCTCCCTCTCTCCACAGGCTCCTCTCCAGTTCCAGTGAGAGGCTCTCCAGCTCCCAGCACAGCTCTGGGTACCAGCCTGACTCCAGCACTGCCGGGTAAAGATCCAAGCGGGCACAATCCCCTCGCTGCAGGATGGGGCTGGCACGGGGCCATCCTGCTTGGTGAGGAATTCCAGCTTTGGCACCTGCCTGGTGTCACCCAGTGTGGCCAGCAGGGTCAGGGCAGGGATTGTCCCCCTGTGCTGGGCACTGGTGAGGTCCCACATGGAATCCTGGGGTCAGTTCTGGGCCCCTCAGGACAAGGCAGACCCTGAGGGGCTGGAGCGTGTCCAGGAAAGGGAATGGAGCTGGGAAGGGGCTGGAGAATTCCTGAGGGAGCTGGGAAGGGGCTCAGGCTGGAGCAAAGGAGGCTCAGGGGGGACCTTGTGGCTCTGCACAAGTCCCTGACAGGAGGGGGCAGCCGGGGGGGTCGGGCTCTGCTCGCAGGGAACAGGGACAGGAGGAGAGGGAACGGCCTCAGGCTGGGCCAGGGGAAGTTGAGGCTGGTGGTGGAGTCACCATCCCTGGGAGTGTTCAGAAAACGTGTGGATGTGACACTTGGGAACGTGCTTTGGTGGCGACCATGGTGGTGGTGTTAATTGATGGTTGGATTTGATGATCTTAAAAGTCTTTTTCAACGTTAATGTTTCTGTGATTCCATGACATAAAAAGAGCCCATGCTCAGTTTAAGGAAAAAAAGAGAGGTTTCTTTCCTCAGCCATGACAGGGCTTAGTGTAAGAAGGGAGGATTAATCCCAGCTTTTAGGCAGCAGTGGAAATGCACCATGGAAAAAGGCTGATTAGTTCCTGTCAGGGCTGCGGGCACAGGGCTCCCCTCGGCCTGCCCAGAGCTGCACCCGGGTGGGACATGGAATTCTGAGCTGGGCTTGTAGAGAGGCAGGAATATGCAAGGGAGGTAAAACCATCCCAAACCATACCAGCGGCAGTTTGCACTGGCTGAAAACGCTGGAGACATTCCAGTGGCAGAACAGCCCCTGGAAGCAGCGCTGTGCCACAGGGCTTGGTGGTGCCGGGGGAGCCGGGAGCTCTCTCCATGCCCATTGTGCGCCTAATCCTGGCGGGAGCTGGGACAGACTTATCCTTCCAACCAGCGCATAACTGGATGAAAGGGTTACATTATCCATCCCATTCTTTCCAATTAACTCGATTTGTTTTGGTGGGGTAATTAGAGGAGTTGTTATTTAGCAACAATGCTCGATATCCAGGATTTATTCGGAACAACAGCATCCCGCTCCGAGCCTCTCCCGCACGCGTTCCGTGTCCGGGGGCACACGCGGTCCCTGCCCGGCTCTCCCGAGCCGCAGCCGCTCTTTTCTCATGGAAATGCTCCCTGTTTTCCTAGGAGAGGAATCCTCTTTGTGAAGGAGTACGTGAACACCGGCGGCTTTGCAGCCTCCCCACGCTACGGCAGGTACGGAGCGTTGGGGACACCGTGTGTCACAGCCGGGTGTCACAGCCGTGTGTCACAGCCGTGTGTCACAGCCGGGTGTCACAGCCGGGTGTCACAGCCGGGTGTCACAGCCGGGTGTCACAGCCGTGTGTCACACACGCGTGCAGAGCCCAGCCCGAGCCTCCTCACACATCCCACCAGGATGGAGCAGCTGGAGCTCCTCTGCCCCGGGGGGTTATCGGGAGGGCACAGTTTGCTCTGCGGGGTCCTGCCGGCTCCTGCCGCTGTGGTGGTGACAGGAGGACCTGTGTCCCCCTGCTCCCAGGGGACAGGGAAGCTCCTCCTGGAGTGGCTTGGTCCCTGCAGGTTTGGCACGACTGGAATGCGTGAGGAAAATGTGGGGGTGAGGGCTTTCTCTGGAAAAATTTCATTATGTGAGTCTTAAGAAGTTAAATTACACCCTTTTCAAGCTTTTCAAGTCCTTTGTGCTCTGCTCAAGTGAAGCTGCTCCAGACTGGCCCCAGTGTGACAAGAGCAGAATTTGGCCCCATGCACATCATCCTCACAGTGATGTGGCACCAGTTCACACCAGTTTGATGCTCCGTGCTGGCATTATCCGCCCTCAGCGCTGTGCTGGCATCCCTGGGGGAGCTGATTACACACTGTAAATCTCCAGCCTGTCCCAGAGCTCAGCAGAGCTGCTGTCAGCAGCCAAAGATAAGCCAAATATCCAGGAAACCCAGGCAGAGAGGGAACACTCAGCTGGGTGAGGCCAGGGATGTGCTCCATGCCTTTTCCTGCATAACTGTGCAGGATTCCGAGTTCTAGCAGTGAAAAGCTGCTGTTTGTAGGGGCCAGGTGTAAACACGAGGGCCCTGGTGAGGCCAGGGGAGTTTTACCTGGAGAGGCCTATCTGGGGATACTTAAAGGTTCCTCTTTGTGTCCTGGGAAGGCACTTTGAGGACCTTCTCCCCGAGGAACAGGTAGCTGGGATATTCCAAATCACTGGGTTAATGATTCCATCCGAGATTCTCTTCCCACATATCACTGTCCAGTGCTGATACCTCCTTCCTTCCACAGTGGCAGCCTTGTGGATTTGAGTGACCAGGAGAGAAGCAGCTACAGCCACCACAGTTACCTGTCCAGTGCTCCCCTGCACAGGTAGGACAGGGTGGGGCTGCCTTGGGGGGGTTCATCAAATTCTTAATCAGAAATGATTTTAAGGGCTTGCTTTTTGAGGGCACTGGTGTGTGTGTGTGTGGTGGAACAGCAGTGCAATAAATGCAAATACAGTGACATTGACTCCAAGTCAGAGTCCAGAGCAGGCCACCAAGGTGATCAGAGGGATGGAGCACCTCTCCTATGAGGAAAGGCTGAGAGAATTGGGGTTGTTCAGCCTGGAGCTGAGAACATTTGGGGTGACCTAACTGTGGCCTTCCAGTGCCTGAAGGGAGCCTGCAAGAAAAATAGAAAGGGATTATTTCCAAGGGCCTGGAGTGACAGGACACAGGGAATGGCTTCTCACTGACCGAGGGAAGGGTTAGATGGGAGATTGGGAAGGAATTGTTCCCTGGGAGGGTGGGCAGGCCCTGGCACAGGGTGCCCAGAGCAGCTGGGGCTGCCCCTGGATCCCTGGCAGTGTCCAAGGCCAGGCTGGACATTGGGGCTTGGAGCAACCTGGAACAGTGGGAGGTGCCCCATGGCAGGGGGTGAGACTGGATGACCTTTAAGGTCCCTTCCAACCCAAACCATTCCATGATTCCATGATTGTAAGGTTCTGAGATCTGTCCTGCCCCACTGCTGGGGTCTCTGCATCCCTGGGACAGCACAGTCCCTCCGCTCTGTCACTGCACAGTCACACGTGTGGGAGCAGGTTGCTCATGGAGAGCAGCGCTGATGGCTGGGAAAAACCCGTGGCACCAGTGCTGGGACTGGAACCAGAGCATCACAGAGGAACCCCTCCCCTGCTCTTCCCAGGTCCAGTGAGCCCCTGTGCAGTTACTGCAGCCGGGAGATCCGGGACTGTCCCAAGATCATCATCGAGCACCTGAACATCCACTGCCACGAGTACTGCTTCAGGGTAAGCCCCAGTGCTGCTGTGCTGCGGGGAACTGCAGGGATCTTCCTGCAAATTCCATCCTCAGGCTTTCAGAGTGATATATGTGGGCTGTGCCAAATCCTTGCCTCACACCAGGACAAAAACAGTCAGGCAGTCACAGGTGTCCTCAGAAGATTTCCAGGTCCTTGAATAAATATTAGACCAAGGAGAATTCTTTATTATTGGCAGCACCCTCAGAACACCCTCGTGTCCTTGCCCCACCGTCCTTGGGGCAGACTTGCTGCTTTGTGGTCTTTGTGCTCTAGTGGAGGTGGCTGACTCCTCAAACCCCACAGGGTTTCCAAGGAATGTCGGTGGGGATGTGAGGAAGGTGGGAGGAGGAGGGATGGCGAGTGTGGGAGGAAGAGGCTTGCAGGGACATTTGTCTGTTGTAGGAAAGTGCAGCCTCAAAGGTCACATCCTCACCCCTTAATAAAACGATGCAGAGACTGTTCCTCTGCCCCCTCCCTTCTGTTGTCACCGCATGGGGCTTTGGTCACTGTCCAACCTCCTTGTTTTCCCTTTGGCAGTGTGGAATTTGCCACAAAGCAATGGGAGATCTCCTGGATAAAATATTCATCCACCGGGACATTGTCCACTGTGACAAGTGCTACGAGAAGCTCTTCTAGGTGGGTGTCCAGGGCCCCTTTCCGAAGCTGTTCCCAGGGGGATGGCTGGGTGAGAGCTCATGGTGAAGGGCATTTAACCCTCACGTTTCCTGGGTGACCGGGCAGGAATCTTCCTCGGGTGGTCAGTGGGAAGCAGCGACCTCGCTGCAGCATTAGCTGGAAACTCGCTCGAGCTGTCCCGGGGGTGTCGGTTGGAGCCACAATCTCGGTGACAAACAGGCTGTGGTGGCTTCCCGGGGCTGGCAGGCAGAGGCTGGCTTGAGTGGTGACAGAAATGTCCCTCAGAGGTGGAGAGGCCTCGTGGAAGGCAGCTGAAGGTTCCTCCCTGTGTCCTGGGCTGACCCTGGCGGTGACATTCCCCTGACACGAGGCAGCTCCTCGGCGGCAGCTGCAGCTACTCCTTTACCTAAAGATCCTTTGAGGTGAAAACCTTTGGGAAGAGGAGGGTTGTACATTCCAACAGATCGACAGGAGCGGGTTGGACGCGGTTTGGTTTTGTCTGATTATCTGGGAATAGCGGGAGGCACCATGGCAGCCAGCAGAGCTGCTGTGCTGGGGCTGGGAGCCCTCGTGTCCCCCCACTGCTCCCGGCACAGAGGAGCAGCAGGAGCAGGGAACGGAGCTCCTGCCTCGCTGCTCCCTGTACCTGGTGATGCGATGTGACTGGTGAGGCTGTGCCCAGCCCCGCACGCTGCCGGCTCCACCGACCTCCAGCGCCGCATTCCAGGTGGGCCCGGCCCTGCTCAGCCGCTCTTTGTGTGCTTGCAGGGTCCTGCGGAGCTGGGGAGGCAGCCCGTGCCGGCAGCACGCCTGCGGATGCAGCAGCTCCTGCCCGGCTAAGATCGCAGAATTCCTGCTCCCGCTTCCCTCGAGTTCTTTTCCCTCCCGCTGCCCCGTGGCCGTGAATGAGTTCAGCACCCGCTGCTCGGTGCTGTCACCCGCACCAGACAAGCGCGATGGGAAGGCGATAAGGCGGCCTCATCCTCAAAGATAACCTTTTCCAGAGGTGCTGAGCCCCCCAGCCTGGCCTGAGCTGCATGAAGATTCCGAGTGCTCCCGGAGCTGGGAGTCAGGCACAGCTCCTCAGGTTTTCCCCAGCTCATTGCCACGAGTCTCTCCTGATGCTGTTTGTATTTCTTTCCCTTGTGCAGCCAGGCTGTGTGAGCTGGCACACAGGCACTGGGAGCCTTAAACACTAAATCTGGATTCTTGGGAGGGTTTGAATTTAGTCCTTAGCAAAAGCCTATTTCTGCTTCTTTCACCCCCAAATTCAGCCTAGAAATAGCTTCTGCCTGATTTCCATTTGCTTTCCCCAGGATTCCAGGAGCACTTGCAGGCTCTATTCTAATTGTGTGTCAGCTTTAATTCCCCTTCCTGCCTCTTCCCTGAGGATGCTGCAGCAGCACTTGTGGCTGCTGCCTGTTTGGGGAGATAACGGTGTCCTTCACCTGGTGTTTAACTCGGGCTCTGAGGGCAGGTGTCCTGTGCCAGAGCAGGGACATCTCCGTTCCCTCTCCTGACAAAGAGCTCTGCTCAGCTGAAATCCCAATTCCCCCCTCACCAGGGCTTTGCCCAGACCTCTCATTGCTGTGAATTATTCACAGCCCAAATGCTCACCAACAGCATTGAACTTCCAGCAGATGCTGCACTCAGTAAAATCAGAATTGTATCATTTTAGCCCTTAACTCAGAGCTGACAGGTTGGGAATGCTGAATACTGAAACCTGAAAGTCAGGTGCCTTAACAGTGTCCAGACTTACTGTTTCCTCATGGGAAGCATTAGGAATCATAGAACCATAGACTCCCTGAATGCTTTGGGTTGGAAGGAGTTAAAAATTCATGTATTCTAAAGTTCATGGGCAGGGACACCTCCCACTGTCCCAGGCTGCTCCAAGCTCCATCCAGCCTGGCCTTGGACACGTCCAGGGATCCAGGGGCAGCCCCAGCTGCTCTGGGCACCCTGTGCCAGGGCCTGCCCACCCTCACAGCCAAGAACTGGTGAAAACCACATCCACAAGTTCCTTACTGGGACCAGTTCCAGCAGTAGGAAGGACTGGTACAGCCAGGGCTTGTTCCAGCACGGTCAAAGGGGGATGGTTTCAAGTGCCAAAGCAGAAGGGCCTGTGCCACAGCGCACTTTGAGAAGATCTTCTGCAGCAATGATGTATTCCCTCATTGCAGAGCTCCTGAAGTGTCCATGGCCTCATGGGGAGCTGGATTTGTCTGGGTTCTACACGGTGTCCCCTCAGCTCTGGCTGTCCTGCAGGAACTGTCCCACCTCGGTAACAGCTCCAATAAACAGCCTCAGCTTGTGTGTCCCTCTCCCCCTGCATCACCCGCTCCGGCCGTGCCCTCTGAGCTCAGGGGCTGTGTCACTTGTGCTCCTCCATCCGTGGCCCATCCCTGAAGTCTCCAAAGGCTTAGCTGGAGGACGAGGCAATGAGGGAGAGGAGCAGCAGCACCACGCAGACAGGGTGTGCTCAAAGCAGGGCTGGGCTCAGCAAAGGGCTTGGCAAAGCCACAGGCTGACGCTCTGCAGAGATTTCAGTCTGCTTGTCCTAAACTCCTGTGATTACCTGGGGAAAAGGGAGTCCTGATTCCCCCCTGGGCCGTGTTTGAGAGCAGCTCACCGGCGACCTCCTGGCTCTGCACAGCTCCCTGACAGGAGGGGGTTTTCTCCCTTAAAGACATGTATCACCCAAAAGGAACCTGCAGCTATTATAAAAATGTTATGCTTTATAATTTGTACTGGCCTGAGCTTTGAAGAATTGCTGACCTACCCCCCACGAAAAAAACCCAAATGAATTATTCAAAGAGGTGAATCTTCCTGGTATTTGTGGAGAAGGGTCACCTGCAGACAGATTTTTTTTCCTACATGATGGATGAGGTCATGCATTTTCTTTCACAGAAAGATCTTATTTCTCTTGGGATTCTGCTGCTTGTGGGGACGAATCTTGACCAGGTTATTTCATGTGAAATTAATTAAATAAATATACGTATATATAAAGGCTATGAAATGTGCTGGTGGTGACTGAGCAGAGGTGGAGGCAAACCCATCCTGGCACTGCAGCTCCCATGGTGCCACAAGGAACTCTGCTTTTGGAAAGCCTGTCTTCTACACAGACCAATCCTTCCCAGAGCATCTGAAAACGAACAACAGAGTGACAAAATCAACTCTAGCCCAGCTGAAACCAGGGCAGACCTTGAGGAGGGTGAGTGCTGGATGTGCTGTTCAGGCCAACTGGTACAAAAACGAGATTCTGCTCATAGCACGTGGCCTTGGTGACTGCCAAACATCCAACGCTTCTTATCAGGAGGTGCCAGAGGGTGTTTGGGTCCAGCACGCACATCTGGGGGGAGGATGTCAAAGAATGGTGCTAGTTTTATTGTTGCCTGATAAAACTGTCCTGAAGAGACGTAACACTCGCCGGAGCTTTAGGAGATCCCAGATAAGCCGTATTTTGTGCATTTTTCCAGATCAATGCACAGGGAGAGACCCTTTCCCCCCCTCACTCATCCCTTCCCTACTCAGCCCTTTTCCTCTCATTTGCCCTTCTCCCTCTCTCCCTTCTCCCTTTCCCCTCCCTTCCTAACCTTTCTCCCTCCTTCCCTTTCCTCCCTCTTACACCCTCTCACTCACTCCTTTCCCCCTCACTTACCCCCTTTCCTCCCTCACCTGCTCCATTTCCCTCTAATTCTCTCTTTCCTCCTTTGCCCATTCCATCAATTCCCCTCTAACTCCCCTCTTTCCTCCTCACTCGCCCCTTTCCCCCCACCTTGGCCTGTCCCCTTCACTTGCCCCTTTTCCCCTCACCTCCTTTCTGCCATCACTTACCCCATTCCCTCTCACTCCCTTTTCCCCCTTTTAAACCTTTTCCCACCACTCCCCCCTTTTCCCCCCGCATTGATCCCCACTCCCCTCATTCACCCCTTTTCATCCTCACTCACCTCCTTCCCACCACCACTCCCCCCTTTTCCCCTCATTCACCCCTTTTCCTCCTCACTCACCTCCTTCCCACCACCACTCCCCCCTTTTCCCCTCAGTCATCCCCTTTCTCCCCTCCCAACCACCCCCTTCCCCTCACTCACCCCTGTTTCCCCTCACGCCCCTTCTCCCCTCACGCGGGGCTCCCCCGGGTCCCTCCCCGGGCCGCCCCCCGCCCGCCGCCGCCCGAGCCCGGCCCGCGCAGGCGCAGCGCCCCCATCCCCCGTTCCCCACACAGGGGCGGGGGCGGCGCCTCCCGCCGTTCGCGGGCCGGGCTGAGCCGCCGGAGAAAGGCGGCACCGGCACCGACCGGGCGGGCGCCCGCCCTCCGACCGACCGCCGTCCGCCTGTCCGTCCGTCTGTCCGTCCATCCATCCATCCATCCAGGTACCGTCCGAGGGGGGAGGGTGCCCGCCGCGCTCGGCGCTGCCGCGCTCGGTGCGGACCGGCCGCGCCCGTGCCCCCCGCGGGGGTCGCGTCCGCCGGTGCCGCACAGCGCGCACCCCCATCGTGGCCATCAGAGCCCCCCACAGACCCTCAGCCCGTCCCTTGCCTCACCCCGCGCACCCCCCCCGGTTCTCGGAGCTCCTCAGAGCCCCCTCAGCCCCCCGGCCATCACAGCCCCCCGGCCTCTGAGAGCCCTCTCACAGCCCTCATGGCCATCACAGCCCCCGCAGCTCTCTCACAGCCCCATGGCCATCATTGCCGCTCAGAACCACCCCCCCATAGCCTCACCCTGGCCGTCGCAGCCCCATGGCCATCAGAGCCCCCCACAGCCTCCCCCCTGGTTCCCAGAGCCCCCCCACAGCCCCTCAAAGCCTCCCCAGAGCCTGCAGCCGCACAAGCCCCTCACAGCCCCATGGCCATCACTGCCCCTCAGACACCCCCCCCAACCCCATCACAGGCTCCTCCAGCCTCTTTACAGTGCCTTTCCCCATCCTTCACAGCGCCTCCAGCTCTCAGAGCCCCCCACGCCCCCGTCAGAGCCTTCGCAGCCCCCCGGCTCTCAGAGCCCCATGGGCAGCGCGGCCCGCGGGGTGAGCGGGACCGTTACCCTCCGTGAGACACCCGGATGTCTGCTCGGCAAACTCCGAATTATTGTCTCCGGCCCGCTCACGGCTCCCGCCTTTTTGCCTTCTTCCAAACGTGTTTTATTTCTTCCCCCCTTACACAATGAAATGAACTTTTGCGGGTTTGTGTCTCTTCCCCCGCATGTCTTTGCTGGAGGTTTTTTGGGGTGGTTTTCAGACTTGGTGGTTTTGGGGAAAGACTGAGCGCTGTTCAGCTGCTCTTCCCCCTCACGTGAGGTTTTTTCCCAGCTCCTCACCCTTGGAAAGGAACCAATTTTTGGGTGACCCGTCTCCTTAATTCCCCTTCTTGAGCCACTGTTTTGCTTGGACAGTGGAACGCCTTGAACTGCCCACTGGTGCATCCTGAGAGTTCCTGAGCTCTGGGATACCTCTGGAAATCGCACTGTTCCCTTACTCCGAGATCTCTTTGGGAATCTCACTGTGCCGTTACCCAACGAGGATCGGATGGGTTTGTAGGAGTGGGAATCCATGCAAGGAGCTTTTTGAAGCTGGCACATGGGTGGGAATGACATTGCTTGGTAACTCCACACTACATTTCCTTTTCCCAAGGCAAAATGCCTTCAGCAGTGCTGCTTACAGGCACGGCTTTGGAATATAAGTGGAAAGTGTGCTGTGTTCACTCACAGCTCTTCTTAAGAGCTGTTTGTATTTCCTACTAACTCAAGGGGAAGCTGAAAATTTGTATCTTGCAGATGGAGGACCAAAATAATAAAAAAAAATCAGGTAAAAAAACCCCAACAAAATGGTATTTTTAAAGAAACATACCCAGCTATTGCTGTGACAAGTGCCTAAATAATAGGGATATGCTGAGGTACCTGTGGGGGTGTCTGTTTGTAACCTTGCTATGTGTGACACTTAATTGTTGTGGTTTCCTTTGCCCAGTGGCACTTAAAAACAGAGGACATTTTTAGGCAGCAAAGGGAGGGGGAAGAACATCCACAGCCACAAAAAGTCAGGGTTTGATTGCAGTTGTAACAAGTGCATCAATTTTTAAACCTTCACTTGGCTGTGTTGACTCACTCCCTCTTCCCTCAGTCTATTTCCCCTCCTTCTGCAAAATAGAGAGGATTTCTGACTTTTAATCCATTTTACTGCTCCATGGACCATTAATTAGGGGATTTTCAGTATTAGGGGTTTTCAGTGACCAGGCAGTTTGGAAATGAACATGCCCAATGAAACTGAAAACTCGGGTAAATCAAGTGGATGGGAAAAGCAGTGTTTGCTCACGTTGTAAAACTGGTGTGAAATGCACTTTATGGTTTTTTGGGAAGCCTGAGTGCCTTGTGCAGTTCAGAGCTGCCTGAGTGACAGTGAGCTGCACGCTCTGCCTTGCTCAGCTAAGGAAAAAGCAGAGGGATGGCTTCATTTTCTAAAACTTAGTGGAATATGTAATCTTACGTTGGGATATATTTTAAAATTTTTTCTTTTTTGCTGGTTGCACCCCTCTCCTTTCAGTTGTAACAGGAAAATACACCAGTAAAAACATTGTTTAAGCTTATTTTCACGTACCGCAGTAACTGCAGTTCCTGTTGTTACTTTGGTATAAGGTGATACAGAAATTTTTCCAAGTTTTTTCTGCTTTTCCAGGATAAGCCTGGTAATGAACAAAGGATGTTTTCACCATTTTCTTGACGCTGTTGTTGTCTGACGTCAGCACCTCGTTAATGATGTTTCCTGACTTCGCTCAGTCAGTGCTTTTCTCAAGTATTTTGTTGGTAAACAGATGGAAACTAAACTATTGTGGGGGATTAAATCAGCTTCCTTTTATTACACTCATTTATAGCAGAACAGGTGCGCATCCTTGCCGTTCAAAAAGAGGAATTTGTGGGCTTTGCAATGTCTAATCCTAATTTCAGTTGTTCCTTTTGGATTTGGATGAAATTCACTCACCTTCCACTCCAATGTAATTAGCTGATGCTTATAAAGGCCAGGATTTTTGGTGTCTTAATTCCATTTGCCTAAAAGTCTTGTGCATCCTTGTGGATCTTTGCTGTGTTTTGCATGCCTTGCAGTGGAAGCGAGCGCTGTGGAGGATGGTGGTGCCCGGGAATGCCCCGCTCATCCAGCAGGATCCCGCTCTGGAGCCTGCCCTAGGCAGAGACGCCCCCGAGCACTCGGCCATGGGCCCCGGCACGGAGCCGGAGGAGGACGTGGGCCCGGAGGTGCGGAAGCTGCGGGAGCTGGTCAGGAGGCTGGAGCTGGACAATCAGCACGCCAGGAGCAGGAGCAGCAGGAGCATGCTGGGGACAAACGTGCCGGGGGACATCCGTGCCGGGGTGGATAACCACGAGCCCGGCCTCAACGGGATGGAGATCAACAACAGCATCAACGCCATCGCCGACAAGCAGGAGCTGCAGATCATGGCGGGCCTGCACAGCCAGCTGAGCAAAATGAGGCAGGAGGAAGGAGAGAACAACTGCTTCAAAAGAGCCCTCGATGCCCAGGTGCAATACAGCTGCAACAGTGCCCCCGAGGAGGTGTCTCCCGACGGGGGGCAGGGCCCTGGCGAGGGCCGGTGTCCCTCACCTGTGGATCCAAGTGACAGCTCGGAGCTGCTGGGCAGCCTGCTCATGGCAGGGATGCACGCCCCAGCTGGAATCCATGAACAGAATCCCAGTGAAAAGCGTGCAGAGCTAGAGGGGCTTCCGAGTAACGCGGATCTGGATGAAGTCAAAGTGTTAGAACTGGAAAATTGCCCCGAAGAGGAGGATTGCTGGTAGGTATCCCCAGGCTCGGGGGGAGAGGGACTTTCTGTGCTTAGCTGAGCAATTCCATTTAAAGCTGTAAACTGACTTCTGTACAGGACTTTGATTTTTAGCAGCAAGAATGCAGTTCTTGTTAGTGACTGTTCTTATTTTTATGTCCATTGTGCCAGACCATTATGTTTTAAAAAATAAGTTTACCTGTAGGCCCTGTTTTTCCCCTTTCCTTCCAGCCACTGCTGCAGCAAGCACAGGAGCTTCCTTTCCCCCTAAGTTCAGTTATATATAGCACATGCAGATGAATGAATAATGGAGCTTTTAAACCTTGCACACAACTGTCAAATACCATATTTAAATTAGAATTTTGTCCATAAGAATCCCCAGACCATCTGGAATTTGTGGGTTTTGGTAGGACCTGAGGAGACAAACCATTCCCAGTTCCTGAAGGCTGTTTCTTTCCAGTTAAGCACCTCTTTTGTTCAGACATGAACTGAACCAGATCAATGATGTAATCCTTAACTGACCCGACTCTCTGGAACTCTCGCCTCCACCACCAGCCTTGTTTAAAACTTGTTTTATAAATCAACAGATTAACAACCTTTGGAAGGGCAAGGGAGATGTAAAGTTTGAGGCTGATTCCAGCTCCTGCAATAACTGAGACTTGAGATTTTAGCCAGAGTTGTTAATTTGTAAGACTTGGGAGGAAAAGCCTCAGGGCTCTGCAAATTGGGTTTCAAATTTGTGTAGGCAGATTAATCTGGCAGCAAGGACAGGGCTGCTGAACACAAACCAAACCTTCAGCTCCAGACATTCATTAGCTGTTAGAGGGGAAGGTAAAGTTTTTGTTAATGGAGTGGAGCTCAATGAGGTCATGGCATCAGCTCCAGCCTGAATTTGAGGTTATATTTAAAACATGATTTTTTTTTTTCTTTGCAAGTGTACTTTTAAAACCCAAATCCTGGTTCTAACTTGATCACTGTTCAATATACCTAAACAGCATTTTGAGCAGATTTCTTACAAATAAAGGAATATATTTACCAAGTTGCATATGGAAGACTGGCTTTATTATTTCTATGTTAATGGAAGCAGCCAGGTTTATATTCATATTTATATAGCCTGTGACAGGGGAGATTCTTCAAATTCTGTTGAGTCTCGGAGGCTGAGATTTACCCAGGCAGGGGCTGCTGCCCAGTGAAATCAGGAGAGATTCTGTGCCCTGGAGTTCTGTTCTTTAACCTTTCCCTCAGCTGGTGGCTGGTAAGGTCCTTCTTTCCCAGGTACCCTTCACTCTACACCTTGTAGGATCCTTGTGGATTTGTTTCCTCTGTTTTCCTGCCAGATTTGGTTGGAACAGGGTAACCTATGACAGAGAGGCCCCTGAGGAGCTGGATGAGAGGGTGGTGATCCAGAGCACTTGTGCAAGTGCTGTTACCGTAAATCATCTTTGATTGTGCTGCATCTCTTCCATCTGTTCCCTTTTCCTCTTGTCAAACAAACCTGCTGAAACAGGAAGCTGTTTTTAGTGGTGGCTTCTTGTTCTAGAGCTTGTTCTGAAAGTGGGGAATGAATCCTGTGTACAGTCAATAGTGCCTGCCTGTGCTCATTGCCAGATATCCCAAACTGCCTGCATAAACACATCCCACATGCAGGTGTTTGTGCATTCCCACAGCAAGAACCAGGAAACTGCTTGGAGGGGAAGGAGGGTTTTCTTAAAACAAACCAAAAAAGCCAACAACACCCCCTTAATTCTCTCTGAATTTAGGGTCAGCTCTAATAAGGTGGCTTTGCTGATGGGGGGAATTTTGTCCTGCCTGGATTGAGCAAATCCAAAGTGAATAGCTGACTCTATTGTGTATTTGCAATCCTTTTTAAAAATATTGTACATCCTTCTTCCCTGGAAGAAGGGTGGAGTGGGCAGAGGGTTTCTTGCTGTTCTCTGCAGGTGGAGTCTCAATTCCTGCTGTATTTTGAAATTACTGGCTTTATTCAGCTGGAACTTGCAGAAGTCTCTGTGCAGCTCCCCCTGGTTCAGCAGGTCTGAAGTTGTGTTTTGGAGTTGTTTGTAGTGAGCGAGCTGTGTGAAACCCGAGGCAGTGCCCACTCACAGCAGCTGTAACTCTGCCCTGGGCTGCCTGGCCTCTGGCTGCTCCCTCAGGTCCCTTTCTCAAATAGCTGCTCAAAATTGTAAATATCCTGGAGACCAATCACATGGAACTGGGCTCTGGCACTGAGGAGCTCAGTGATGCTCACCTTGGACTCCAGCACAGGGCAGCTCCTGAGCTGTTTTGGGAAGGCTGTTGCCCCAAATTCCCTCTTATCCAGGGAACAAACCTGCTAGCATCGCATTGGTTGTGTTCCCCAGTGTTTGTCATTCTTGTGTTGTTCCATGGGGTGAGGAGGAGAGGGAATCCCTGGCACTCAGGTGAATCCCTGTGTTGCTGCTCTCATTCCCAAAAGTTTCTCTCTCAGCTGAAACTGGGTCATGCTGTCTTCACCTCAGCGGTGTTGTCTCCTGCCTGAATCCATGCTCAGCACAGCAAGGAGAAGGAGCGTGGTTTGCTCTAAGGAATGACAGTGTAGGAGCTTCCTGGCAGTGTGATTTTTCAGCCTTAGCTCTGTGTCCAGTGACCTTCTATTTTCGTGTTTGAGACTTTTAATTCCACATGCTGGAGGACATCATTGCTGCTTGTGCTATCAGAGATGGGTAAAGAAATTCTGGAGAAGTTCCACCAAGTGAGGATGTGACGCTGCACAAAATCCAGGAACCATACCTCGTGCCTCTAATTTGGGGGAGAACTTTACTTACAGACTGTCTCTGTGTAATCAATTTATACCCTTCACAGCCCATGGCATAGTTTCCCCTGTGATCTCTCCTTGTGACAGGATGCTGCTGACAAGATTTGCATGACTTAGAAACAGCGATTTCCAGAGTCTTATTTTCTCAGACTGGTCATTTTGTGAGGTGTTTTTACCACAAGTGAGTGACTTCTCCAAACCTTTCCTGACTTATTTGAGGAGCACGTTACCTGTTTGTGCTGGCTGCAGATGGCCATGGCCACGGGCTGGGTGACATCTGCCCTGCTGGGACAATCTCTGGGTGCAGGAGCTCCTTCAGAACCCCAGTGCAGCTCTGTGGGAGTGTCACCAGCTCCCCCCTCCGTGGCAGAGCCATCCAAAAGGCAGCCTGGTGGTGACACTGCGTGCAGAGCACAGCCTGTGAGGGGGAATTGCTTCTGATGGCAGAGCCTGTGAGCGTCCAAGGCCTCGGGAAGGGCTGAGGCTGCGGCTCCTGTTGGTCCCATTTCGCTAAAATGAGGGGTGGGCAGGGAAATTGCTCAGTGTGGGTGCCAGAGGTGGGGAACAGCCTGCTCCTGCTGCTGCAGGATTGCTGCAGATGCTGGGAGCACACAGCACCGCTCTGGAGCTGCTCCCCCAGGCGCCTTTTGATCGTTGTATGGGCTGTTGGCTGGGTCAGGAGATTAACTTCATGTGAGCTTTAGAGCTGCTCTGACTGGGGGACTGATTTTGGTGTTTGCTCAGCAGGATTAGTCCCTAAATAGACATGAGAAAGTGTCTTTGCAGTGTCATTTTTCTTCCTCTCTTTGCAGTTTCTTAGGAATAAAGCTCAGGCCTCTACTTGGGCTAACAGCAGAATGTTTTGTGTGGAGTGTTCTCCACAGGATTTTTCCCATTTTTTCCTTTTGTGTTTCTGTCATTTCAGAACCTGGATAATATTGTTTCACTGTGGCATTCTACCCCAGTCTTGTCTGTGTTGGGATTTCTGTTCAGCAGGAGTGTTTAGATTTGAGATTAGCCCAGCAGAAGCAGAGTACTAAATCTGAAAATCAGCTCTCTGAAGTCTCACGTGTAAGGGAAAGGAAAATTAATGTATTCCCTGTTTGAAATACATGCTTTAGAGAGGAATTCAGCTGCCTTTTAGCACTTGAAGGAGGTGTATCTTATAAACCTGAATTGTTCTAAACACTTTCAGCTACTTGAGGTCTCCTTCTCCTTGCCCTGTTGTGTATAACTCAAAGCCCTGAAAATCAGTGCAGTGTTTGCCATTTTTGGAGCTGCTGCAGACACTGGTGCCAAGTGCTTTGGAAGATGGATAATAAACCAAGCCTGTGTCTTCAGAAATGGGCTTCGCTTTCCGCTCAGTTTAATTCCCTAATGCACTGGTTCTAGAGCCTTCTGCAGCCTGAATTCTGCTCTTACGATTTACAGATGTCTGCTGCAAATACTCTGCATGAGCAGGATCTAAAATTCTCAGGCTTGTGCTCTTAGAGCCGCTCTGATCTGTTACTCAGCTGTGAGGATGCTTTTTCTCAGTGCACTGTGCAAGTTGAGAAAGTTGCTGTATTTCCTATCTTCTTGGGGTTTGGGTTTGTTAAAAGCTGGAATTTCAAAATCCAACAACAGTGGCCATTAATTCCTGTAAATCCTTCTGTGGCATTGATTCCAAAAGGAAAACAGTATCTGTGGAAGAATCCCTGTTTTTAGTGTGCTGGATTATGTCAGAATAAAGTGCAGAGAGTGTCACAGATTTATTTGTGAGTGGCTACAACTTAATGAAAGAAAAATCTCCCATTGTGCTCATGGCACTGGGTATTTACCAGAGGTGTTTGTCACAAAATACTCTGTTTTACAGAGTAAACACAAACACTAGTAAGCAGAAACTAAAGATACTTTATCTAAGGGTTTCCCCTCAGAAGCTGAAGAAAATCTCATTCCTATTTAATAATTTATACAACAAACCCTCAATACATCAAACTGGGAATATTTGCCCAAATGTTTACTTTGTGCATTTTGTATGAGGCCTTGTAACTATCTAAATAACCGATTTTCATTTGCAATTTGACAAAAGGAAACATTCAGAGACATTTAAAGAGAGCACCCAAACTGCTGAGCTGGTGGAACAAACTGCAGGGTAAGGCTTGGTCTTGATCAGGCTTTGTTTGGGTTTGCCTGACTCTGGGATGGGTCCTGCTTTTCCAGTGCTTATGGGATTCAGTTAACCTGGCAAATCAAACAGCCTTGGAGGCTGAAACTACCAGAAAGAAAAATTCTGTGTGTTTTTAAACAAAGCCTAGAGTTTTTAGCTTTTCACACCCCCATTTTTCCGAGGAAAGGCTGTTTCAGCTCCCTGGATGTGAGGCTGGGTTAACTCAGCCTCTGGTGGGTGACACTGGTCACTGGGCTTTCCTGAGTCTAGGAAAAGGTGACTTCTGGCTCTTAATGTCATGTCCAGAAAAATATTCACATCCACATATTTGTGTGTGGTGCTTTTAGTTCAGCAGTCAATGCTGTGCCAGCACCTTTGGGGAAGTCAGGATGCTGAGCCCTTCCCCAAGCTCCTGCACGAGGAAAATGGGAGCCCTGATGCTGTGCAATCAAACCACAATTCCTTTTTTTTTATAAGTTGCCTGTCAGTGCTCTGAGGAATTGTGTTCACTTAATTGGGTTTGGGGAAATTGTGAGAGCTTCTCTTGCCGATGGACTTGTCAGCAGAAAAAATCAGAGTCCTCTGGCAGAGTCCAGAGGACTCCACAGCTCTGCTCCATGTGGGAATGGTTCTGGCAAGCAAGCAAGTGTTGCCTCTCTCAGCTGGGATAGTCCTGGGTGGAAGCAGGGTGAGGAGCATGGGAGGAGCTAGGCAGAACAACTTCTGGAGCAGAGCAGGATTCTCTCCCTGAACCTGGAATATGTGAGGAGCAGCCTGACCTGCCCTAAGGAGGCTGTTGGCCTCTTTTTTGTGTGATGGTTTTACTGCTCCTTTTGTGGTCTGAACTGTAAAATAGACCCAGGGAGAGGGAGCACTTTGCTTCCTGTGCCTGATTGGATCTGAGTGCTTGCAATGCTCATTTATCCATGCAGAAATGCAGCAAGATTCACTGGGGGGGCCTTCCCTAAAAGGTGCCTTTGGAGAGCCAGGAATATTTGCTTTCATTCCTCAGCATTTATTTTGTCAATAACAAATTAGCCTTTGGATTTGTTTTTTTATTTGCATGTGGATTTGTGTAAAGCTTGGTGTGGAAAAGCATCTGTACGAAATGTGACTAAAGAGGCTGAGTCTGTTCCCTGCAAATATGGCTCTGGCCAGAGGCAGGGCTGGGAAGTCAGGAGGCAAAAAAGAGGGAATAATGGCCTTCCCTGGATGATAAACAGTGTTTTGAGAGCTGATGCATGCAGAGATGCTCCCTCTCATAGCCCCAAAACTGCCATGTCTGCAGAGTCTTGCTTTCTGCATTCCATACTATCCCTGCCTGGATCCAGGACAAGAGCCAGGGCAGTAGGTCAGGCAGACCTGTACGATATTTTAAATATCCCAGCTGTTTGTGTTCTGTCTTGGCCAGATGTTGCTGTTACAGACAGGACACCTGACAGCTGAGAGTCCCACAGTGTGTTTCTGTATGTTTTAAACCTGGGTTTTCAGGAATGAATGGGATAATGACCGACATTCCTGCTGATTTACATCAGTTTTTTTGTGGAAATCAGTATTTTATGGGTTGGATATGATCTGGCAGGGAGTGAAGGAGTAACTGGAGCAGAAGGGCTCGGTGTACCTTGCTGCAGGAGTGGCAGAAGTTGGGAGAGAGAGGAGGAGGCAACTGAAGCACAGGCAGACATTCCTTGAAATCTTAACTCCATCCTCATTGTCACTTTGTGCCTAAATACTGGATTGTGGCCTGATGAAGATACAATCCTCTGGATACATCAGCGAGGTCAGCTTTGGGAACACCATAAATGCTCAGCTGTGGCTGTAGTGGTTTGCTGGTGCCCAGGAGGGTTCTGTCACCCACCAGCAGTTCATGAGGTGAAGCAGCACCAGGAGGGGGAAGGTGCTGGTGGGAAAGCAGCACTTGTGTGCATGGAAGAGCTCCTGGCTGGCCCAGGAGCTCCTGAAGCTGCTGCTGGGCATTTTCTTGGTGCAGAGGGAGCAGCTGAAGGCTGTGCCAGCAGCTCAGCAGAGCCTCAGGAGAGGGGGGACCCGAGAGGCAAACTTGATGTCCACAGATCACAGAATCCCAGAAGGATTTGGGCTGGGAGCAACCTTAAAGACCATCAAGTTCCAGGTCTAGGTCGAGGTCTCACTGCCCTCTGCACCAGGGTGTTCTCCAGGTGATGTGCAAGAATTAAAAACAGTTTCACTTTTGGATGTACAAAGGACTGATTTTTCTTTCCCCTTACAAGTTTTGAATGTGTTGCTGAACAGCAAAAACGTTAAAAAATAGGGAACTGCTTTTTGCTTTTAAGAATAAAAAGTACAGATGTGGGATGTGTCAATAAAATACTCGAGGTGCTTTTATAGCAAAGGCTCTTCCAGCTTTGACCTTTCTTCAGAGAAATGTTCTGCTTTGGAAATAGGGTGAAGATGCTGCTTTACACCCAATCCCTTGTAAATAATCCAGGGGTTTAAGATGATTAACTCTGTCTATCCACAAGGCTAATCCTGGCTGTCCATGCAAAGCAATGGAGGTGTCAGAGATCTGCCAACCACTCAGGCTGGAGGAGACCTTATCTGGCATTCCAAGGAAGATGAGCTACAGCCACACTTCCTACCTGTCTGGGAATGTCTAAATCCTCCAAGGAAGGGCTTTATTGCTGGAATCTGGGAACGCACCTTTGGGTGGCTCAGAGCTGCTGTGAGGACGCAGCTGTGCCTGCAGTGCTGAACAGGTGGAACAGAGGGTTTTAAACAAAACCTGCAGCTCCTGGAAGGAGATCACCCCGCAGCTCCAGTTGGGAGCAGCTCCCACCCTCCCTGCCTCTGAGGGTGGGGTGTTCTGGAGGAGGGGAGTGGAGGGAGAGACAGGTGAGTATTCCAACACCTTCGTTTCCAGCAGTGGTGCAACAGCCCAGGCTGGCAGCTTGCTTTGCAGAGCCTGTGGCTTTCTCTGTGAAGCCATTGAATTTTCCTGTGGTGGCAGTACGTTTTCTTTCCGAGCCATAATACGCAATTTAAACTTGAATTTTTTAATTTGGGTAACTGTTGGTTACTGATGGCTACGCTCTGGCAAATGCTGCTTCCGTAGCTGTATGCTTTGAATTAATGAGCATTTCTTCCTGTCTCCTTTGAATCCTTCCAAAGGCTCTATGTGTCTCCAAGGAAATCCATGGATGAGAAAACAGCCTCTCCTCTGAAATGGTGCCGGCAGGTGCTGGATAATCCCAGCCCCGAGATTGAGGCTGCCTGCAGGACCCTCATCAACAGGCTGGACCAAGGTAGGGCAGCTGCAGCCTCACTGCTGTGGGGTCCCTTTCAATCCTCAGTCGAAGCAGGGAAATCCAGCTTAGTGTTGTCAGGCTCTTGAATTTTTAACTTTTGTTAATATTTAAACATTTTTTAATGTAGGAAATATGTAGAGGAAAAAAATGTGCTGCTGGGGAGTGGGGATAGAACCATGGAAAACTGTTACTGCAGCTTTCTAGATCAGAACTCCTGGTGCTGAGTGTTCCAGTGGTGATCCTTGCTCCTCTGGATATCCTTATGGATATTCCTCCTGAATCTTACCAGCTGCTATTGCCTGGGTGAAAAAGTTGTCTGCTGCTCAAAGCTTACAACAATGAAATACTAAACTTAAAGAAATGGTGTCACTTTTGGAAACCAGGTTTTTCTTCCAGTTTATCATCCCCTAGAAGCACTTCCTGGTGGCTGTGGGCTGTGTTAATCCTGAGGGGGAAATCCCTGGTTTCACCTGCCTGAAGTGAAAACCTGGAGTGCTGTGCATGCTGTGGTGATGTCTCTGACCACAGGCACTGTTCTGGGGCCTGGCTTCGGGGGTTTGCTTTTCCACCTTGGCTTGCGGTGTGGGAGAGCTCTCAGAACAGATGCAGTTCACAGGACAAAAATGAGTTTATGCTGTTCCTCCCTCTGTCCTGCATCACCTGCAGAGCACCTGGTGCATATCCTGCCTTTGTCAGTTCAAATGGCTTCCAGGTTTGTGGAAAATGGGCTGGAATCCTGACAGCCAGGACACCGAGGGGCGGGAAATGAATCAGTAATTAATTTTTACCTTCTCTAGATTCCCTGTCATCCAACTCTCCTGGTCAGGATTTGCTGCAGGTTTCTTGCAGAGAGGTGCTGCAGTCTCCTCTGTCCAGTTGGACTCAGGAACCTCCAGACACAACAGCTGTGTTTGAACAAGTGACACTTCTGAGAGAATCAGTGTTTGGAAGCTCAGGGATATCCCTGAACTGCTGGAAATCCAAGCCCAGCTGGGTCCCCACGTTGCTGTCTGAGGGTTTGTGGTGCCTGGGTTTGTCTCCATGGGGATGCAGGGATTCTGCTTTCAGTTCAGCCAGCAGTTTGGCCCCTGTGGTTTGGAGTCTGAGGTCACTGCTCTGGGGGTTGGTTTGGGTTTTTTTAGTTTTCATTCTAACAGTGTTTGGCACTGCTTGAGATCTCAGGCTTCTCTTGAGTTTAACCTTGGCATTCCTGATTGGAGATAACCAAATATACTTTGAGAACAAACTTCATTTGCTTTCATAAACCATCTGTACTTAAAATTTTGAATGAAGTCTATTTGATTGCCTCTTTTCTCTCTGAAATGTATCAGGCTTTAGTTGTACTTAGTCTGACCTGGTAAAATTTGTGGGAGAAATAAAAAAAGAAAACTTACTAATTTGGTGAATCTTCGTTATTTTCTTAGCTGATATTCTCACAGTAGGGAGAACTGAGTTCTGGGGGCAGTTCAGCAGCCCCTTGAGTATCTCCAGATCACGGTGTGAGTAATTTCCTCAGTGTTGTAGCTGCTCGTTCCACCTCCAGTAGGGATGGCTTTGCCACCTGCCTTATTTTGGCTCCTTGATGAACATGTGAGTGCGTGAGCTGAAGGAATTTAACGCAAAGAGTTGGTTTTTATATTAGATTGCTTTCCTTTAATCTAATGGCAGAGTTTCTGAGGTTTAATACTGTCTTGATTCCATCATAAAAATTCAGAATAACACACGTGTAACATAAAGTTCGGTGAGCTCTTTAAAGTGAAGGGGTGTAGAAGTGGTAGATACTGATGAAAACAGTCCTCTGGGAATCCCAGATGGAACTCTGTGAAATTTATGGCTTTTTTAAAGCCAAGTTTGTCAGGAGTTACTCTTGGAATTCTTCAGAAGGGACAAAAGCAGTTGAAGGACACGAGTGGGGGACTGGGTACTGCTTTGCTCCCTGCAGCATGGCACTGGCACCACCCAGAAGTACCTCTGCTACAGCATTTAATCCTGTTTGATACCTCTGTATCTTGTTCTTTATCTTGCTCTCTGTTTCCACAATAATTTGCTAACCTTTGTGGCTTTTTTGTATTTTTCCTTCTAGCCAGTAGATGGAAAAACCTGTATTGCAGCCCCCTGGCATCTCCCAGCGCACATAACTTGAATTCCGAGGCAGGCTCCTGTAGCAATGCACTAAACTCTCCTGGGCACCTCAAATCGACTAACAAAGCACTACTAACCTGTGGCAGCTCAGGTATGGCACGGCACTGCAGCAGTGGGGTGTTTAAAATGCAAGGAGGGTTAGGCATTGGCAGAGGAAAAGGTTGGCATGGCCACTCGTGGTGTTTTCCCCTTTTGGTTTGCTCCCTTGCTCAGCCAGGTTTCGTTTGTGTGGCAGAAAACCTCCTTGCATTCTAAATGTCCTGTAGTTACTTCTTGGTTTGGGTTTCTCTACTTTCTATATATTTATAAATTGTACTAATTTTAAGTGGCTTAAAATAGAAAACCGCTGTTGGGGCAAAAATATATTGCTGGCAAATAGTGTTGTATGTGTAGGTGTGATCTTTATCGAGTTACTTGGATTCAGGTTTTTGGGGAAGGCTTCTCTTGGGAACATTGATTAATGTAGGGCTGCCAAAATCTCCAGGGCAAACCCTGCAATTGCCTGAGTGGGCAGCTAAAACAAAATAACAGAAGTTTTCATTTAGCCTTAATTGTGCTTGGAGGAAGATTAAGATTCCCTACCTGAGGCAGCTCAGCCACAACTCTTGTTACAGCCTGATAATGAAGCTCCTCCAAAATGCTTTGGCCTGCAGCCTCCCTGCTGCCTCAGGAGCCAGGAACACCCTTCCCAGAGCTTCATTTGTTGCCCTTGGTGCAGTTCCTGCTGTTTCCCAGCATAAATGCTTTGCCTCCTGGCTCTGCTATCAAAGGACTCTTCCTTACTTGTTTGTTTTGTGTGGAAATTGCTAAACCCTGCTTTGCATGTTTCAAAACACAAAGCATGTTTAACAGTCTCTGCCTTCAAACTTGATGTGAAATGAACTTTTTTTCCCTTCTAAAAAAAGAAAAAGGGTTGCCTGTGGATGTTTTCACAGGTGCAGGTTTGTTTTTGAGGTCTGATTTTCTGCTATTAATAGGAATTAACACTTCTCTCTGTTTTGCAAACAAAAGGATGCACGTAGGACTGAGGATTTTTGCAAGCTGAGCTCTGCAGGGAAACATCTCTAAGGCAATTTCTTGTTTTTCATATGAGGTTGGGGGGCAGTCCAGGTGTCTGAGCATCTCTTCACCCAGAAACACCTCCTGATGAGTCAAACCAAAGTGTCTGTGGCTTCTGGAAGGTTCACTCTGAAAATGTGCTGGGTGCAAGAGCAGGGCCAGGACAGGCTCTGTCCTTTCAGAGCAAAATGAGAGTTCACTTCATCTCAGGTGCCTCTTCTTGTGACTTGTGCAAGTGCTAACACGAGTTTAAAGTTTCCTGTCAACCTGACTGACTCAAAACTTATTTTATTTCTAAGAAAAAACAGCTCTCCTACCCTTCAAATGGAAAATGTTAAACCAAACCAACCCCTTTTGACAAAACCCAGATGTGGTTTCTGTTCGGAAACCATCATCAGCTCCGCTCTACTGATGGAAGAAGGAGCAGTTTTTTCCCCTCCTCAGCTATTTTTACCTAGACCTGCAATTTGAAATGCAACAACCAAACTAAAAAAAAGTTGGATTGGGGGTTTTGCCTTTCAAAAAGCTGATCTCAAGGTCCATCTGGATTTTTAATTGGTATTGAAGGCGGTGTTAATTACAGCAGGAAACCTGTTCTTGTTCATTACACCACATCCTACAGGTGCAAGCCCTGCTCAGGATGGATTTATTTCAACTCTTGCAGTCTTTTCCTGACACCAGGAGGAAAGAAATGGGATTTTATTGTGGAATACCTTGACTTTGAGTGTGTATTTGTGCAACACACAGACAGATGCACCTTAATTACAGCCACACTTCTGTCACTGTGTTATTTAAGCATCCTGTAGCTCACAGTTTTCCTGCCCTGTTCTGAGAAGGTTTGAAGGCAGGGCACCTCCTGAATACTCAACAGTGATGTTAAAATAAACCATTTCCCAGCAAAACTGAGCAGCCCTTTCAAACTGTGATCAAATCCAGCCAGGCAGGAAACAGCAGCAGGTTCCCAACATTATTTCTTCAGCCAGCTTGGAAGAGAAGCAACTGCTGACATGGAAAACACAGGTGTGAAGTCCAGGTGTAAACTGAATTTCTTACACGGGCCCTGACCAAGCTGCTTCCTGCCTGTCAGCCTCAACTTCCTTGTTTGAAAAATACCTGAAAGCTGTGGGTTAAAAACTGAGCTCTGTCATTTCTAAATTCTTCCATGTTTCTCACAGCTATCCTGAAGCTCCTGGCCGCACTGCTGAATTCCCAGGAGAGATCCCTGCTGCTCCTGGTGGTTTGTGGGAGTCTGACTGGCTTTGTGTTCCTCTCCCCCAGGGTACCTGAGCATGCACTCGGCCCTGAGCTCCCAGTCCTCGGTGGACAGCGAGCTGAGCACCTCGGACGACTCCATCTCCATGGGGTACAAACTGCAGGACCTCACCGACGTCCAGGTCATGGCACGGCTGCAGGAAGAGAGTAAGTTTGGTTTGTTTGTTTGTTTTGGAGGGTGGGTGATTTTTGGGTGGTTTTATTTGGTTTGGGGTTTTTTTCTTGCTTGTATTTTGTCAGGCAGGAAAGCTTCAATAAAGGCATAGGCTGGGGAGGAGCTGTAAATGACCCAGGTGCCAGTGCAAGGCAGGTGTGTGTTCGTGGGAGGCAGACTTCAAATCTTTGTTTCCACCTTTGAAATGCTGGTGGGTGCAGAATTAATTAAACTAAAAGGTTTACCCTGTAAATGAGACTCCCATCGCTACTTAAGCTGCTGGAGCTCGATGGCAGTGTATGGTTCTCAGTCTCAGGTGGGATTAGGGAGCACTGCAGGCCCCCCAAATGTTAATTGCGCCGTAATTAACCAGTGCTGATGCAGGTGACGCTGTCCCAGCTGATGGATTCCGGGGAGGACAGGTGTTAACCTGACTCTCCTTCCAACGCAAAACAAATCCCTGTCAAAGCCCTGCTTTGGGATTTGGAACGTGCTGTTGGAATTCGTGCTGCCCGTGTCCCCCGTGTCCCCAGGCCTGCGCCAGGACTGCGCCTCCAGCTCGGCCTCGGTGTCCCGGCGCAGCTCCAGCGCGTCCCTGCACTCGCTGCGCCGCGGCACCTACAGCGACCAGGAGTTCGACACCTACAGCCTGGAGGACGAGGACGACTGCGACTGCTCGCTGTCCTTCCGCAGCGCCCACCGCTACTCGCCGTCCCCGCTGAGCTCCCCGCGCTGCCAGTCCCCCTCGGCGGCCGCGGATCTCGGCCGGGCCTCGGCGTCGCGGCTGCGCGCCCCGCGCAGGGCCGTGCAGAGCCCCATGCAGGAGCGCCTCAAGTACGCCAACAGCGAAGGTGAGGGCCGGGCTGAGCCAGGGAAGGGGTTCTGGCACACACGGATCCCCCCGCAGGGCTCCAGGCTGCGGGCAGAGTGCCTGCAGTGCTGCTCGGCAGGAAGGGACCTGGCGGTGCTGGGTATGAGCCAGCACGGGCCCAGGTGGGCAAGGCCAAGGGCGGCAGGGCCTGGATCGAGAATAGTGTGGCCGCAGGATTAGGGCAGGGATTGTCCCCTGTGCTGGGCACAGCCCAAGTGCTGTGTCCAGTTCTGGGCTCCTCACTACAGAAAGGACACTGAAGGTTGGAGTGTGTCCAGGGAAGGGGCTGGAGCACCACGCTGAGGGAGCTAGAATTGTTTAGTCAGGAGAAGAGCAGGCTCAGAGCAGACCTTACTTGTCTCTACATCTCCTGACAGGAGGTTGGAGCCACGTGGGGGTTGATCTCTTCTGCCATGTCCCAGGTGAAAGAACAAGAGGAAATGTCCTCAAGTTGCACCAGGGGAGGTCCAGGTTAGCTGTTAGAAGCAATTGTTTCCCTACAGAAGTGGTCAGGCCTTGGAATGAGTTGGGAGGTGGTGGAGTCACCGTCTCTGGATGTGGCGCCTGGGGATGTGGCTTAGGGGTGATTATGGCGGCGCTGGGTTGATGGGATGATCTTGAAGGTCTCTTCGAACCTCCATATCCTGTGATTTCAAAAGCACTGCTGTTTCCTGGAAGCTAAGAACTAGGTGCAGACTGCTCTGCTGTTAAGTGCACGGGTTTTTCAAGAGAGCCTTACAGCAGCAGCAGGAGGCTGAGGCTGTGTTTGCTTTCAGAGGAGCTGAGGCACAGCATGCCCAACCTGGCGCGGAGCAGCCTGCGCGCGCTCGAGGCCGTGCGGAGCAGCCGCAGCCTGGAGTCCGACCTGCAGGTGCCCAGCAGCCGCATTCCCAGGACTCAGCAGCGGTCAGCAGGTCAGTGCCACGCCGGCCACACGCCCCATTCGTCCCCTTAAGCAGCCTCCGAGGGCCTGCAGGGCGCTGACAGCGCTGTGGCGTTCCCTGCAGGTCTGACTCCCAGCAAGCTCAGGTATTCCTCGGGGCCGGGCAGTCCCCGCTCACGGGGCGCCAGCCCGGGAAGGCGGCCTCGGGAAGCAGCTCCCTGCTGTCCGGGAGGCAGGTGGGGAAGCCCTGCAGCTACACGGCTCCTGTGCCCGGGGTCCGGAAGCCGCAGCTCCACACGGGCTCTCCCAGCAGCAGTTGCACTTCCAGAAGCACCACCATGGTCACTGTGGCCAAAGGCTCTGCCCTGAAAGCACGGCCGGCCGCGGGAGGGGTGGCCGCGCCCAGGGGAAAGGCAACGCCCCCGTCCAGGAGGTGAGTGGAGCTCTTTATCCTTCAGAACTCCATCCAGCAGGGTGAAAGCACAGCAGAGGGAGTGGTGTCCCAAAACGGAAATTTGTTTTTCTTGCTGCTGGTTTTTTACAGCTGTTACGCTACAATTCAGACTTTCAGGAGGGAGAGAAATGAAATTGATTCAGACTTATTATTACGATACGACTGATATCAGACTGAGAAGCAACCAGTGCTTGTTGATCTTTAATGTCCCGTTGGAGCCTTACAGTGACATGTATCTACTTACTTTAAAAACATGAAAAAGGGAAATTTTAATCTCTTAATTTATATCAGTTCTCTACATACCTGATTATTTTTCATGTGCTCAGTTATTTTTGCATGGAAAAATATTTCTCTTGGACTCAGTCATGGGCTGAAGTCACAACAGTGTTAATTTGGCAGATACTCGTGTTTAAGCATCCTCTAACAGTCACTGAATTTCCCTAAAGTGCCTGACTGGTGCTGCTGGTGCTCAGGGTGTGACAGCAGCACTTCACCCAGGGCAGGGAGATGTTGGTGACCCAAACCCCAAACCTGTGTGCACCACAGGGCTTTGCCTGGAGCTGTCCCTGATGTGTTGTTTTGTCCCCCCAGGTGCCTGGGCTTTGCCTGGAGCTGTCCCTGATGTGTTGTTTTGTCTCCCCCAGGTTCCTCCAGGCACCACAGACCCCCCAGGCCCCCGAGGACGACTCCTGGAAGGATGGGTGCTACTGACACCCTGAAACACCTCGGTGGAGCAGATCCCAGCTGGCTGGGCATGACCTCACTGGGAAGGGCCCTGAGCCCCTGTCCCTGCAGACTGCTGTACATATCCCTCGTCCTGTGCTCTCCACACCAAGCACCTCCCCTCTGCTCTGCCAGGAGCCGGGGCTGGGACAGACAGCTCCTCACTCTGCTGAACCCTGAGTCTTCCCAGGAAGACAGAAGAAGCCTTATTTCATCCACACCCCGCCTGCAGCCCTGGGGAAGGTCTGCCACCATCCCTTCCCAGGGTGCTGCACAGGCTGGGGGTGTCCTCTGTGCCAGAAGCAGCTCTGAGCTGGTGCTGTGGCAGAGCTCGCGGAGAGTAGAAATAGTGACATAGGTGTTAGAATTGAGACTTTTTAAACCCGACCTGATGTACTCTAATATTTGTCTGGAACTCGACTGGGTTTGGTTTGGTTTTGGGTTTTTTTTTACTTCTGTATAGAATGTATTTCTGCTACTTTTTATTGTTTGGTCTAGAGCTGCCTGCAGCAGGTTTTTATAACTGTAGAACACTTTGAGCAGTTGTAGCCAGGTGTCAGCACAGGTCACAGGGAGCAGTACACAATATTTGTGTGGGGTGTGAACAGGCAGGGACAGGGATGCCAGTTACAAACTGCTGGGCACCAGCACCTTCTTACCTCAGCTGAGCGAGTTCAACACCTCTTAAGAGTAAACTTTTTAAAAATCACCCTCCCTGACAGCTTTGTCTTGAAGTGTTGGAGCTCTCAGCTGGTTCCCAACTGCCCTGACTTTTGTAGAAGTTTTCTACTGTCTCTTAAGGATTCTGTTCCAGTGTCCTTTTCCTCAGCAAGTGCTGGATGCTACAAATACAGTCTTAGTCCAGGAAACATGCACTGATAGCAATGTTCTCCCTGCCATCAATGTGACTTTGATAGTGTAGTTTAATAAAATGTTATGGTGCTGAAGTAGATCTGCTTTATTCCAGCGGTGAGTTTTGTGCTGTGAACGAGGCTTTTCCTGACAGAAAAGAGCTCTGCAAGGGTAAACAGGGCTCCAATAAAGCCTGGTAGGAAGCAAGGAGTGAGAGTCACCTTTAATTCCTCAGAGATCAGAAGGACAAGGTCGGTGCTAGTAAATTAAAAATGCACAGCACTCGGTGTGTGCCATTTCTGAGCCATCCACACGTGGCCTGGGCAGGACCAAAGCCAGGAAGCAGCACAGGGGAAGTTCCTGCCCTGCAGAGATCACTTGTGATCCAGGAAAAGAGGAAGAGACAGTTGGGACCACAGTGCTGGAGTGTCCCTGCGTCACCACAGCCCCTCCCAGGACAGTGCCAGGGCAGGGCTGGCACCAGCAGCAGCCACAGGGCACAGAAGGGGCCTCAGCTGGAGCTGCTGCTCAGTCCCTGGCTGTAACCCCCTCCCCTCCACAGGGTCAGACACAGCTGAGGTTACAGAGAGGCTTCTCCCACCCTGATAAAGCTCAGTGGGGTCCCAGCCCTGCCCTGTTGAGGCTCTTCCCTCATGCAGAACTTCTCCTTGCTGCCACAGCTGGACCCTGCTCACACTGATCTTCCCAGGGCACTGAAGGGTGAACCACCAGCACCATCAGTTTGATTTCTGCATGGAGGGTTCTCCTGTTGCCTTTCCTGTGCTCTGCATTCCAAAGGGGATTTTCCAGGTATGCCTTTCTCTGCGGTCACGTGAGTCAAGAGCTGCTGCTCTTTTGTGGACATTTAACAGCAGGTAAACAACAGGAACTTCCTGAAAGGGTAAAATGTTGAAGAGTTGAAGGTTATGTCTCAGTTAAAGCCTCTCAGGCGGGTGGGGTTGTTTCCACTGTTTCCCAGCCTGGATGGCTGTGGAGATGGCAGACCTGGATCCAGTTCCAGGCTGAGCAGAGCAGCAGGAAGGTGCTGAGGTTGGATTCTGATTCCCGGCGCTTTCAGTACAAACCTGATGCTGACAGGTACTTGGGAGAGGCTGTCCCACCTCAGGAGGGAGCCCTGAGCACAGCCCTGTCAGAACCATCAAACTCGGGAGCTGTAATTGAACTTTACCCTTTCATTTTTCTAAGCTGATCTCACACCAAGTGATCTCCCTTCAGCTCCCAATATTCTCTCTCACCCCCAGCCCTGGCTGATACCATTAGAATGCAGCTTTTCCTCAAACTGAGGTAACAATCAACAGCTCCAACAGTTCCTGCAAGTCCAGCAGGAAATCCAACTCCCTCATGCCAATGCATGAGCCTGCTTCCAAAACTACCCCTGCATCAGCACTGGGCACTCCCAAGGTAGGTTTCCCACAGAACTAAGGAACTCTGCTCTCTGTACAGGAATTTTATTGAAATCAAGGTCATGTTTTTACACTAATGCCTCAGTGCATCCTCGAGAAGGAAAGGAAGGATTTTCTTTAAAAATTATTGGTACGTAAGACAAGAAATCATCCAAATGAACATGGTAACAGCACGATCCCTAAAACATGCACAGCTGGACCTGGGGCTGCAGGAGCAGGGGCTGCAGGGAGGGCTCTCCAAGCTTTACATTCAGAACAGAAAGAGAAGCAGGTGTCAGTGGCCACTGGCACTTTGTGGGTATCAAGGTCCCATCACCCTTGGTGAGACTTCAGCCCAGCAGGAGCCCAACCCAAAGGAGCCACTGTTCACAGGAGAACTCTTCCCCTGGGCCCTGCTGGGAAGCTCCATGGTCAGTGTCACACGTGGAGGAGCAGCAGAGCCACATCCCCACCCTGCCAGTGTCACCAGGACCCTGCAGCACTGACCTCGTGCTCCAGCTCAGGCACCAGAAGCCTCCCTGGGCCAAAAGCAGATTCCTTCCCACCTGAAGGGTGTTTCTGTTTCTTCCCTGGGAAAGGAGCCCCTCAGCTCCAGCACAGAAGTGCCACCAGCCCTTGCCCAGGCCCCAGCAGCTCCGGCTCCCTCAGCCAGGCCTGGCTGGGGATGGAGATGTGCAGCTGGGACAGAAACAGAGCCCCTGAGCCTGCATTTGGTTACCAGCCTTGGGTTTGGTTTGAAATCCTTCCAGAGGAGAACGTTACCACATCCTCTGGCAGAGCCCTTCTCCCTCAGACCCTGGAGAAAGTCACCAGCCACCAATGCCCTCCAGTTCCAGTGCACACCTTCCAGGAGAAGCACAAGCAGCAGCTCCCTGACACCTCAGCAAGCCAGACTGGCCCCAAATTCACCATAGCCAGTGACAGAATTCTATTCATTGCAGTCCACCCTCCGAAGAGGAGCAGGAGAAATCATCTGTGAGAAAGCAGATCCTGAACTGTGCAACCGTCTCCTTTCCTGTGTCCGTTCAGCCATCAGGGCGGAGATGAGGAAGAAGTGAGGATGAAGAGGCAGCCATTGCACACACTGAGGTGACCCCACAGCCTCCTCCTGCCTGCAGGATCACCTCCAGGAACAGGGAGACGTCCCCAGCAGCAGCACCTCCACCTGTGAGTGCACAAAGCCCAGACCCCATTTGTTGTACCAGGGTGACACCGTGACCGCCCCGTGGAGCAGCACTGAGAGCCACAAGTGGCCAGATGTGGCACCCCAGACCCGCCTGTCCCCGTTAGTTTGGCTCAGCCCACCCCGAACCACCTCTGTGGGACAGCTCCATCCCAGGTGGGACGGCTGCAGCCACTCCTGTCCCCATCCAGGTGCGAAGCCACACGGACACGGGGCCGGCATGCACGGAACCCTCCGGAAGGGTGGCATTGGGACAGCAAAAGGAACACAAAAATCCTTTCAAGTAATTAACCCAGCCCACTCTTGAGGTCACAGCTGCAGGAGCAGCGACCAGCTGGGGCTGTCTGGGTGATAAGGCAAAAAGTCTGAAGTCCTGGAGGGGTGGGAGGTGGGAGGTGGTGACAGGCGGGAGTTTCTCTGGAGGTTCCTTCTTCTCACTCTGCCTCATCTCCGAGTGCCCAGCACCAGCTCCAGTTACTTCTGCACACAGCTGGGCCAGGCCAGCCCACCACACACGGCCGACAGGATGATGTACAGGATCACCTGGCAGGGAGAACGGGAATGCAGGAGGGAATTAGGGATTCCAGCACTCACCAAGTGCCCGCAGCACGCGCCTGGAAACCCCGGATTGTCAGAGCCTCGAGGAAAGTACCACCCTCCTGTCCCTCCACATCGCTGCAGCTGAGAACTGGCCCCATGCAGGAGGTGACAAAGGGCTTCCCACCCTGACCCTGCAGTTGCCCTCCAGCCCCCTCCCCTTGCCCCATCCACAGTCCTTACAGCTGGAGGGGAACTGTCACACCAAAAAAGCCACTTCTGAGTCACAGAACGAGATCCCACCAGGACTGGGGGCTAAGAAGCCACCCCAGCTTGAGCAGGGCACCTCAGCTGCTGCTGGGGCGAGCAGGGGCAGCTGATGGACTCAGTGCTCCCATCTCCTCTCAGAAGGTCACAAAGGTTGGAAAAGACCTCCAGGATCACCGAGCCCAACCTTTGATCAAATCCCACCGTGTCCCAAAGTGCCACAGCCACTCGTTTTCTGAACACCTCCACAGTGACCCCAGCTGGGTTTAACCTCTCTGTAAGGGAATTTTTCCTAACATCCAACCTGAACCCCCCTGATGCAATCTGAGCCCATTTCTGCAGCTGCCTGCGAGAAGAGGCCAACCCCACCTCACCACGACCTCCTCGAGGTGCTTGGAGAGCAAGAAGGTCCCCCCTGAGCCTCCTCTCCTCCAGGCTGAGCCCCCCCAGCCCCTCAGTACTGCAGTACTGATTTCCCAGAGCCTTCCCCCTCTCCTCACACAGGCCCATCAGGACACTCCTTGCCCTGGTTCTGCCCCCCCAGATCCCAGGATAACAGCGTGGGCTCGGTGTTCCCAGGGGCTCAGCAGCTCCAGGCTCCTGTGCTCCACACTTACAATGGACACGATGATGATGACGATGGTGAGCTTGAGGTTCTTCATACACATGGCTCGGGCAAGGTTCCTGCTGGTGGTTTTGAAAGTGACTGACTGCAAGAGAAAACAAGGAAAATCCCAGGATGGGTTGGGTTGGAAGGGACCTAAAGCCCATCCAGTGCCACCCCTGCCGTGGACAGGGCCACCTCCCACTGTCCCAGGGTGTTCCAAGCCTCGTCCAACCTGGCCTTGGGATTCAGGGGCAGCCACAGCTGCTCTGGGCACCCTGTTATGGAGAGCTCGTGCTGGTCCCATTCTGTGTCTCCTCTCTGTTCCCTGCAATTCCACTCATTCAAAACAGGGTTTGGGCACCGAATGACCCCAAATGCCCCCCAGGCTGGGTCAGTGCAGCCATTCCCACATGTTCCCCACACAGCTCAGGGCAGGAGGCACTACCCATGCAAGCAGCCACCCCAGCTGGGATGTGCCAGTTCTCCTACAAACCTCCCTCCACGAGGCTGCAGCAGGCAGGAACCACATCCCTGTGAGCTGCAGTTCTGCCCTGGAGCCCATTCCCAAGGTGGGCAACGTCAGCCCTGGGTCTCCTGGGTCGCTCCCTGCCGGGCTGTGGGACATTCCCACTGCAGGATATTCCATCCTTCCTCTCCCTGTGGTTTCCAAAAGCCAGCACTCCCTGGGACAGCTCCTCCAGGAACTCAGCCCAGCTGCTGAAGGAATTCCAGTCCCTTCCCCTAAAGCTCTCCCTGAGCTTTCACTCCTGCCACCACCTGAGGAGGGGGGAAGGTTTCAACACCTGGGGGCTGCAGGACCCTTCCTGCTGGGTAACTCCAGGCATCTCTGCTGCCCCTCCAAAGCAGGAGGGCTTCCTGACAGCCGTGAGATGTTTGGATCCCCACACAGGAGCTCCTGGCACTCTCCCAGCCTGAGGATTGGATGCCACAGGAGCTGGGCACCAGGCCAGGATGCTGCAGAGGGGATGCTGAGCCAGGGCAGGGGATTCCCAAAGGAAAGACAAAAAGCTTCCAGAGTGCACAGCACTTTACCAGATAACAGTGCTGCAGAATTACATTAATTTGGGGTTTTTTTAAGTCTGCACTTCCGCAGAAACACTCCAAGAAGCTCCAGAGTCTTTAAAGATTATTTAGATGCAACAACTCAAGCTTTTAAAATTTTAAATCAGCCACACTTTCCCTGCTGGGATCAGAACAGCTCCACAGATGCACATTTTCCAGTTTATGTGCACCCAGCTGCCTTCAGGCCAGGCTGCCAGGATGCGTAACTGTGGTTTTATCTCTCCTATCGCTGCAGATAATGAGTGGGGAAGTGGGCACACAGGATGAGGACAGGAATGTGTCACCCTTGGCTGGCTGTGGCACCAGGAGCAAGGGGGAGCTGGATCTTCTCCAAACTGGGATGGATGCAGCTGGGAAACAGCTCAAAGGAGGGGGAAGGATTCCCTGCAAGTCTCGATGCTTCTGTGTCCCTGTAAGTGTCTCCAGGTGCTGTCCCCACCTCCCTGCTCCCTGTGGAGCAGTAACACAACTTCCAGGATCTCCCCACACTCACCGAATCCACGAGATTCTCTGTTTTATCAATCAGCAGCTCCAGCTTCTCTCCTCTTTGTGCCACGAGGTCTGGAGAAAAGAGACAAAGATCCAGCTCTGAAGGTGAAATCCCAGTGCCAAAAGCTGCTCCCAACACCCAACCCCAAGCCAGGAGCTCCTGGCTGCAGTTCCCAGCCTTCCCGGGATAAGCTGGGACTTAGGGAACAGCCTCACATCCCACAGGCTGCATTTGGGGCTGAATCTCGGTCAATTCCAGATCTAATTCTCTATTTTGAGTGGTCAGACTTGTCAACAGCCAAACCCAAAATAAAGGAAGCTGCAGAGAGCATTTCCCAAGGGAAGCAGTACCGATGTTCCGGACCATGATCCCTTTGAGTTCGTCAATCTGGGCTTGTGTCTCTGCCACCTGGTCTGGGCCTCTGCTCTCCGAGTGGTATTTCTGCAACAGAGAACGGGCAGAGAAAACAGGACCCTCAAAAACCAGGAGGCAGGGAAAAGGGGATCCTCAAAAACCAAGCATCAGTGAAAACAGGACCCTCAACAAACCAGGATCCAGTGAAAAGAGGACCTCAACAAACCAGGATCCAGTGAAAAGAGGACCTCAACAAACCAGGATCCAGTGAAAACAGGACCCTCAGCAAACCAGGAGCCAGGGAAGACAGGACCCTCAGCAAACCAACAGTTTGGGAATGCCACACCAGACGTTGCAGGTGGCCAGTGTGAGTGGCCTGACTGCCCTCCCCAAAGGAATGGAGCAGCCAGGAGCCATCCCCCGTCCTGGAGCCATCCCAGAGCTCTCCCCTGCCACCTCCTGGGTCAGCTGAGCACCCACTGACAGCTCTGCTGCTCCCAGCCCCTCTGGTGTTATCCCGAGCACTGCTCCTGTCATCCCTCCCCCTCAACTCCCTTCCCAAGGGACAGGGACCTCTCTCAGACTGCTCCCCCCAGTCTGGGGATCCCGGGGATCCTTTGGTGACTGCACAGCTCGGGGTGGGCGAGAGCAGCACGAGCCAATGCCAGCTTAGAGGAGCCTCAGCGCTGGCAGAACCCAAGGCCCAGGCAGCATCAGGGAGCTGAGCTCTGCTATTCCTGCATGGATTTTAAGTCACTGCTCCATGATCACCCACAGGGCTGCTGAAATCCTGATTTTCTCCTGGATAAGGCTCAGTTTGCATCCCTGACAGCACAGGCAGCCAGTCTGACACTGCCACCTCCAGCTGGGCACTCACACTCATGGTGACAGCACCAAATCCAGCGGCTCCTTCTCCTCAGGGGGAGATTCCCAGGAGGTTTCAGACTGGCCACTGCCAAAGCTGGGCACTGGTTTTACTGGAAGCACAGCCTCCCTTTGCAGGATTATCCGAGTGCTGCACCTGAGCTGGGGCTGGATCTCTGCCTCCCCCTCAGCTTCACACAGGAACCTCCTGGAGAACCATCCCTGCTCCTGCCCCCCTGGGAATGTCAGCCCTCTCATCCCGTGGAATCAGGGAGGGAAGGGCTCTGCCAGCACCCAACTGACACTGGGATCCCAGCAATGTGGAAAAGCTCGGGCAGGCAGCTCCTGCTGTGCTGGGGGGGATGGAAAGGCTGGGATTTTAGAGCAATATCAGCCCCATGGCTCCAAAGACAGCCTGGCTTTTCTGATAAGGCAATTCCAGCTTATTCCAGCCCTGAACAGCTTATCAAGTGCTGAGTCAGCACTGTGGGTAGTTTCAGTCCCCACGTATCAAAGGCTGGAGAGGAAAAGCTCCTTCCCCTCACACAGGAAGTTAATCCCATTCCTTACACACTGGCATTACTGTTCCTCGCTCTCCCTCTGCTGTGGAAGCCAAGGAGCAGCTCCTGGAATGAACTCCCATGACCCTCCCTGCTTCACACCCCCTTCACAGTCCCAAATTCCAGTGCAAACTCCAGGCAGCAGCAGCGCAGGTGCAAATCCTCCCTCAGAGCCCTGGCCTCACCCTGCACCCACCACACAGCTGGGACAGCTGGGAGTCTCCCAGAACTCCTTGGCTGTCCCCCTCCTTCTGCACCTGACACCCCCAAACCTGGCCCTTCCCGTGGGATCAGCAGGAAAACAGCCAAGCCCTCCCTGGAGAACAGCAGAGCACCGAGAGCCTCCCACCCCACAGGCACAGGGCAGGGACAGGCCCCACCATTCCCAGGGCATCCTGGCTTTAATCTCATCTCAAACCCCCCCCAGCCAAGGCCAGGAGGATTGCTGGGGCAAGCTGGGCTGGCAGGGAGCGGCCTGGGGGCTCACCAGCTGTGCAGCCAGCACGGAGGAGAACTCGCTGTTCATGGCGTAGGGCAGGGCGGTCTGCGCGCGGGAGCCGTACGTGGTCTGGAAGCGCTTCTTGATCTCGTTCAGGAACGTGAAGGCTCTGGAGCGCTCAAAGTCCTGGGAACGGAGAGCAGGGAATGCCAGGAGTCCCACAGGGCTGGAGGGGCTGCAGCTGCCAGCTCTGGCTGGCCGTGACACCGGCTCTGGCTGGCCCAGCTGCACTGCTGCTCTCAGCGGAGCTTCTCCTTCAGCACCCCCAGAGCTCAGGAGCACCAGGCAAATCCCACTGGCAGCTGGAATGGCCTCTGCACCACCAACCCAGCACACGGAGAGAGAAACTGGGCAAAGGCAAGGACTTCACCCCAAAACTCACCATCCACAGCAGGGGAAGGTCCCTGCCCGTGGCTGGGGTTGGAGTGGGATGATTTTTAAGGTCCCTCCCAACCCAAACCATGCCACGGCTCTGACTGGAGCTCCAGGCTGAGTTCAAAGCTGTCACTGAGGTTAGAGCAGCTCCGGTGGGACACAAGGCACCTCAGATCAGCCCTCAATAGATCCCAAAATTCCCAAACTCCCCAGAGCCTGCCCGGGCCCAGCAGTGCCCCAAATACTCACATCATCTGTGATGCACAGGTAAATGATCCTGTCCTGGCAGATGTAGTGGAACAGGTAACTGCAGGGAATTGAAGGAACAAAAGGTCATTGCAAGCTGCCACAGGACTCATTTTCCAGGAGCCACTGCTGCCTCTGGGGCCTTTGGGGGCTGGGAAGAGAAAATCCCAGTTTTCCTACAGAGCTGGCACAGGTGCCAACATGTGCCAGGTAAATGTCCAGGTGTGGATCTACCCTGTATCACCTACCCTGGCACAGGTTTCTGCCCTGAAGGTCTGTTCCCATAAAAAAGTTCCAAAATCCTACAAGTCTCCTGGAAGGAGGGAGGTGAAACTGGTCTGGTACCACCTTGGAGACTCCTCAGAGAGTCCAAGAAGGATCCCAACAGCAGAGAGAGAGCAACCCCAAGAATTCCTGGTGCCAGAGGGCTCCTTTTCTCTGGAGATTTATACAAAAGACACAGAGGTTCTTCTTAAAAAGAAAAGGAACTCCTCAAATGAATTTCAGGAGTTCAAAGTAACTCAAGTTTTTCCTGTTTCAGAACAGGGTAAACGACCTTGGATGGAATCCAGGGAGTTTTCCAGCCTATGGGCTGGGACCCTGGTGAGGCAGAGGATCCCTGGGAGACTCCAGACAGGAGGAACAACTCCAGGTGCTCACTGAGCTTCACAACCCTCACATTCTGCCCAGTTACCTCTAAAAATGCACTCCAGCTCTCCTCAAACTCAGCTCTGCAGTTGGCTGACAGCACTGAAGGCAAAGTCCTTTCCTTTCACTGAAAGGAAATCCCAGCAGCAGAGAAAAGCTGCAGCACCCAAGGTGTGTCTGACTCCAGGGCAGGCACTGCCTCCAGAACATCTCCCACAGGGACTGCCTGTGCTCCCGAGGCAGGGGAGGACGTGGGAAGCCCATTCCCATCTCCTGCGTCCTCAGAACAGCTCTGACACAACAGCTTGGGCACCAGAGAGGATCCAGCCATGCTCCCAATTCCAAAAAAAGAGCTGGAATGGGCTCCAGCACCTCTAAATTTGTTTTTTTCCGTGGCTTTTTTAGTTTGTTCCTGTTGACTCACCCGCTTCCCACGTGCAGGAAGTCCCAGGTGATGAAGGAGCTTATCCCTGTCCTACCAACACTGACCAAGGGTTCAGAGAGCTGGAAAAATCCCAGGAAAAACCCCTCTGTCCTGCAGAGTGGCTTTGGGGCAGCTCAGGATGACCCCACGTGATCTGTGAGCACAGCTTGTCCCACAGGCCCCGGGATCCACACGCAGCCCAAGCTGGGTGACAGTTTTACCTAAGGCCACGTTCAAGCCTCAGAAAATCCAGGGAAAGCTCCCACGAGCCAAACTCCAAAGATTCCACAGCTGGGCACCCTCCAGCCCACTTTGGAATTGCATAAAAAGAGGGAACTTGATTTTGTACCAACTGCCTTGTGCTGCTGCTGGAGCTGAACTCAAATCCTGGTGATGCTGCAAAGCTCTGGGGGACAAAAGGCACATTCCACCAAGCGGGAATTTGGATGGAAAAAAAATCCAGAACTACAGAAAAACCCCCAGACACACTCAGGTTATTGCTGTCCTCGTGCATCCCCAGCAGTGTCCCCCAGACCCAAAGGAGAGGCTCACTCACTTGCCATGGGAATAGGTCAGTTTGTTGTTCTCGGACGGGATTTTGGCCAGGATCTGCTCCGTCACCTCCAGGAAGTTCCCTCCACACCAGGCGTGCTTGGCCAGGATGGTGGTGCCCCTGGCCACGAGAGCGAACAGGATGGCCATGGCTCCTCTCCTGCTGGGGGACACAACAGGGCTCAGCTCAGGAGCTGGGCACGGGGACCTGCAGGGTGGCACCGGGACCTGCAGGGTGGCACAGGGACCTGCAGGGTGGCACCGGGACCTGCAGGGTGGCACTGGGACCTGCAGGGTGGCACAGGGACCTGCAGGGTGGCACCGGGACCTGCAGGGTGGCACGGGGACCTGTAGGGTGGCACCGGGACCTGCAGGGTGGCACTGGGACCTGCAGGGTGGCACCGGGACCTGTAGGGTGGCACCGGGACCTGTAGGGTGGCACGGGGACCTGCAGGGTGGCACGGGGACCTGTAGGGTGGCACGGGGACCTGCAGGGTGGCCCCTGGCACTGGGACCTGCAGGGTGACCCCTGGCACAGGGACAAGGACGTGGCCAGGACTCAGACAGGACTCCACGACCACAAAGTTCTCTCATTTCTCCTTTTAGGTTCTGCTCAGGACGACACCAAACCCTCTAGAAGGAGGGGTTTTTATCACCACCGTGCCCTGCACTCGGTGATCCCACCGAGAACTCCCCCTGCCTTGTTCCCACCTGGATTTCTACCTGTTAGTGCCCTTCTGTTTTGCTCTTCAGCTGACCTTTAAGTTCTTCTTTGCTCATTCCTGGCAAAGCTGCCCCTGCCCAGCTCTGGAGCACAAAGGAAGTGCTGGTGACACAGCTGTGACACAGCCCAGGGCTCTGACTGCTCCCAGACTGCCCCAAAATCACTGCCCCGAGCTCAGTCCCACCAGAACATTCCCTTCCATGATCCAGATGCTCCCAGGGTGTGTTCCCTTGGGATTGCTGTAAAAGCTCACGATCCGCCCAGCTCAAAGCAGGCAGAACCTCTGCAAACGGATCCTTTATCCTCAGCTGCACGTGGATCCACCTGGCCAGGGCACAGAGAGCTGGGAAGGACGAGAGAAGGTTGGGTGGACACCTCAGAGCCCCTTCCAGTGCCTGGAAGGGCGGACAAGGAAGCAGGAGATGGACTCTGCATCAGGAACTGCAGTGACAGGACAAGGCAGAACAGCTTCCAACTGAAAGAAGGAAATTCAGGGCGGATATACGGAAGAAACTGTTCCTGGGAGGGTGGTGAAGCACACAGGGTGCCCAGAGAAGCTGGGGCTGCCCTGGATCCCTGGCAGTGTCCAAGGCCAGGCTGGACATTGGGGCTGGGAGCAGCTTGGGACAGTGGGAGGTGTCGGGGTTGGAACTGGATGAGCTCTAAGCTCCCTTCCAACCCAAACCCAAACTGTGGGGCTCCATCGGTCTCCAGAGCTGGAGGAACATCCCTGCTGCCACAGACAGGGACGCTCTTAATCAGCTCAAGTATCAGCACATTAATCTACTGCCAGGGCCAGATCTAACACATGGAGCACATGCCAGAGCCCAGCTGCGACAGCTGCCCCGCTCATCCCACACATCCATAAGCCTCTTTTCTGCTTAGGAAGGGCTTAGGACAACTTTGGACCCTGCAAAACCCAAAAATCTCATTTTTCACTTTGCACTTAGGCCCTGTTTACCGCCTGCTCTGTTCTGTGCCTCGAAGCATCTGGAAAGATCACAGACCTGTCCCAAATGCCCCAGGACACCTCTGGGAGCAGCCACAGAGCAGGAGCATTGGTTGAGCTTCTGGATCCGAGCACAGGCCGTGCCCAGCCAGACTTTCCATCCCCCTGGGCACTGCCTGATGGGAATTAGGGATCTCTCCTGGATTAACGTGAAGGGAGGTCCCAGCAGGGCTCACCTGGGCACTCTGAGCTCCACAGACCCAGGCTCAGCCAGCACCAACCAGGGCACCTCCAAACCTCCCACAGGTCTGAGCCTGGCATTGGAGGGGAAAAGGAGAAAGCCATGGATTTATCCACAGGACAGACTCCACACACCCAGCTGGCAGCACTGCCAAGGGAACAGAACCATGGAATGGTTTGGGTTGGGAGGGCCCTCAAGACCATGCCCATGGCAGGGACACCTTCCACTGTCCCAGGCTGCTCCAAGCCCTGTCCAACCCCGCCTTGGACACTGCCAGGGATCCAGGGGCAGCCACAGCTGCTCTGGCTGTTGGGGTTGACCTTCTGTGAGCTGCATTTAGTGGGACTTATCCACAGTTTAGTTTTCTTTCATCCTCATAAACTTGCTGGGTCTGGTTTCTGCCTTGGCTGCTCTTCAGGTGGAGGTGGTGGCTCCTGCAGGAAGCTTCCAAGGAATTGCTTATTCCCTCATGTTTCAGCTCTGAGTAATCTCCCCTTTGGATCATTTTCAGGTCGAAATGCTCCTGTCTTAAATAATATCATAAGCTAACTATCCCCAGGGAATTCCCTGCACCCTCCTGGCCCTCCAGATCCACTGGACACAGAGGCTTTGGCCAGCCCAGGGCTGCCCCAGGCCCGTGGAGCAACACCAGGGCACGGCCTGGAATCACAACCACCACTAAGCCTCTTGAGCAATCCAGTGCCTGCTCCTGCAGTCACCCAGCAGCAACAGAAAGGAGCAGCCGTACCAGAAAACACCTCCCCAAAGCTTCCCCCTGCCCTGCAAGGACCAGCTAACCTCAGGGCTGGTTCCCCAAGCAGAACAATCGAGCAGAACAATCGCAGCCTCACACCGAGCACTGGGAAGGGCTTTAGACCATTCCCTCAAGTCTCTGTGCTTCCAATACCGGATATTCACAGAGCTCCCACCCCAGGGGACGCTTCAGCAGCAGCACGGAGGAGACACTCGCTGCCACTGCAGGATCCCACAGTCCTCAACTCCCGGAGTTCATGGCTCTCACCTCCCTGGATTCACAGCCCTCGTCTCCCCAAATTCAGACCTCAACTCCCCACATTCACAGCCCTCTGCTCCCCAAGTTCACACTCCTAACTCCCCAAATTCCTGGCCCTCGCTGTAGTCAGGACACAGGAGCCCCGTGCTCTGCAGGAACACCAGCCCCAGCTCTGAGCAGAGCAGGTTAAAGGAAGTAAAAGAGATTAGCAAGGAGCGGTTTTGTCCCTGAGCAGCCCCGTACCAGTCGTGTTAGTAACACAAAGCTGTTAAACTGCTGGAGAACGTCCCTCCTCAGCAGTTACAGGAGTCAGGAGTGAAACCCACTTAAATCAACCCCTTTGCAGAGCTGTTTGCTATCTAAACTTACAATATTACACAGCTGGAAGCAGCCGAGATCAAACCTTCCAAAAAGACACTGCGAGATGCACGAGCTGCTGTCTGAGGTCCCTCTGGGGATTTAACTGAAGGATCCTGGAAACACAGAAGGGTTTGGGTTAGAGGGACCCTGAAGCCCATCCAGTGCCACCCTTGCCATGGGCAGGGACACCTCCCACTGTCCCAGGCTGCTCCCAGCCCCAATGTCCAGCCTGGCCTTGGGCACTGCCAGGGATCCAGGGGCAGCCCCAGCTGCTCTGGGCACCCTGTGCCAGGGCCTGCCCACCCTCCCAAGGAACAATTCCTTCCCAATACTAGGGCACAGAAAAAAGGCACAGAAAAACCTCTTAAGCAACACCAGAAACACAGGCTCAGTCTCCAACAAGATGTTTAAAACTCCTGTAAGGATGATTTACTGTTTTCCAGTGGCTCTTGCGGCCCAGAAGATTCACAGCTCAGTGCCACTGAGGAGGTCCCTGCCTGTGCTTCCAGAAATCCTTACAGAAAGCAAAGGGCACCTCGCTGCTGTTTAAGCACCCAACAAGGGGAGGTGTTGCAACCCAGCGAGTTGCAAACTGCTGCAATAAAGAGATCGTTTGAGCAGGGTGAGCTCAGCAGAAAGCAGCCCAGGCTTCCCTTTAACCTCTGCTGGGCAGCTGGAAAAATCATTATTTCATTACAGAATATTCCAACGTGAAGCCCTGGGGTTCTCCTGTTCATTTTGAGCCTGAGAATTGTGACATTCGTGCTCCAGCTCATCTCAAGTTCAGCTTCAAGATCACAGAGTTTATCAGGTTCCCCCAGTGCACCACCAAGGAAATTAATCCACGTGGTCTTCCAGACCCATCACCCTTCCTGGAAGCAGCATTACAGGGTTTGGAGGGGGGCAAGGACACAGAACACGACGGTGATGAGGTCAGCAGCTCTTTAGAGAGGGAACACGTGCACCCCAAAGCACGGAATCAGGGAATTGTGAAGGTTGGAAAAGCCCCCCAAGACCATCAAGTCCAACCATTCCCCAGCACTGCCGAGGCCACCCAACCCCTGTCCCCAAGTGCCACATCCACGCGGCTTTTAAACCCCTCCAGGGACGGGCACTCCGCCCCTGCCCCGGGCAGCTGTGCCAGGGCTGGACAGCCCTTCCCAGGCCAGAATGTTCCCAATATCCCACCTAAAGCTCCCTGGCACAGCTACATCCTGCCATCCTGTCACTGCTCGCCGGGAGCAGAGCCCATCCCCCTACAGCCTCCCCGCACCCCCGTGATGAATGAATGAATGAACTAATTAAACCACGCAGTGCTACATCCTCCCCGACACCGTCCACTCCCAGACACGCCAGTAACACACCAGTAGCACACCAGTAACACACCAGTAGCACACCAGCAGCACCTCAATAACACGGCGGGAATACATCGGTAACACCCCAGTAATAGGCCAGTAACACACTAATAACACACCAGTAACACACTAACACACCAGTAACACGGCAGTAACACACCAGTAAGACGGCAGTAACACACCAGTAACACACTAATAACAAACCAGTAACACACTAATAACAAACCAGTAACACACCAGTAACACCCCAGTAAGACACTAATAACGCACCAGTAACACACCAGTAACACGGCAATAACACATCAGTAACATGGCAATAATACATCAATAACACACCAGTAACACACTAATAACACACCAATAACACGGCAATAACACACCAGTAACACGGCTGTAACACCCCAGTAACACCCCAGTAACCCCCAGTAACCCCCGCAGCCCCGCTGTGTCCCCCGGGCCCGTCCCCGCTCCCAGCCCGCTCCCGGTGCCGAGCGCGGCCTCCTCCCGCCGGCAGCGCCTCCGGGGGCCGGGGCCGGGGCCGGAGCTGTGCCCGGCCAGACCCCCACACCCACCCCCATCCCCACCGCCCAGCCCGGGCCCCGCGGCCGCCCCGGGGCCCCCGAGCCCCCCGCGCTCACCGGCGCTCCCGGGCCCCCCGGCCCCGCTGCGGCCCCGCCCGGCCCGGCCCGGCCCCGACGCGTTTCCGGCCGCGGGGCCGCCGGGAGCCCCGGAGCGGCGGGGCCCGAGCGCAGCCATGGCCGGCACCGGCGGCGGGCCCGCGCTGGAAACCGTGAGGGGGCACGGGGGATCGGGACTGGGGATGGGATCGGGAACGGCAGCGGGAACGGGGGACGCCGCTCGCTCCCTGACAGGAGGTGGAGCGGAGGGCCCGGGCTCTGCTCCCGGGGAGAAGCAGCCTCACGTTGTGCCCCGGGAGGGTGAGAGGGGGTATCAGGGGAAATTCCTTCGTGGAAAGGGCTGTCCAGCCCTGGCACAGCTGCCCGGGGCAGGGGCGGAGTGCCCACCCCTGGAGGGGTTTAAAAGCCGCGTGGATGTGGCGCCTGGGGACAGGGGTTAGGGTGGCCCGGTAGTGCTGGGGAATGGTTGGACTCGGTGGTCTTGGGGGGCTTTTCCAACCTAAATGATTCCGTCACTCCCAAGCCTGACTTAGCGGTAGGGCACCGTCCCGCGGGGTGGGGTGGCATCGGCATCAGCATCAGCACAAACCGAGTCGGGATGGCTCCAAGGGACACCCCGCTCTGCAGGTCGCCCTTGGCCACATCCCGGGGCTGGTGCCTCATGCCGGCAGTGGGAAACAGCCCGGATCCCTGTGCTCCCACCCTGGTGCTCCATCCCACCGGGCTTTCCCTCCGTTGCTGCATCTAAACCCCTCAGGTGTCACCCCCAGCCCACCCCGGGACACCGCGGGGCTTTCCCTGGCATGGAGTGGCCACGGTGTCCGTGGTCTGCAGGGAATGAGGCTGAGGACAGCAAGGAACCTTTTAGCTCAGTTTAATGGAGTTCAGGGTTTCGAGGTCATCCTGTGGGGAGCACCAGCAGGTGGAGGTCAGGACTAAGCTGGTTTAAAACTAGGTGGAATTCTGGAGCTTTCCCTCTTGTCTGAAGGTGTTTTGGTCCCACAGCAGCCCCAGAGGTGGCTCAGCCAGACTTCCCAGTTACTCTGGGAAGCTGAGCACAGGAGCAGATCCTCACCCTTCAGGTGTCCCTGACTCCAGGGAGGTTACAGCTCCTCTTCTCTTCCCACTGGTGACAGATCCAGGCGGATGGGACGGACGGGAATTGTGTCACGTTTGTGCTGCACGACGAGGATCACACCCTGGGCAACTCCCTGCGCTACATGGTCATGAAGAAGTGAGTGTGGCCTCTGAGGGACCTCCATGCCCTGCTCTGACCTTCTCCTTCCTGATCCACGCCTCAGCTGTCGCTGGGATGAGGCAGACGACCCCAAATCCCCTCTGTGCACGCCCTTCGAGCCTTTGTGTCAGACATGGAACCCACCTGCTGCTCCTCCTTTTCTCTGTGCTGTGTCAGGACCTTGAGAGCACCAGCAGCTCCTAAAGGGCCTGACCAGCCTCTCCTGAGCCTCCACCCACACCCTCCCCTGCCCAGGAGCCCCAGTTAAGCTCAGCCCAGGGCTTTCAGTCCTTCCTGAGCTGCTGGAGGAGTAACTGGGTCATGGACTCCACTTGCTGTGGATTCCCCATCCCTGGCAGTGTCCCTGGCCGGGTTGGACGGGGCTTGGAGCAGCCTGGGACAGTGGAAGGTGTCCCTGCCCATGGCAGGGGTGGAATGAGATGGGCTTTAAGGTCCCTCTGATAAATCACTGTGACAACACAAAAGAAGCTGCTGGCCAGGGCAGGGGCTCTTCCTGCTGGGGGCCAAAGCTCCAGCACCCAGCTCAGCTGGAGGGAGAGGCCCTGCAACGCCTTGGGAACTCCTCCAGTGCCCTGGACCACTCAGCCTCTTCCACCCAGCAGAGCAGCAGCAGGTTGGGTTACAGGGAGAACCCCAAGCACCCAGGATCCCACGTTTGGATCTGCAGGGCTGGCACTGCTCTGCTGTGGTGCCAGCACGGTGCCAGCTGTGTCTTTGCCCTGCAGAGCTCCAGCTCAGTTCAGGCGAGATGGGTGTGAGGGAATAAGGTCACACAGGGAGTTTCCCCTCAGCACATCTCTCCCCTCAGTCATTCTAGAAATATCCAGAGCCCCAGCAGGTGTGGGGTGCCCCAAGCCTCTGACTTCCCCGGGATGTGCCGTGGATTGCCTGGGTTTCACTGCTCCCTCTCCTCTCTGCCCTCCCACAGCCCTGACGTGGAGTTCTGTGGCTACTGCATCACCCACCCCTCAGAAAGCAAGATCAACTTCAGGATCCAGACCAGAGGTGAGGCTGGGGCTGTCCCTCCATGTCTGGGGCCCTGTTCTCAGGCCAGCTTCCTACCAGGAGTCCATTAAATAAAGAAGAGCCCTTTCCCCTGCCCTCTGCCAGGCACTGCAGTGCTGAGCCCCTGTGCTGAGCCTCACAGGCTGCTCACAGAATTCTGCTCCAGCAGCTCTGCCTCCAGGCACCTGGGCTGGCTGGGAGCAGCCCTGGCACCCCGAGCTGTGGGGCTGGGGAGGTGGCACACACCTGGGGAGGTGAGGACTGCCCTTGGGAAGCCGCCTCCCATGTCCCTAATCCATCTTTTCCTGCCTTTTCCCAAAGGGACCCTTCCTGCTGTGGAGCCGTTCAGGAAAGGGCTGAACGACCTGATGGGAGTTTGCCAACACGTGCTCAACACCTTTGAGGTGAGACATTCCTGGGGGGCTCTGGGTCTGTTCTGGCCCTTGGGCCACTCCTGGGGGGCTCTGGGTCTGTTCTGGCCCTTGGGCCATTCCTGGGGGGGCTCTGGGTCTGTTCTGGCCCTTGGGCCATTCCTGGGGAGCTCCGGGTCTGTTCTGGCCCTTGATCGCAGAGAGGGGAGGCTGAGCCTGTGTTGGAGACACCTCTGGCAGGAGAACCTGGGAGTTTTTTGGGACAGGCTCTGCCTGATCCATGGCGTGGCCTGGCTCCCTTTCCCCCAGTCACTTCCAAAGGCACCTGGAGCTCTGGCAGAGCTTCCCAGGCTCCGGGCAGAGGAGTCCCAGCACAGCAAGGGGGTGGCTCTGTGCTCCACAAGTCACTCAGGGACATGTTGGTGACATTTGTCCTTTGCTCTTGTTTCAGAGGAGCATGAAGGAGTTCAGGGCACAGAAGGAGGAGGAGATGCAGTAGCCTTTGGGATGTCCATGGATGTGTAACCTCTGTGTGTTGAATTCCCTGTGTCCAAGGGAAGATTTTTTTTTGGTTGGTTTTTTTTTATGACTTCGATGCAAAATGTATTTTCTTTAATAATAAAGTTTATTAATTTAGATGCTGCAGAGCTGACACTGTGTCCTGCTCAGCACAGGGATGGAAGGTCATAGAACATGGACACAGATTGCTCCACAGATTGGGAAATTTATGGAAAATGGGCTGGTCTTGATATTCCTCAGTCTCTGTTTTCCTTGAAACCCATTTGTCTTTATGATTTATTTGCAAAACATTTACATTTCAGTGAAAGTTAAGCTAAAAAATCCACCCCGACACCTGGAAAATGTTTTAATTGCAGGTCTTGTCTCTTCTCCCCTTTTCCTCTCTCCATTTTTTTCCATGACAAGGTAGGAGGGGGAAGGAAGGAAAAGAGAGGGAAAAGAGAGCCAGAAAAACCAACAAAAAATGATCAAAAACTTGGTAAATACAATTTTCTGTAGTTTTTCTGAAAGTTTTGGCAAGAATGACTGTTGGAATGGAACCACATGGATTCACAGTCACATGGAATCACATGGATTGGAATCACAGACTGGTTTGGGTTGGGAGGGACCTTCACTCCCTCTCACGGCACCCTTGCCGTGGGCAGGGACACCTTCCACTATCCCAGGTTGCTCCAAGCTTTGTCCAACCTGGCCTTGAAAATTGCTGGAAAATCACCTGGGGAATGAATTATTGCCAATAATAAATCTGAGGAAGCTCTTTCTCATATTTTGGTTGGATCTAGTGGCTCTCCCAGCTGAGATTGGACCTTCTCCACTGCCTTTCCCACCTCCCCGTGACCACGAGCACGTCTCTGTCCCTCACAGGGATTTATCCAAGCTTTGGTTGGCTTTTACGGCTGGGAATTGTCGCTCTCCCTCTCCTCCTCACCCCACACCCATCTCGAAGTGACCACACCAGCCTTCCTTCCCTTCCCACACACATCCCCACCTTCCACCCCGAGGCAAATGGCCAGAAGTCCCTTGGTTTTCCTGCAAGGAAATGAAGAATCCTGTGAGGATCTGAATCCCCTTCCCTCTCCTGCAGAGGCAGTCGCTGGGATCAGGGGCTGGGGTCGGAGCTGGGCCCGGGGAAATGCTCCAGCTCCTTCCAGGTGGGTTAGGACACGAAGGCAAAGCTGATTCAGGCCCAGCCAGGAAAAGCCTGGGGTGGGATCGGAGGGGTCCTGCTGTCCTGGCCCTGTGCCTTGTCCTCCACAGCGACAGGGGTTTAGGAAGAGCTGTACTTGTTGCTCAGGCGGGAGCTGCTCCGGTCCAGCCCCAGCTCCTGGCCCGTGGCTTTCCACTTCCCGACAGATCCCTTCTCATCGGTGGGGGTGATGCTCAGGGCCGGCCGCTGGCACCAGCAGCACAGGCACGACTGGGGAGACACGAGGGGGGAGAGGTCACACGTGTGGGATACGGGGAAAGAGGAGGAAATATTCCCAAATTCGTGCCGGCAGCTGTCCCCGCACAGTGCCAGGCTGGGAATTGCTGAGCCTTGCTGGCCTGCAGCTCTGCTGGGTGCGGGTTTTCCAGGGTAGGGCTGGTGTGGATGGGAAATGAGGATACTGAAATTTGGGGCATTTTTTGTAGTTGTGTGTTCTCATCATTGGGGGACAGAAAATACAGGTGGTGCTTAGCTGGGCTCAACTCCCACTCCATCCCATCCCAAACCATCCCATCTCCTTCCCTTCTTTCTCAGGGGTTCACTACTCCTGGAAATTATCTACCAACATCTTGGGCTCAAAGTTTGGAGCAGCCCCTGGTCTGATGCTTTGTGGGGATGTTCCTGTTCCAGAATGACAGGGAGTTTTTGGCTTGTCCTAAATCCTGCTCTGGCAAAAGCCTCCCCCTAGCAGGGCACTGAGCTCTCGTGTACTCGGAGCTGGGAAGAGAGGTACCTAACAGGGGGAAAATTTGGGATGAGGAATAAGATCAGCTTGTCCCCCTGGGCCTGGTGACCACAGCCAGGAGCTCTGGAGGGGTCATTCCTACCTGGAAGCAGTTCTTGAATTTCCGGCTGACGAAGTACAGAGCCACGGGGTTGATGCAGGAGTTGAGGGAGGCCATGTTGATCCCGAAATAATCCATCACCAGGAGGAAACTGAGGTGGGAAGGGAGAAAACAGATGTGTGAGAAGTTCACAGAGAACAGAGGGAATTTCCAAGCTGCCTGGCCTGGGATTCTGCGTCTGTGGAGGAGCAGTGACTGAGAGCAGAGCTGAGCACAAATCCATCCTTGCCTAAGAAAAACCACTTTTCCTTGTGAGGAGCATTCCCTGAGGAAGCAAAGAACACTGATTTCTCCTGGTGCTCCCGATGTTCCCAAACCCCAGCACAGCAGCAGCCCCTGGCCTGGGCTGGATTTTGGCTGGAAACGTGGGAGGGGAGGGAGATCGACACCTCCCTCCTGGCACAAAGTGTGGAGCCCTCAGCCCTGCTGGGAGTGTTCCTGTGCCCAGGAGACCTCCTGAACCTCCAGCTTCACAGAGACATTCCAAACTTCAATTTAACCCTTCTCATGTCCCCCCACCCTCTCTGTGCCCGTCAGGAGGGCGACGCCGTCTGGATGAGGAATTACTGAAAGCAGGAGTTGGAAGGCGGCTCCCCCACCTGCTCTGAGCCCAGCAGAGCCTGTGCTGGTCCCACTGGGGCTCCCCCAGGCCGGTGCCAGCTGTGGGGCCTCTACCTGAGCAGCTCGCAGCGGTTGGGGTCCATCTGGTCGTAGATGGTCTTCTTGAGGATGCGGCTGAGGTGCAGGGGCAGCCAGCAGAGCGCGAAGATCACCACCAGGCAGAACACGGTCTTGGCCACCTCCCGGCGCTGCCAGACAGGGGAGGGGGAAGATGAGCACTGGGGAGCAGGTCCCAAATCATGGAATCATGGTTTGGGTTGGAAGGGACCTCAAAGCTCGTCTCCTCCCGCCACAGGCAGGGACATCTTCCACCAGCCCGGGTTGCTCCTGGAGCCCGGCATCATCGGGTCCAGGCTGCAGAGAGGGAAAGGGCAGCAGCAGCTCCACGTGGGCCGGACCCCTCCCCACCATCGCTGCTGGGGGCTCGGCTGGGACGGTGTTCCCTGGGACATGGGGCCTCCTCCCTCCGCCCCTCGCACTGTCACGGAGGCAAGCGGCTGCTGTTCCTCAGGGAATCATTCCCAAAGCGTGGGAGGGGACAATGAACTCTTCCCTGCGCCCCTTGTCTGGGATTTGGCACATCCAGCCTTCGGTCCAGTTTGGTGTGGGCAGACATAATGACCAGGAGAGCTTTAACAGAGCTGGGCTGTGGCCAGAAGGGTTTGGGGTCATCCCCAAGGCTGGAGATCACGGAGCTGAAGGCCCTTCTCCCTGGTTTAATCCCTGCACCAACATGCCAAGATCCGCTGTGAGGCTTTGCCAGCTCGTCCTTCCCAGGGATGGCAGTGACCCCCCTCCAGCAGCTCTCCCTCCTCCTTGGGAATCCCGGGATTCCTCCCTGGTTCTCTCACCCGTTTCATGTGGTCGTTCAGAGCGATCCTCATCCCATTCCTCTTGCTCAGCATCTCGCAGGACATGAGGGTGTAGAAGATGCCTGTGCACACCAAGGGCAGGCAGAAATAGAAGCCAAAAAGCCACCAGTCCTTCACATCCCGGTAGAACTGCAGGGAAAGGGAGAGCAGCTGGAAAGGGGGAAAGGGCATGAGGGGGAACCGGGGCATGAGCTGGGGCTGGTGCTGCCTGTACAGACACTCAGGATGTGTGGCAGTGTCACACTCCTGCCCTAAGAGCTCTGGGGATTGTCCTCCCCCAAGGCCGGTGCACGGGTCTGACCTAAAGATGTAAAGGCTGGTTTATAGAGAATTATAAAATTACAGGATTACACAATCATGGAATCATCAAGGCTGGAAAAGACCTCCAAGACCATCCAGTTCAACCTTTGCCCAAGCACCACTGTGCCCACGGAACCTCTGTCCCGTCATCACTCTTGGAGGAGCTCCTTGGTTTGGCACAGTGGGATAATCCCGACGGATAAAGGTCTTCACTCCCTTGCTCACAATGAAAATTGACACCCCAGTAAAAGGTGCCGCTCTTTGGCCTGCTGAGACAGCGTGGGAGGTTCTGAAGCCTCCTGAGATGCCTCATGAGCTGAGGTGGGTGGTGGAGCATGGCAGAGTTTCCTGTTCTCTGGCCCCACGTTCCGCACAACTCCGCCCCGCGTCGCCACAATGCTGGGCTTGGCCTGACTCTGCTCTCCCGAGGCCAGAGCCCTCTCCAGAAGGATTTATCCCTGTAACCAAGCAGGGACGATCCCCAGCTGGTGGGATCCCTGTTCCCTGAATGGCTGTGGGGTGGGATGTGCATGTACCCTCATGGAGCGGGATTGGGAAGGGCACATACCCTCATGAAGCGGGATTGGGGTTGGGATTGGGGTTGGGACTGGGATGCACACGTACCCTCATGAAGCAGGATTGGGGTTGGGATTGGGGTTGGGACTGGGATGCACACGTACCCTCATGAAGCAGGATTGGGGTTGGGGTTGGGGTTGGGACTGGGATGCACACGTACCCTCATGAAGCGGGATTGGGGTTGGGGTTGGGGTTGGGACTGGGATGCACACGTACCCTCATGAAGCGGGATTTCTGCTCCGAGGCCAGCATGCACACCCACAGGTGCTGCTCCCAGTAGCTCAGCTCCACCATGTCGAAGGCGATGGCCTCGGGCACTGCCAGCACGATGGCCACTGCCCAGATCAGCAGCACCTCCACGGCCTTCCACATGGGGATCCCAATGCCCTGGATCCGGCTCCAGGACGCCACTGCCCGGTACCTGCCCAAGGGTGGGAATGGGACGGGAAGAGCAGCCAGGGAGGGGAGGAGAAGGAGCAGATTAGCCCTGTCCCCAAAGGTCCTTTCCCTCACACCTTCCTCCTTCACCTCTGGACCTTCTTGAGTGGAACGGGAAGCAGGGGCTGGATGGATGGATGGGATGGGATGGGATGGGATGGGATGGGATGGGATGGGATGGGATGGGATGGGATGGGATGGGATGGGGGCTGTCCTTGGCCAGCCTTGCCACCCTTCCCAGCACCCCACCCACACCACTATCCTCCCTCAGCCTTTCCCAGCAGGATTTCTACTCTGTCACCGGAGAGCTCCTGCTGGATTTCAGCTCCACGCGAGAGCAGCCTGTCCCCATCTTGGCACTGGCCTGGCAACGCGCTCCTGGCTCTGCCTTGGGTGGCAGCAAAGGGACGAGGCAGGCTGGGCAGGGCAGGCGTGGCTGTCGTGTCTCACCTGTCGATGCTGAGGGCACAGAGGCTGAGCACCGTGATGCCCACGGAGGCTTTCTGGATGAAGGGCACCAGCTTGCAGACCTGCACTCCGAAGGGCCAGTCCTTGGCCAGGAGCTGGGGAGGAACCACAGGTTACCAGGCTGCTTTGGGAATGTGTGGGGAGCCCACGGAGAGCAGGGGGAGCTCTCAGAGGTTCCCACCACTGGGAAGATGCCGTGGGCGCTCTCCCGTGGTTTGTTGGCACTGGGAAACTTTGGTTTCCCTGACTGGACACAGAGATGAAGGATGGTCCAGACACCAGCTCCTGACTCCAGACCCTGGGGGGTTTGGAATGGATCTGAGTCCTAAACTCCACACGGGGCTACTTTGGGTTGTTTTCAAAGGGAGAATGAAAGTCATGCTCTGACACAGCCAAAATCCAGCCTGGACAGCCCCAAAGCCGTGTGTCCTGAGCCTTTTCCAGACCCTGACCCCTGAGCACGCTCACGTTCCTGACAGAGCCCAGGCTCTGCAGCCCCACGTTCAGCTGTGACAAGCAGAAGTGGGGACAACATGTCCTGAAGGCTGGAGAGATCCAGGCCACTCATTCATGAGGACAAGAATGAGCCTGAATTCTGTCCCTTTCTGTCCCCTGACCCCTGGGGCCCTTCCTGGGGTTACCCCAGAACCTTTCCAGCTCTTTCCTTCAGCCTCAGCAGCAGCGCAAATCATGGAATGCCAGAGGGGTTTCACAGGGACACCTTCCACTGTCCCAGGCTGCTCCCAGCCCCATCCAGCCCGGCCTCAGACACTTCCAGGGATCCAGGGGTGGCCACAGCTCATCCAAGAGCCCCACCCCAGCCGTGCCACGCGGACCCCACCTTGTAGACGTTGATGGGCAGCGCGATGAGGATGTAGAGCAGGTCGCCCAGCGCCAGGCTGGCAATGAGGACGTTGGGCCCGTTCCTCATGCACTTGTTCTTGTAGATGATGCGCAGCAGCGTGGAGTTGCCGATGATGCCCACGACGAAGATGGTGCAGGACACGATGGTGTTGATGTACTTGAAGACGTGGCGGATGTCCGCGGGCTTGGTGCACACGGGCAGCAGCGGCGGCTCCGAGGGGACGCTGCCGGGGCTGCTCTCCGAGAGGTTGGACAGCGGGACGCTCCGGAAGAGGCCGGGCTGGACCAGGCTGTAGGCCTGCTCCTGGCTGAGCACCTCCAGGGGCACGGGGCTCTCCTGGAAGGCCCGTGGGGTCTGGCTGTGTGTCCCCGAGAAGAGGCAGATGAGGAAAACGGCCAGAGCGGTGGGAGCTGGGATTGGTCCCGCTGAGCAGCGGGGGGCAGGAGTCCTCATGGTGCTTGTGGAATGTCCCTGGGGCCTTGCAGGGATCTGCCAGGGGAGAAAGGGAGCAGGGAGAGACATTGTTTAGCAGAGAAGGAGGGATGGGAAATCAGAGAGTAGAAAAGTTGTTCAGCTGGGAAAGGAGGAGGCTGAGGGCAGACCTCGCTGGGGCCTGGAACCTCCTCCTGAGGGGCAGCTCCGATCTCTGCTCCCTGTGAGCAGGGACAGGCCCCAGGGAACGGCTGGAGCTGGGCCAGGGCAGGGTTAGGTTGGATATCAGGAAAGGTTCTTCCCCCAGAGGGTGCTGGGCACTGCCCAGGCTCCCCAGGGAATGGGCACGGCCCCGAGGCTGCCAGAGCTCCAGGAGCGTTTGGACAGCGCTGCCAGGGATGCCCAGGGTGGGGTTGTTGGGGTGTCTGGGCAGGGCCAGGAGCTGGGCTGGATGATCCCTGTGGGTCCCTTCCAACCTGGGGTACTCTGTGTTATGGTTCAATTCTATTTCTGAGTTGCTGGAGAGCTCCATCATCCCAGCACACAGAAACGATGCCAGATCGGATCCCAGCAGGTCAGAGCTGCTGACCCTGAGGGGGGAATTAGTGCTGCTAAATTTAAACAGCTCAGTGGAACAAACTGGAAGGAGAACAAACAGCCCCTTGTGCCTCTGACAGGCCCTGCCCCTGAGGGCACCTGCCTGTGCTCGGAGAGTGCTGGACGGTGACTGCACCTCCTGCTCCTGTGGTCAATCCCAATCTCCTCCTCTGCCCATCCCTCTCCTCACTTAGAATCTCAGAATCCCAGAATCATTAACATTGGAAAAGCCTTCCAGGATCATCGAGTCCAAGCTGTGCCCGATGCCCACCTTGTCACCAGCCCAGAGCTCTGAGTGCCACCTCCTTGGACACCTCCAGGGATGGGCACTCCAAACCTCCTTGGGCAGCCCCTGCCAAACCCTGACCACCCTTTCCATGAGGAAATTCCTGCTGCTGTCCACCCTGAGCTTCCCCTGGCCCAGCCTGAGGCCGTTCCCTCTCCTCCTGTCCCTGTTCCCTGGGAGCAGACCCCGACCTCCCCAGCTGTCCCCTCCTGTCAGAGAGTTGTAGGGTTTCGTTTTGGGTCATTTCGTTCCTGGCAGGTTGAGGATGCAGTTTTGGGGCACATCTGGGCAGTTCTGCAGTCCCACCTCGGGGGCCACAGAACCAGCAGGACTTTTCCAGTTCGTTCCATGGGGAAACTGGAGCCGGTCCCAGGGGCTGCCCCTGCCGAGGGAAGACTCAGCACAGTCCTGCAGGGAGCCCTGATGGGAAAACACTGCAGGGCTTTTTCCAGCAATGCCGTATTGATACCTGACATCTCACCCCGATTTATGCGCAGCAGCTCAGCCCCTCCTTCCCCATCCCCATCCCCATTAACTGCACCCCTTCCTCCCCACATCCCCCGTGCCCGCTCGGCTCCGTGCTCAGGGGTATAAATCTCCCGGGGCTCTTTCCAGCCCTGGCTGCTGGCACAGGAAAAGCTCTCCAGGGCTGGAACACCAATAAATATGCCCGGGGTGGGTTTGCTTGGCTCGGCTCTGACGGCGCTTCCAGGCAGGAGGAGCCTGGAGAAGGCTGACGGTGGCCGTGGCACCGGCCTGGGGGCTGTGGGTTTGAGGAAGAGGTTTCTGGATGATCCAGGCTTGGAAATGAGCCCGGAGAAGGAGTGGGAGAGGGCAGCGAGCTCCAGTCTGTTCCTCAGACAGGGCTAAGTCTGGGGGCTCCTGGCTGGAGTGAGTGGGGAGCGCTTTTGTCAAACTGTGAAACTTCCCAGCTCTGAAGGCAGAAGCCATTGCTGGACTGGGAACCGGAGCCTTTGCGAGAGTCCCGGGGGTTTCCCCGCTCCAGAGGAGCAAGTGAGGCAGGGATCAGGGAGCCTGATGGGGACTGGGGACTCGAGCTCTGCTCTGACTCCTCCAGGCAGAGCTGGGAGGGATCTGATCCCACACCCGTTGCATCCCGGGATCCGATCCCAAACCTGCTGCATCCCGGGATCCGATCCCAAACCCGCTGCATCCCGGGATCCGATCCCACACCCGCTGCATCCCGGGATCTGATCCCAAACCCGCTGCATCCCGGGATGCGATCCCAAACCTGCTGCATCCCGGGATCTGATCCCAGGACCATCCACCCCGGGCTGTAGCAGGGTTCTCCCTGCCCATGGCAAGGGGGAACCCGGGCCCAGCACTGCTCCCAGCCCGGGGAGAGGTGGCCAGGCCAGCCAGGAGCCCCCAGCTCCGCCCGCAGCTCCTGCGGACACAGCGCTGCGTCCCCCGGGGCTCGGGCTCGGTGGAAGTGCCTGGGCTGGGCTGGGAAGGGGGGAAGAAAGGGAGGGAGAGAATGGATAAATACCCCAAAGGATCACAAAGCTGGACACAAATCCCTGCTCTGACCCGTTCCAGGGATTTCAGCCTTGCTCAACTCCCCCGCCCCCTTGTCCCCCCGGCCGCAGCAGGGACAGGGGTCCCCCGGGCTGTCCTGACCTCTCCTCCCCGCCGTGCCCACAGGGTTGCAGCTCTCAGGAGAGGGCAGATCCAGCTCAGAATTCCTGCCTGAGGTCCCTGGGGGCTCACAGGGACCAGCTGTGGCTGGAGGACAGCGCTGGCACTGGCAGAGGCTGCCAGAGCACCCCCGTCAGTGGCGCCCAGAGCCCCCCACAGCCCTGGGCTGTTTTATCTGCCCAGCCTGACCTCAGAGCTCTGGGAAAGACAAATGCAGAAGCATCAAAGCCCTGGGGCTTGGCAGAGGAGCTCATGTGAGGGAGGATCACAGGACACGGCTCCTGCCCGGCCGCTCTGCGGCGCAGCTGCGAAGCACCGGAGAAGCAAAATCCCATCTCGCCTTTCTCCCCATCTTGCCTTAAACTTCATCAAATCTTTTACTAAATCCGAAATTTAGGCAAAGAGAAACACAATTTTCTCCTGTCCAGCTGCCCATTTACTCCTTGCTCTTCCCATCTTGGAGTGTTGGAAGCACAGCCCTTCCTCAGCTGAGGGAAACTGAGGCACGGGAGCATCAAGAACTTGCTGAGATGGGAAACCAATCCCAGCACGGCTTAACCCCAGGTCCTCTGAGCTCTGCTTGTGTCGCTGATCCTTCAGGGAGGTGACCTTGTGCCTGGAGGGACCATCCCCATCCCACCTGCCCGGCCGAGCTGCTGCTGTCGGAGAACTGCTCTCACCCACCCCAGCAGGGATTTTAACTGTGCCGAGCCCAAATCGCAGCTGAGCCCGCTGGAATCTTGACACGGACCTCGGGGAGTGACTCCCAGAGAGAAAACAAGACTGAAAACTGTCACCACAGCCCTACAGAGCCTGATCCTGCCCAAAAGGTGCCGTGTGTGGGCTGGGGATCCCTCTTCCCTGGGAGCCCAGGAGAGCCCAGGGCAGCACCTCACCTCCGGCAGCCTCTCCCTCCATCCTCCACCTCCTCCTCCTCTCCCTCCCTTCCAGAGCACCTCCACCTTGCCACACTCATCTCTCCAGACACCAAACACAGCTTTTCTGTGGATAAATATTGCAGCAAAATCTCTGCGGATGGAGGAGAGGAGGGTGAGAGGTGACAGCAGCACATCCCGCTGCTCCCTGCCCTGAGCCCAGCCTGCTCCAGGAGAAGAAGGAGTTTCCACCAGAGCTGTGCTGGATTTCTCCTCTCCCTGCCCACATCCTGGACTTTGTCCAAGCACCGTGGTCCCTTCAAGGCCTTCCCCAGAGGGGGCTGTAAACCCTGCAAAAAACTCACCCTGGCACAAGAGATCGTTTTGTTTGCAGATGAATGCACAGAACAGCAGAACTTTCCGCTGGAGTCGTTACCTTCCTGGTGACCATGGAATTTGGGTGCTCCTGGGAGCTGTTCCTTCCCCCTCACAGCTCCGGGATGCTGGGCATGTCCTGGGAGATCTGCAGAGGTTTGGATCCTGGAGGTGGCTTTTGTGTGGGGGCTGGGGCTGCGGGGAATGCTCCTTCCTCCCGTGCCTCCTGCAGTGGGAGGTTTTATAGGACACCCCAGGGCTCCCCCAGCACAGCCCCTGCAACCAATGGCTGAGGGTGGGATGGGGATGGAGGAGGGAAAAGCAGGAGGAACACGGGATAGCTCTGGGAAGGAGTGAAAATAATAAACAAATAGAGCTGGACAGGGGGTGGCACCGTCTGCTGTGTGAGTGACGGGATCCTCTCATCTCAAGATTTGTTCAAAGTTGCTGATGAGAACTGGACCAGCCTGGCTTTCCTCAGAGGTCAAGGTTTGGAAATAGGGTAGAAATCATCTGTATTGGTTGTTTGGGTGCTTTCTTCCTTCTTTGTGTGAAAGCAGAAGGTCTGTGTCTCTCCTCTGAGTCATTTCCATGATTCCGTGAATATTCAGTGAATTAAAGCTGTGGGCAATCCATGGAAAATTATGTCTTCATTTACTCCTGCCCTTGTTGATCAGAGCCAAGAGGAGAACAAAACCTCATTCAGGCTCTTCCCTCTTCATCCCAAAGTGGAGGCAACTCAGGGATCTGCCACCCTCCCGTCTCTCCGTGGTTTCCCAGCCTTGGCCCTGTAGATCAGGTTGGAATCACCCAGGGACAGACACGGCCCCAGCAGCTCCTTCCTCCAGCCAAGGTACCAGAACCAACCCAGGTGCTGAGGGAGGTGATTTTGTTGTTCTCATTTTAAAGTTGACTATTTTATTCGAACAGTCACTTTATGCTTCTTTGGAGCAGAAGGATTTTTATGAGGTCCTGAGGATCACATTTCTCCTTCTCTTTGGATACGTTTTAGACTCAGATATTCTGCTTTCCGTTCTCCAGCTCAGTCATCCTTGCCCATCTCACTTTGGAGTGAGGAGCCTGTGGGGAAGGACACTCAGGAAAAGCCGGGTTTGGTGGGAAGGACACGCAGGAAAAGCCGGGTTTGGTGGGAAGCACATGCAGGAAAAGCCAGGTTTGGTAGGAAGGATACTCAGGCAAAGCCGGGTTTGGTGGGAAGGACACGCAGGAAAAGCCAGGTTTGGTGGGCTGGGCTGGAGGGACACCGCCCATCCCTGGCCGTGCTTGGAGCACTCAGCTGGTGCCCCCTTTATGGCCAGTGACACTCAGAGGTGTCTCCACCTTGAAATCTGTGTCCCAGAGTTGACTCTGGAGCTCAGTGGATCATTTCTGCCCCTTGGTGCATCCCTGGGACTCTGGGGCTGGACTCCTGCTCTGGCTCAGGTGGGAGCAAACAAGTCCATTCCCGGCTGGAGGCTTTGAGGGGCCCCAGGAGGTGCCCTGGCCCCGTCCCCTCGGCTCAGTCCATGCCTGGGCAGAGCAGGAAGCAGCCCCTCAAAGGGCTCCTCTGCCCAGGGCAGAATCCACGGGATGGCTTTAACCACCCTTTAACCCCTCCGGGAGGGGCTGCAGCCTTTCCTTGGCTCTCCTCCCAAAACAGAGGAATTTGGGGCCTGCCGGGCCCCCCTCCCCGACCCCTGGCAGGGTCCTGCAGCCTATTCTGGGCCAGTCACGTTTCTGCACGGGACAGGGCATGAATGGCCCTCTCTGTTCTGCCAGAGACAAAGGATGGCTCCAACCCCTCGGAGACCCCCAGGAAAACCCAACCTTGTCCAGCCAGAGCGGCCCTGACACACATTGGGGTGCAAGGCTGGTGTTGAGTTGCTCCAGCGATGAGAATGAAACCCCAAAGTGATGCCAAATCCCGTGATTTGTGTCACAGCAGGAAAGCAGCTTCCAGGGGAGCTCAGAGATCCCTGAGGTCTGGAGAGAGCCACAGCTCAGGGAATCCATCCCTCATGGCCTTGCCGCTGTGGGAACACGCTGATAGATTGGTAGTCCAAGCCACTGGAACAGCTTTGCCAGACAAGGACTGGTGACGGAAAATCGCTGCTGCTCCCAGCCGGAGTCACAGGGTTTAACCTGCAGGTGTGGGACAAGTGTGGGACTGCCCCACAGAGGCTCAGCTGGGCTCTGGTTCGGGGTGTGGGGATTGAGAGGAATCCGATTTACAGGTGTGGTCACCGAGCAGAGCAACCTCTGGAAGAATCACTGGGAGGTTCACCCTACCCCCCCCAACATCTGGGTGCTCACCCCATGGCAGAGGGAATGCAGCTGTGTGCCCTAGGATGTGCCCAAGAGGGGGTGGAGATGCCTCCCAGCCCCCCCAATAATTGACCTAATTATGGCACTAATTAGGGCACTAATTGGTCTTTATGGCCCTGGACACCCAGCCCGGCCCCAGACCCCGTTTCAGTTCAGCCGGAGGAGTCCCGGTCTGCAGGTGTGAGTCTGTGTTATCCCAAATGCAGGGAGGGGGCTGTGGGACAGCAGGGATGCCCGGGAGGAGGGAATATTCCTGGGAGCATCACAGACAGAGCCTCTCCTCTGGCACCTGAACAGGAAAACTCGGAGATGGTCCCTCGGGAATTCAAACAGGTGAAACATTACGGAGAAGAGACTGCTGGGGACCTGCAGGGACAAATCCTTCGGGAAGATGTTTTTCCAGGGTTGTCAGCTGGCAAACCCTGCTGCTTTTGGGAGGCCTGGTGTCCTCTGACTGAAGTGCTGGGTGTATTTCTGTTCAGGCATCCTCTGGGAAGGCTTGGATTTAGTTTGGGGGCACTGGGAATGCTGATGTGGAATGCTCCAAAACTGCCTCCCAGCCCAACACCTCCGCTGGCATCACTTAAAATAAATAAATAGAAGATTGTGCCTGCATTTCTGGTCATATTCCTTAAATCCTGCTGCCAGCATTCCCCTCGCCCTGCCCCTTATGCCAGAGGGGTCTGGAGTGCTGGAGAACAGCTCTGGCACCTTTCCAGTGGTGCTTTTCTGTTGCAAATATTTTCATTCGCATCAAGCTCTGATCTCTGAGCTTCTCCTTTCCCCCCTCCAGGCTGATATTCCCCAGTTTTAACTCCTGGAGCAACCCAGCAGAGCAGCAACGAGGAGTGAAGAGAGCCAGAGGTGGTGCCAGCTCATACCCTGCCCTCTGTTCCTTTCCTTCCTCATGGAGAATTGAGTCTGAAGTCTCAGAGATGCCCTTCAGACGAGTCAGGAGAAATGCCCCAGTGGCTGGGGAGAACTTGGAAGCAGTGGGATGAAAACCCCCATCCCTCCCATTTTGCTGCCCCTCATCCCCACCCTGCCCTGTGTCAGGCCAAGAGGAATTCCAGGTAAACTCCCTGGATCCCCCACTGTGAAACCTCCAGCAGCTCCAGGCTGGATCCCACCAAGCCGTGAATGTTCTCCTGCGCAAGGAGCTGGGAAATGGGGATTATTTCAGTGTCTGCAGCTACATCCCCTCCCTCCAGCCGGGACGGGTGAGCGCAGGAACGGGATTGTTCGGGCGCACGGGACTTTCCCTTCCCTGGAGGAGCGGGTGCCTCGGGAAGAGGAGCCAGATCCCTGCTGTTCCCACGAGCCCGCGCTGACCCCGCACTTGAAGTTTTTTTGCTCATAACTTTCTTATCAGCCGGGGCCGAGTGAAGTCAAGTTCCTTGGAGTTCTCCGGAGTTGTTTGGAGAGGGACGGGGCGTTCACGGCCCCGCCTGGGCGGCACGGGGAGCTCCGGGCCAGCGGGAGGGACAGGGGACAGGGGACGGGGGACAGGGGACGGGGGACAGGGGAAAGGGGACGGGGAGAAGGGGGACAGGGGGACGGGGGACACGGGAAAGGGGACAGGGGACGGGGGACGGGGAAAGGGGAAAGGGGAAAGGGGACGGGGGACAGGGGAATGGGGACAGGGGACAGGGGACAGGGGAATGGGGACAGGGGACAGGGGAAAGGGGAATGGGGAAAGGGGACAGGGGAAAGGGGAAAGGGGACGGGGGACAGGGGATGGGGGACAGGGGGACAGGGGAAAGGGGAAAGGGGACGGGGGACAGGGGAATGGGACAGGGGAAAGGGGACAGGGGACAGGGGACGGGGGACAGGGGGACAGGGGGACGGGGGACAGGGGAAAGGGGAAAGGGGAAAGGGGACGGGGGACAGGGGACAGGGGAAAGGGGACAGGGGAAAGGGGACAGGGGACAGGGGACGGGGACAGGGGACAGGGGACGGGGGACAGGGGAAAGGGGAAAGGGGACGGGGGACGGGGGACAGGGGAAAGGGGACAGGGGAAAGGGACAGGGGACAGGGGACGGGGACAGGGGGACAGGGGGACGGGGGACAGGGGAAAGGGGAAAGGGGACGGGGGACAGGGGAATGGGGACAGGGGAAAGGGGACAGGGGACAGGGGAAAGGGGACAGGGGACAGGGAATGGGGAAAGGGGACAGGGGACGGGGGACAGGGGGACAGGGGGTCAGGGGAAAGGGGAAAGGGGACGGGGGACAGGGGATACGGGAAAGGGGACAGGGGACGGGGACGGGGGACAGGGGACAGGGGACGGGGGACAGGGGACGGGGGACAGGGGACAGCTGCTGCTGCTGCTGCCCGGAGCTCGCACGTTCTGTCCCGTGGCCGTGCCTGGGGCTCCTGCTCGGCGTCGGATAAACTGGGGCTTGTGATGAGCCGCTCGTTGCCTTCGGATGGCCCCGATGGCAAAACATCAGAGGCTGGGCTCGCCGTGTCCCTGGGGGTGCAGGAGCCATAAGGATGTCACAGGGACCGAGGGCATCTCCGCCTTCCAGAGATGTCGAAACCAGCGCTGTGGGAGGATGTTGATCCCGGCCTTGGCGGGAACAGGGTTGAAATCATGGGCTCACAGGATTGTTAAGGTGGAAAAGACCTAAGGCATCAGTGAGGTTTGAACCTGACCTTGCTAGAGCTGAGCAAACTCCCCTGGCCTGTGTAATTGTTAGAACCTTTAATTAATCCTTTGCTTATACACACTTGTGTCTGTAAAAAATGTTGTTACAAACTGATAGAAAATGGGAGTGGGTTTGGGGTTTTTAATGTCTGAATGCTGATTATTACCTTCGTTTCTTTTGGGAAATCTACTTTAAATGAAGTAGCTCAGCTCCAGAACTGTGAATATTTTGAATTCAGGGCCAAACTTCCTAAAAAATGGGAATTGAAGTGAATCCAAGCGCTGTGAGTACAGGAGTAGATCCAGACACTTCATGTGAAACCCACAAAGATCTGGGGAGATCTCCAAACCTTTCCAGTGTGGGAAGTGGAGAGGGGAGGATGAGCTGGGGCAGATCCTCGGTGGCTTTGGCAGGACCGCGCCGGCGCCGGAGCTCCCACAGCCACAGGGCCCAGAAGACTCCCCTGGATTATTTCCCAGTGTCTCCCACCTTCCATTCCCTCCTTCTGCTTAACAAGCTTCTGAGAAAAGCCTGGACAAACGGGTTATTGCTCCTGAAATGATTGCAGATAATTATGGAGAGATTAATGGCCTCTCCTCCAAGAGCCACCGACGGCTTCAAGTGCCATTGACCTTTCCAGGAAATGGGAATGAGGAAAGACAGAGGGAGACGGGTTGGATAAACAGTGTGGAATTTAGAGTCTTCAAAGTTCTGGGCAGGGCAGGACTGCTGAGATTCCCCATATTCACCCATGGCACCCCCTCGCTGCTCAGCAGAGATAGCTGGGAATGGGGAAAGCGGAAAATGCCTCCTTGGCAGCGGGAAAAGGGGAATGACAGCAGAGGAAAACACCAGTGGGGATCACCTCCCCGGCACCTGGGAGAGGACCCGTCCTTCCCGTGGCCTGGGCTTTGGTCGTCCCTGGGGAAGGAGGCTCCCAAAGGCCCAGCAAGGAGCTCCAGGCTGCCTTCTCTCAGGGATTTGCCAGATCACTTCCATAATTTAGTGGCCGGCTCAGGGATGAGCCAGGAAAAACCAGAATTTAATCACAACTGGGCACTGCTGAGTTCAAACTCACCCCTGAGCCTGGGCCCTGCGGGAAGAGGAAATCATGGATGCCATCCAAGAAAACTGAGGAATCCCTGTCCCTGCAAGTCCCCACCACCTAAAGAGGATCTGAGCCTTTTTTGATGAGTTTTGCAGTGGCACCTCCAGCGGGGATAAGGAGGAGGCTTGGAATGAACCAGATGAATTTTAGAGCTCTGCCCATGGGGGCCATCCCCAAGACAATTAAATGAAGGATGGAAAATGCTTTAGGAGCACTGGAATCGTGCCAGGGGATGTCCCTAACTGATGGTGAGAGCCCTGAAGGTTGGCAGCCCCACCAGAGCCTGGGACAGTCTCTGGGACAGGCATTGGGTGTTGAGTTCAGTGTCCCCAGAAAAGTTTGAGGAAGACAAGAATTGTCTAATTTAATAAATTTTAATAGCATCTTTAATTCCCTGGCTGCTCCAAGGGAATCCCGAGAGGTGGGAAGAGCACTTAGAGCACGTGGGCAGAGCTGGCTTTGGAAAGGAACCATCAGCTAAAAACCCATCCATCCACGGGAACCATCCCATCTCCGAGCCCCAGGGGACCTTCGTGCCCTCAGCAGCTCCAGCCCTGGGTTTAATGCCATGAACCTCCAGGCCTCCCGAGTGACCCTGTGCGTCCCACTCCTGACGGGGATGGGGATTCCACCCGGAATGGGGGGCAAATCCTCTGCCATAAATCTGTTGGAGACCATCCAAAGGAGGCCTAAGAGATGGTGAGGGATGGAGGGGAAGCCAAATGAGAGGTGGCTGAGGCGACTGGAGAAGAGGGCAGACCTCATCAGAGCCTGGAACCTCCTCCTGAGGGGCAGCTCCGATCTCTGCTCCCTGTGAGCAGGGACAGGCCCCAGGGAATGGCTGGAGCTGTGTCAGGGCAGGTTTAGGTTGGATATCAGGAAAGGTTCTTCCCCAGAGGGTGCTGGGCACTGCCCAGGCTCCCCAGGGAATGGGCACGGCCCCGAGGCTGCCAGAGCTCCAGGAGCGTTTGGACAGCGCTGCCAGGGATGCCCAGGGTGGGGCTGTTGGGGTGTCTGGGCAGGGACACGAGTTGAATCCATGATCTTTGGGGTCCCTCCCAACTCAGGATATTCCAGGATTCCCGTCTGGAGGGGGTGTGCTGGGGGACAGTGTGGAGCTGGCTCCCAGAGCCCAGGGAGGGTCAGGTGACACGGGGGGACAGAGGGGCTCAGGGGGGATTTGCATCCCGCTGGAGTGGAACTGCAGTGACACTGACAGAGGGAAGAAAAAAACACGGAAAAGAGGAGTTGCCTTGTAAATCAAGGATGGCCTGGGGACAGAGGCAGTCACGCGTGTTAGGGCTGACTGGGCCATGTGAGGAGCCTCAAAGGGGCTCTGTGAGGGGACACTGGGCCCTCTGTGAGGGCTGCACGTCCCTGCAGAGCCGCTGGGTCACAAGCACCACATGTGACTGGACACTGCCACCCCACCACGGCCAATCCCTCGGGATGGGGAGTTAAGGACAGGGGTTTGGGAAGCCTCTCCCTGCTCCACTAATTAAGCAGGAGAGGTTTAGAGGGTTTTGTCATAAAAACGCTCCCAATATTCCATTTTATCAAATGTTGGTTTCTGGGGAGCTTTGTGGGCTCTTGCACACAGCAGCTCTGCAAGGTGGTTCTGCTGCCACGGATGGACGAGGACAAGGATTTCCTTGTGGAGACTCCTCATTTGTCACCCACAGAGCTCCTCTGGGATTTAGGAAGGGAAAGCAGCACGTGGGCAGGAGCTGATGTCCTCTGTTACCTGCTGAACACATCACGGGATGGTTGGGGTTGGAAGGAACCTTAAGGGTCATCCAGTTCCATCCCCCCACCACGGGATGCCACCCACCTGCCGTGGGAGGTTCCTCCATGCTGACGTGTCTCTCCACCAGTGAAAGCACCCTGAAAACACTCGTGGGGCAGCCCTGGAAGGAAAGACCTCGTTCAGAGAGCTGGGATGTCCTGAGAGTCTCACCACCCATCTGTCAGAGGGGCAAAACGAGGGGAGGAAGGAGCGCCAGCAGAGAGCAGGGAAGTGGAAGGAGATGTCTTGGTGCTCTGGTAAAGATCTGCCGGAGCAAACGCTTCCCTCACTGAGCCAGGAGCTTCGGCACAGGGAGGAAAAGCCCTGGTGTTTGTGGGGTTTGGCAGCAGCCTGTGGTGTCTGGCAAGCAGAGCACCCTCACAGAGCCCCTTCTGCACCTGAACTTGGAGTTTAATCCCCAAAGCCCGTCTTTAACCTTGACCCAAACTCGTGCCTGGCTGCAGATGCTGCTCCCCAGCCTGAGGAACCCTCGGATGCTGATGCTGGAGCTCTCCCGACTCTGCTGTGTCCTTCCCCATCAGTCAGCTCTGCTCCTCCTCACCTGTAGGAAATCCTACACCAGGGAATCCTGGAAGGCTCCTACTCCACTGCCTCTCCCCACCCCCAGCTCTACCAGACCCTCCAGCAGGGATTCCTCCATCTCCTTCCTACCCCCACTGGGCTGGAGATGTCCCAGCCTCCAGAGGCTGCATCCAGCTGCTCCATAAACCTTCGCATTCCAAGCTTTTCCCGCGGCAGGTGCAGCCTGACAGAGGCGGGCGTGCGGTTTGTCTGCCCTGGGGCAGTTTGCTCCGGAGGGAGAACCTCCTGCAGTCCGTGGAGGCTGCAAGATCCCGCAGGGAGGTGCTCTCTGCTCCAGGTCAGGCAAAATCCAGCAGGAGAGGAAGCGAATCCTGCAGCCAAGGGCTGGTTCCCAACCCTGTGCAGGCTGGTACCACCTCAGCCATCATCCCAGCCACGCTGGGCTGACCAGAATCCTCCTCGGATCACTCAGAGCGTTCGTGTCCGGCCTCCCGGGATGTGCCTGCTACCCCCGAATATCCCAGGGATACATTCATCATGCACATCTTTATTTAGAGACCTAAATTAGGATCCCGACTCCTCTTGCTAATTAGTGGGAGCTCTGAATCTCCTGGCCCCGAGTTGCCCCGTGGAGAGCCCACAAATGCGGCAGCTGGATTGACCAGCATTTCCAGGGGTGCAGGAGAAGGTGGTGGGATAATTCCCCTCCGGTTTTAGGGAACTCTGTCCCAGCTGTGACACTCCAGTAAAGGGGTCTCACTGGTGGGGGCTGAGATGAGCCCCCAGCACTTCCCACTTGAGGAGGGGAAAGCAAAAGTAGAGTAACAATTCCAAATAAACCCCATTCCCCCCCAAACTCGGGTGGGACAGTGGCGGTGTTTAAAGGGAACGCTGGGTCCTCCTGTTTATTTTAAGCTGGAAGCCAAGAGGCTCCTGCCAGTGACTTCAAAGAAAAGTTTGTTTCTGTGTTCTGCTAATTACCAGAACACCCAGACCCCATCTCTGGGGCCCGGAGTGTTGCAAAAACATGGAAAGGTTAATTGAAGGCAAAGGGAAAAGGAGAATCCCGGCTTTAACCTTCCTGGGCTGCCCTTGTTATGCTGACAGCACGGTGCAGGCAGATTTAATGACTCCTCATTACCCTGCTACCTAATTAACCTCCTGCCCTGCAGCACAGAGAGGCTGAGAAAGAGCTCCCTGCCCAGGAACCCCCTCTGCCAGCAGCCCCCGGGGTTAAAGGAGACATCTCCAGCAATGCCATGCTCAAATCCTGCCTGGATTCCAGATAATTCCTGTGGCACAGAGAAGGGCAGTGCTGGCTCCGTGGGGCTGGATGCCAGGAATCTGTTTGCCCATCATCCCAATGGCATGGGAGCAGAGCTGGCACCAGGCTTCCAGTGGGACAGGGGAGACTCCAGCTGCTCGTGGCAAGGATGCTGCAGGGCTGTGGGAGGGTCAGGAAGGGGCAGTGGGAGGACAGACCTGGAGAGCTGCCCCTGCACCCTCCGGGCAGCTGCCACAGCATCACGGAATGGGTCAGCTTGGAAGGGACCACAGCGGGTCCTCTGGTCCAACCTCCCTGCTCAAGCAGGGTCAGCATCTGGAATATCACTTGGGATTGTCCTGTATGGAACAGGAATCCACCAGTTGTCCCAGTTAAGGGGGAAAAAACTGTTACCTGTTGTCTTTGCTGGATCAGCTCCTGTTTTCCCTCTTACCTCAAAGGTTGGTGCAGGTGAAATTAAGGACTTTTCCCTTGATTTCGCCTCCAGAAGGCTGGAGAGGGATTTCCCCTGAGGGCATGGAGTGATGAGGGAGAACAGCCTTAAACTGAAGGAGGGCAGGGATGGATGGGATATTTGGAAGGAATTCCTGGCTGGGAGGGAGGGCAGGCCCTGGCACAGGGTGCCCAGAGCAGCTGGGGCTGCCCCTGGATCCCTGGCAGTGCCCAAGGCCAGGCTGGACATTGGGGCTGGGAGCAGCCTGGGACAGTGGGAGGTGTCCCTGGCCCCAGCAGGGGGTGGGACTGGATGGGCTTTAAGATCTCTTCCAACCCAAACCATTCCATATTCCATGACCCACACTTCCAGAGGAGCTGGTGGGAGCTGCCATTGCTTGGTGGGACCTGGCCCTGCCTCTGAGAGGGGACAGCTCTGTCACCTGGGAGAGCTGCACCACCAACACGAGACCAGATGGTGCAGGTTTGGAATTTGTGACAGGAATTGCTGTTTATTTCTTGGTGTCACAGCCTGGAACAAGTCCACGTGAGGGCCAAGTGTGGATGAGGAGCACGGATGCCGTGGCCACAGTGTCCAGTGGCAATGCTGAACATCCTGGTCTGCTTCTAGGAGCAGCTGGGCATCCATGGAAGAACTGGGGCAAAGGATGGGCAGCAGAGAGAGAAGGAGCAGGAGCAGAAGCATCCCCATGGGCCCTGGCCACGTGATGGGCCAGAAATGCAGAGGCCAGAGCTGGAGGGAGATAAATCACCCCGAGCCTCCCGGAGAGGGCAACAGTCTGCAAGGCTTATCTGGGCTTTGATGTGTCACTGAACTGCGTGGAGGGAAGGGCCGTGCGGAATTCACTCTCCAGGACGTTTAACTCGTGCCCCAGGCGCCGGCCACTCGCATCCTGCTGTCCATCAGCAGGGACACGGGGCCATCGGCAGGGACACGGGGCCATCGGCAGGGGACACGGGGCCATCAGCAGGGACACGGGGCCATCAGCAGCGACACGGGGCCATCAGCAGGGACACGGGGCCATCAGCACGGCCTGGCCGCAGCTCCCCGTGGCTCTGTGTGTGCTGGCCAGGGCCCCACGGGCTCCGTGGGGAGGGTGGGCCAGCAGCTCCAGCTCCTCGTGCCTTCCTCCTCTCTCCCTCCTTGGAAACGTTGGGATTGCTGCTCCTGCACAAGGAGAAAGCCACTCCCCGGGCCAACTGCTGGCGGTGGTGGCACTGGACTGGAGGGGCCAGCGAGGCTGCAGGATGGTCTAAGAGCCCTCTGGGGTGGTGGGGGTAGGGCCCCTCCCACACGGGCCGAGCCAGCACACAGCACCGGGCTTTGTACATCATTTGTGTCCGGGCTTTCCCTTTCTTTAGGCATTGGGGATTTTCACCATGGTTTGGATTGGAAGGGACCTTAAAGCTCATCCTATTCCACTGTCCCAGGCTGCTTCAAGCCCCAATGTCCAGCCTGGCCTTGGGCACTGCCAGGGTTCCAGGGGCAGCCCCAGCTGCTCTGGGCACCCTGTGCCAGGGCCTGCCCACCCTCCCAGGGAGGAATTCCTTCCTTTCCTCGCAAGGTGGGACATCCAATCCCACTGCAGCTCATTCCCGGTGCCCTGCAGCCTCAGGGGGGATGGATCACACCCCTTCCTTCGTTTCTGTTGGAGTGTAAAGACCTTTCCTTGCACTCTCCAAAGCAGGAGCAGGCATGAGCAGGGCTGCAGAGACAGGAATGCTGCAGGTCCTGTCCCAGAGCCAGAGCAGGGGCTCCGACGGGAAGAGTCAATCGCAGCCCTGCCCCTGCCGTGGATAAAGCCAGGTGTGCCCTGGAGGGAGTTAAAAGCTCTGTGGATGTGGCTCTTGGGAACACGGGGCAGGGGTGGCTTCGGCAGTGCTGCGGGACCCGTTGGACTCGATGGTCCTAAAGTTCTTTCCCAATAAAACATTCCGGGATTCCACGGGCGCAGCCGTGGCCCGGGGCTGGCGTTGGCCAGAAGATGGTGCTGGTAGGAAGGTGATGAAGCCCTCGCTCCACTCCTCTGCTGAGAGGACAGCTCAGGCCTTTCCTTTTCTTCCCCCTCCTCCTTCCTCCAAGAGTCCCTGTAAAAATAACTGGGTACGTTTAATGGTCGCAGTCCCACGCCGCAGCACCCACCGGGTTATTTATTGCATCCAGCGGGGTCCCGGGAGCTCAGCTGCAGTAACCCGAGAGCCCGGAGGCTCCGGCAGCTTCTGGGCAGTGGGCTCTCTAATGGAAGCACAGCCCTGATGGATAATGGGCTTAAGCTGATTTATTTTTCCCCAGGATCCTTCTCAGAACATCCTCCGGACTGGCTGTGCTGAGCCCGGCTGCCCCACAGGGGCGTAACTCCAGGGATTTCCCCCCAAAAGCAGCACAGGGGGGACACCCCTCCCTGGGAAAGGGCTTTTGTGGGGTGTCCCCCTGGTGAAGGCTGGGAAAGGCTGGGGTTGGTTTGTTCTGCTGCAGTTTGGGCGCGCTGTGTCCTTCTGGGGGGAATCCCCACTGGAGCCATGCGCGCTGTGGGGTCACACAGGGGCGTCTCCGGTGCCTCTGGAGCTGCTGCTGCCCTCGGCCGCTCCCTGATTCCCCTGCCCGCCGTGTCTGCAGTCCCACAGGGATCCCCGTTGCCAGCCTAGGGGGATAACCTGCCCCTGTGCCAAGGACAAAGGCACCAAAGCTGATCCCAGGGCAGGCTCCTTCCCTCCTCCCAACATCCACGTGCGTGCGCTGGGCAGGAGCCCGGCATCAGGGAATCATGGAATGCGTTGGGTTGGGAATGACATTCAAGATCATCTCATTCCATGGGCAGGGACACCTTGCACTACCCCAGGCTGCTCCCAGCCCCATCCAGCCTGGCCTTGGAAACTTCCAGGGATCCAGGGGCAGCCAGAGCTGCTCTGGGAAACCTCCGTGCCTGGGCCTCCCCACCTTCATTGTAAAAATACTTCTTCCTCATATTTGATATAATCCAACCCTCTTTTAGTTTAAAATCATCACCCCATGTCCGAGGTGGGAATGGGGCTGGGGCTGGGATGTGCCCCAGGATTGTGGGGAAAAGGTTCTGGGATCCCAGCTCCAGCTCCCGGCCTGTGGAGCCGAGCAGCGATGCTGGAGGGGAACGGCTGAGCTGAGCCACTTCTGGTTTGTATCCCTGCACATCCAAGAACCCCAATTCCCAAGGGCCGAGGGCTTCTCCCCAGCCTGGGTAGTGCCAGCATTTGGGACTGTGCCCTTTCCGTGGCTGGGTGCCCCCACAGCCCCACTGGGAAGGGGGAGAGCAGGGGCTGAGGGGCGCTAACCCTTCGGGATGGGCATTACGGAGCAGGGGGAGCTGGCTGGAATTTATTCTGAGCTCGCCAGAGAATGAAATCATCCCGCTGCAGGGTGAGGATTGAGGGCTGTGGCTCTCCAAGCCCTCAGCACTCGCAGGTGAGTGGGTGGCAGCTGGTCCCAGGTGCTGTGTGACATCCAGGGCAGCCGGCCCTGTCACTGTCCCTCCCCATGTCCCAGGGCTCCTGCAGCACCGCTGTCCCTTCTGGAGGGGGGATACTCGCTCTGGACATCCTTTCAGCTGCAAACCATCTCCTCTGGGATCCCCGGGCCTATTATAGGCTGATTAAATATTAAAACAATTCATTTTGTACTTAAACTGTTCCGAAGGCTCCTGCTGACGAGGACTTTGAAGTCTGGGGCGCAAGGGTTTGCTCTCGTTTCCTCCCTGCTCCATCCCCTCCTTCCACACCTTTTCGCAGGCAGGGAGGGAGGGCAGGGCAGTCCTGGCCAGCCCGGCTGTCCCAGGGGATGGGGTCTTGCCTGAGGGCGTGGAGAGTGTGCTGGTCCTCGTGTGGGAGCTCGCTGGCACTGCTGGAGCAGGAGGGAAGCTCTGAGTGCTGATTCCTGGGAGCAGGAGGGACCTTGGAGAGAGCTCAGCAGCTGCCTGGATGTGGATGCTAAAGGAGAAGGGGCAGTGAAGGCCTCCACCTGGTCCTGCTGTGCCCTGGGAGCCCCCAGGAGCTGAGGGCAGCATTTTCGTGGCAGGGAGGTCCACGCTGCTTTTCCTGTGCTGCTCTTTCCAGGCTCTGCAGGAATCATTTGATACCCCCAGGACCTGAGCCTGGAGCATCCTAAACGCTGCTTTTCCTGTGCTGCTCTTTCCAGGCTCTGCAGGAATCATTTGATACCCCCAGGACCTGAGCCTGGAGCATCCTAAACCTGGGTGCAAGGCCTTGGTGACCCCCAGGCCAGGGTGTCCGGCCCCTCGGGGCCATGAGGTCTTGCAGGGAGTGGCACTCACTTGCAAAGGGCATTCCGAGGTGGGCACAGATGCCCTGGGGAAGGCAGGGTGGGATGGGGTGGGCTGGTACCTGCACCAGAGGGATTTGGGATGGAGACGTGGGAGAGGCACCCAGGGGTCCCTGACAGTCCCTTCCAGGGATGGATTCGACTGAAGGAAGGGGAGGACAGCTCCTGGGAATGAGGGATTGCTCCTGGTCTGCTGGGGGCGAGGTACCCAGCCCTGGAGGGACTCAGGGCTTCCACTTCCAGCGGCAACCTCCCCGTTTGTCCACTGATCCCAGCTCAGGAGCCCAAGGCTCAGGAGGACCTGGACCTCCTCCAGCCCCTGCAGAGGGAAGAAAAGGTGAGTGGCGGATATTTCACCTCCCCAGCTGGGTCTGGCCTTCTTCCCGCTTCCCTCCCCCTTCCCCAATCCCATCCTTTACATCTGTTGGATGTGGAATGCAGCAAACTCTCAGCAGAGCTCATTACTCCGGGCCCACCGCTCTGAACGGGGCCGAAAGGTCCTGCTCGTAATGATTTGGAGGTGATTTGTATTTAAGGCGCTCGGCTTTCAGATGCTGCCAGGGGGAGGGGAAATTAAATAATTGAAAGCTGTGGGGAAGGGAAGGAGAGAGCCCTGGGTGGAGGGAGAGGGCCAGAGTTTCTCCCGGTCCAGAAGTGTTTCGGTTCACCCGCATCGGTCACATGGGTGCGGGTTTAAAACACAAGGACTGAGGAAAACCTTCCTCTTGTCCATGCAGGGTCAGGACACGCTCCAGGGATTGATAGATGCCCCAGGATTGATGGATGCCCCAGGGATTGATGGATGCCCCAGGGATTTTCCAGGGATGGCCCAGCTGGCCAGTGGGGGAGAAGGGTGTGACCCGAGTGGGACAGGGAACCCTCTGCCCCCGATGTCCTGGTGGGACGTGGCTGCCTTGGCCACCCCGACCGCTCCCCTCCCCTCCTTTCTCCTCTTCCCCACTCCCTGCCTCCGGCACACTCCAAGCAATAAAGGCAATTTTCCAGCCTGGCCATCGACAGGCAGTGGGGTGAGGAAGGCTGGAGCCCTCAGGGATGTGAACAGGACAGAGCTGGGGGCCCAAAGCCACCAACTGAAAACTCCCAGTAAGAGCCTCACAGTGTTTGTCAAGGCCTCAGAGCAAAAGAGAACCCCATGGGGGCAAACTCTGTGGGGCAGGTGGGGAAACTGAGGCATGAAAGGTGGAAATGAACCTCCTGGGAAAAGGGGGGGGGGGTTGTGTTATTTTCCTGAAAGTTCAAGCTGGGATATGCAGCTCGAACTTGATCTAAAGCAACGTTGTTCCACTTTCGTACTCCACAGCTCCTTTCAGCCTAATTCCTTCTCTCCTTTTTTGACCAAATTGCCAAAAAATCCACCAGTCTGGTCTGGTTCTGCCTGAAAATAAATGCAGGTTTGTGGCTCCTGCTCCTCTTCCAGCTGATGCCGGAGCCTGGGATCACCAGTGCTCCTGGGTGTTTGTGGGGTTTGGCAGCAGCCTGTGGTGTCTGGCAAGCAGAGCACCCTCACAGAGCCCCTTCTGCACCTGAACTTGGAGTTTAATCCCCAAAGCCCGTCTTTAACCTTGACCCAAACTCGTGCCTGGCTGCAGATGCTGCTCCCCAGCCTGAGGAACCCTTGGATGCTGATGCCCTTCCCAGGCCCTAACGAGCTCCCGGCGCTCCAGCAGTCCCTGGAGGGGGGCAGGTGGCCCATTAGGCTCGGTTTTAGGGCTGGGAAGGGGAATTTTCCTCGGCCTGGTCAGTGAAGATCACAGAACCAGCTCAGATCAGGCTGCCTGCTCCGGGGCTAACGAGCCAGCTGAGGGCTGCGGAAGGAAGGTCAGGAATCAATAGCCTGGGAAGAGCTGATGCTTTTCCACAAGCCCTTCATGTATTTCCCAGCTCTGTGCAGAGAGCAGGGAAGTTTTAGGAGCCTCCCCTAAAGCCTGGTGTTTAACCCTTGTGTATTTCCCCCTCCAGCCCAGTTTTCTCTGCCAAGGTGGGATTCACCAGAGGCGTGGACCAAACCCTGCTGGCTCAGCCAGGCTCTCCCTTCCTGTCCCCAGGCAGGGCAAGCAGCCTGTCCCCGCTCCTGCTGCATCCCTGCTGGATGTCCCTGATGGACATGGAAGTCTCCCAGTCCCGCTGTGGATCCCAGCTGTGTGGAGAAGTGAAAGAAAAGTGCTTAGGGAAAATGCTTCCATGGTTTTACAGCTGCAGCAGTGGGAATTCAGGGTCTCTGTCCCAAACGTGTGTCCTTTTCTTGCAATCCTCACATCCCACGGCAATCCAGCACCCTTGTGGAGTGGGAAAGCAGTGTCTAATTAAACCAGGTTTAATTACACCTGCTGCCAGGCAAGTCATCCCCTTCCATCCCATATCAACTTCCCTGGGTGCTGGACTTGGAGCCTGTACTTGGAATTTGGGGTTAAAATCGGACAGGGATGGAGAGAAATGACCCAGCATGCCTGGGAGGGGAGGTGGGTGCCCTTCCTGTGTTTCCTGATAACCCTTCTTGCCCTGAATTTATTGGGAAGGTGATTGGGTTATATGTAAAAATAATGACAATAACAACAACAGCAACAATCATAATAACAATTATATTAATGCTATTATTAATAATAATAGAGACCCAGGGGGTTTACAGAGCATCGCATCAGGAAAAACATTTTCCTGAGAACCCAAATCCGTGGTAAACACTCCATCACAGAGCTCCATAAGAACAGCTGGAATGAGCCCGAAATATTTATTATTAATAGCAAAGCTGTTTATTTTTTACATATTAAATAGGTCATATCTCATCTAATAAAACCTCAGGGCTGGCTCTGCTCGCCTGGAGAAGGATTTCACTGTTGTGGTGTGAGCAGAAAGAGGGAATGCAGGAGTTCCTGCTTGGGCTGGGCAAGCTGGGATCATATCCACAGTTCCAGCCTTTGGGTTTGCAGGAGGGCTGGAAGGTTCCTTCCCGGGTAACTGCGGGGCTGCTCCTGGCATCTCCCAGGACGTGGTCTAGAAATGTGACCAAGAGGTGGGGATGCAGGTCCAGCCTCAGCCCATCCAGGGACTCCCCGTGTCAGGATGGATAAACCACTTAAACCCTAGACTGGGCTGGAGTCTGGAAATGGGATCGCGCCAAGCGGCCCTGTGGGATCCCTGGAGTGACTGGGAGGCACACGGTGACAGCAAAAGCTCTTTTCCCCCTTCTGAGACATCATTAAGCAAATATCTACGAAGCTTCCCGAGCTCCAGAGCCGGAGTTCCTGAAGTTTGCTGGATGCTTAAGTGCATCAGGACTTAATTGCTGCCAAGTCCAGGTGTCGGGGGGGAAACGAGTGTTGCACAACGCCCCGGCATTTCACCCCCCTTCCGATGGCATTAACCCCACATCAATCTCCCCAGGCCTCCCAGGAGCTGGGAAAAGCTGGCTATCCCCATGGAATTTCCTTCCAAGTGCAGTGTAGCCCCTAATTCCTGACCTTGATGTGGGACACAGCACCAGGCTCTGCCCTTCCCCACGAGCTGGGGCAGTCGAGGCACCCGTACAAGGATTGGGAAGGAATTCCTCCCTGGGGGGGTGGGGAGGCCCTGGTCCAACCATCCTCTTCAGCAAAGAGCAGGAGTGGACGTGGTGCAACCACAAACATGGGATCAACCCATTCCTGGGTCGGTTCGGGAGCAGGAATGTGTTCCAAAAAACCCAAATATCCCATTTCCAGGAGGAGGTAGTGCATCGTTGGAGAAACTCGAGAGCTTTCCCAAAGTCTGTCAAACCCTTCCTGTAGGACAAGAGAAAACGGCCTCAAGTTGTCCCCGGGAAGGTTTGGATTGGATTTAGGGTTTTAGGGAAGAGGTTTCTGTGGAAAGAGCTGTCCTGCCCTGGCACAGTGGATTCCCCGTCCCTGGGGGAGTACGAGACACGTGGATGTGGCACTTGGGGACACGGGTTCGTGGTGGCTTTGGCAGCGCTGGGAGCACAGCTGGACTCGATGGTCTTCGGGGGCTTTTCCAACCTGAAACATTCTGCGATCCCACCAGGAATCCCCTCTCCCACCCGTCCGTGGTCGCACCGGCCCCCGGCTCTGCCGACCCCCGTGTGCGGATCCCGCTGCTCCCCTGGCAGCTCCAGCGCTGGGTCCAGGCTCCTTCCCCGCTCCGTGCAGACTCTTCCCAGCGCGTTTCCGTGGAATGCGGTGCCCCACGGAGCATTTCCAGTTAAAACAAGCGGGGAAGCTCCATCAGGAGCCTCGCTCCGAGGGCCGCCGGAGCCTCGGCAGCATCATGTCAGTAATTTGTTCTACATTGGTGATAATAAGCAATAAGAACATAAACACAGGCAGGGCTTTGTGCGGAGAAATTTTTTTTCCCCCTTTTTTTTTCTTCTTTTCCCTTTTTTTTTCCTAAAGGAACCTCTTTGGTGGCGGGGAGGGGGTGGGGGGGGGCAGAAAAAAAAGGCATGAATGATTCATCGATGTGAGGGGGGAAAAAGGCGGAGAGAGGGAGAGAAAGAGAGAGAGAGATTAAGAGAGAGGAGCTTCAAAGTGACTGGAGAGGATTTGAAGTGCTGAGCGTTCCTGGGCTGGGCAGAGCAGCAATTCACCAGAGAGGCCCCGTCAAGCTCCCTCCACCCCGGCCTCATCCTGGCTGCCTCCTCCTCCTCCTCCTCCTCCTCCTCCTCCTCCTCCTCTCCGGAAAAAGCAGCTTCCAAATCACAAGTTCAAAGTTCAGCATCATCTAATGATGGGAAGGCCTCCCAGCCCCTCTGCGAGTGGCATCTGTTTATAGCCATGGCCCTTCCCTGGTGGTTTAGCCTGGCTTAAAATAATAAAAATAAATAAATTAATTAAAATATATATATATTAGAGGAGGAGGAGGAAGTGGGGAATGAGATGCAGGGCTCCATTTAAAAAAAAATATATATAAAAGAATCTACTGGTGGTGAAGTGCCTTTGATTCTGAATATTCAAAAAGGCCATTGGATTTCAATGTAATGAGAATATTAACGCTGCTGCCTTGATTTGTATTCACCGGCTGCCCCAGCCGGGCTGGCGAGCGGGGAAGGGAAACACAGCTCACTCCTGGCTGGAGCTGTCAGCCCGGCCAGGGCTGTGGGAGATGGAGGCACCAGCTCTGCCCCCTCCATCCCACAGGAACGGGATGGGAGCACCCAAAGCCATCCCCGTGCTGGTGGAACGGGAGATGTCAGCACCAGCATGGCGAAAACTCAATTGCCTTCCCAGGGAAGTTCAGGCATTTCGAAGCAGCGTTATGGGTTCATCCAAGGCGAGCTGGAGCCAGGTTTAGATTAGGTGGTAGTTAGGAATTCAAGGGGGGTTAGATGGGACATTGGGAAGGAATTCCTCCCTGGGAGGATGGTGAGGTGCTGGGATAGAATTCCCAGAGCAGCTGGGGCTGCCCCTGGATCCCTGGCAGTGCCCAAGGCCAGGCTGGACATTGGGGCTGGGAGCAGCCTGGGACAGTGGGAGGTGTCCCTGCCATGGCAGGGGTGGCACTGGGTCAGCTTTAACATCCTCCCAACCCAAACCACTGGGTGATTCCATGGTTCTATAAATTCCTTGTCCGTGGAATACGAGTCTCAAAACAATTAATTTCTTTTTAATTTTGTCCAAATAGCCACTCAACTCTTGCTCCTCCAGTTGTCCTTGAATTGAGCACCTGTGCTCCGGTGATAAATCTGTGGGAGGGACAAGTGGCATCCACAAGATGCCACCTACAAGACCCATTCTTGATCCCATGTCACAAAGCAAATGGCTAATTAGCAGTTCACTTATTAATTATTTTATTAATCAAAGGCCACACCATTCACTGGCCTAATGAAAGAGTTTGATGTTTTATTATTTCTGAAAAAGGGAAAAAAGAAAAGGGCTCAGGACTAATTAGGGGAGAAGCTGATTTTAGAAGAAACATCTTAAATTCTTGCCTGGTTAAAATAAGGGTATCAAACACTTCAAATCTCCCAATTTGGGAATGAAAAGAACAGAAAACAAAATCAGAGGCTTGAAAATAAAGTTAAAAAAGGAAGCTTTCATATAGCTGTCTGTTCTATCCTACCAGAATATGTCAGGACGTGTCACCAGGGGTCACAGGTAGTGAGTATGTACAGCTCTGACCAAACCATAAAAAATTACATTGAACAAATTATTCCGCCGCAAATATTGGACCACAGCTAATATTTCATTAATAATAAGGTGGACTTTCAGGGATTTCCAACTTTTTTTTGGGAAGTGAAGTATTCTAAAAACTTGGATGGGTTTTAAGGTCCCTCCCAACCCAAACCATTCCACGAAACTTTCCACGTCCTCCTAAACTGAAAATGCCAAGAGCGGGGATCCAGCACGGCCCTTCTGTTTTGTCAGAAGTCCCTTAAAAGTCCTATCTCCACGTGACAAACCGTGAGCAAGGACCGACGGAAAACCGATTTCATCAACCCCCAACTCCTCATTACCAAAGTCTGGGTGAAGCCACAGCCCTTCCAGCAGAGGGAAGGGAAGCTCTGAAGTGGTTGAATTCCATGGGGCTCCAGCTGGGGCTCGCAGGGAGCCTGGGCGGGGACGTTGCCACTGTAATGGGATTTTCCCCAGAGGAAAATTCCCCCTGCAATGCCCAGACACAGCACAAAGCACAATTAACTCCACTGGAGGAGCCTTAAGCCCACTTTCCTTGGGTGTTGTGTAATTAAAACCTCAGCTTTGTTAATACATTAGTGAGATGTTTGCATATAATTCATCAAATGTTTATGAAAATGCGTAACAAATAATCCTGACAAACAAGTTGCTTAATTGAGAGAAGGGCTGGGAAGCCTTGTGAATTTTTAATAAAAAGGGGGAAGGAAGCACGCTACATTAATCAGACCAAGTTATCTCATTCAATATTTTCCAGTGGCTTCTCCAGTGCACGTTTTATTTCATATACTGCACAAAAGGAACGTCTTGGTCCTCCGGTGAGACTTGCAGAGCAAAGCCTGCCTTGCTCCAAGCAGGCCCTTGGCTGGAGGCGTTCCCTCTGTTGCTGATCAAAATCCCAATTGCTCGTTCCCAGCTAAGGGCACTGAGGCCTGCCTGGGATCTGCACTTTGTGTGTGGGAAGAGGAGCCTGCGTGTCGTTCTCCAGGCTGGAGAGACCCCGTGGCCATGTCAGGACTCCCAACACAGAGCTGAGCTCCCAGCTAACCCTGCCCTCTTCCAGCTCTTCCTGCTCCTGTCACTCCATGCTCTTGCAAAGTCTCTCTCCAGCTTTCCCGTAGGATTCTTTCGCTCCATGTCCATCTCCTCTTGGAACAAGAGGTTGTGAGCCCACAGCTCTCCAGGTCTCCCCATCAGCACAAGAAATCTCCACCAGTGAGTCAGATGCACCATGAGGAGAGAGAATGTGATCCCGGGGCAGCCTGGTTTGTTTCCTGCACCTCCTCACAATCCATTGGGATCACACAAACATTTAATCCTGGATCTGAGTGCTCAGAAGTGCAGGACTCATAGGTCAGCCCGAGCTTCCTCAGTCCTTCACTTGGTGTAAGTTTGGATGGACAGGAGAAAGAGTAAGGCTGGGAATGGAGGCGAGAGGAAGAGTGGAACAGAAGGAGAGGGTGGATGGAAAAGGGCTTGGGATGAGAGAGGTGGAGATTCACGGTGGGTGTTAACAACATCTGGGGAGAGCAGAGGGTTAAACCCGCCCAGGTGCGGACTGGAGCACCAAGACCTCGCCTTGCTTTGGTCTCCTGGCAGATCCTCCTGTCCTTCATGGTCCTTCTCCAGCCCCAGCTCCTGCCCCCGCTGCTTCCAGCCACCCAACACCCCCCACTCCACGTGGCTCCTTCCATCCTGGCTGGAAGCAGGCAGGGAAAGCTGCAGTTGGGAGCCTGAGGTGAAAATTGCTCAGCCCCAGCAAAGCTCACCCTGGCACGTTTGATTGCACTCCCAAAGTGCTCCCGCTGAGCAAGTCAGGGATGAAGAAACAGAGACTCTGTGGTTTAAAAAGCTCCCAGCCCAGAGTCAGCATTTCTGCCCTGCCCTGCCTCATGGATTATTCAGCACGGGACTTGTTGATGCGCACTTATATTTTGCTCCCAGTGGAGTTGATGATCTTCCTTCCTCGGAATGGCTTCTCTGCTCTCTCCCCACCACTGGGGGACTGTGGCCGAAGCAGGGCTGGGCTGGTCTCACTGCTGAGATGTCCAGGACGGGGATGGAGGGTGGAGCTCATGGCCGTGGCTGGTGCTGGTGGCAGCCAGGCAAGGTCTGGCGGGCAGCGATGGGAGAGGGGTCCATGGGAGAGAGAAAAGTGGGAGAAGTGCAGTGGGAAGTGAGTGGTGTTAATGAAATATTCAGCAGTGGTGGGCCTGAACGCATTGCCGAAATTGCAGAAGCAGAGATGATTAATATTTCACAGGGTAAGCTGCCACTTGGCTGCTTTCTGCACACACATTCCACCCCCACATGCACACACCCCCCACCCTCCTCCGGCTCCCCCAAACTCTGCCTCCACCACTTCCCTGGCTCCAGCTGATGGCTCCCACCATGGCTGGGAGAGGTTCCCCAGCCCCTCCATGAGCTCTGCCCAAGGGAGACCCGGTCCCAGAGTTGCCTGGTGGGAAAAGCACCAGGAGGAGGGGGAAGGGAGTCGAGGGAACACACATAATTTATTTTTTATGGGGATGGGAGAGCAGGTTGTCCTATTTAGTCACATTAGATGCTCTGTTAACACAACAGGAAGGGAAACAAAAAAGGGGGATGAATAAATGCTTGGAGCTGAGGAAGGCTGCTCCCGGGTTCTCTGGGAAAAGGGGGCCTGGTCTTTCAGGGGGTTAAGTGTTTTGGCTCTGGATGAGTCTCCCATGGGGTGTCCCATGTAGAGGATGGGCAGTTAAGAAGTCAGGGAATATGAGGCTCTTCCCCAGCTGGTTTGGTGCAGGTGGAACAGCCCAGGGTGTGGTGTTTGGGACATTTCCACCCATCCGATGTGGAGACAGGTGAGCCCCAGCAGATGGAGGAGCTTCCTATAAACATCCTCAGAGTAGCTCAGCCCTTGACCTCTTGCAAACAAGAAGCTTTGGGGTGACCTTATCATGGCCTTTCAGGACCTGAAGGGGCTCCAAGAAAGATGGAGAGAGACTTTTTACAAGGGATGGAGGGACAGGACACAGGGAATGGCTTCCCAGTGCCAGAGGGCAGGGCTGGATGGGATCTTGGGAGGGAATTCCTGGCTGTGAGGGTGGGCAGGCCCTGGCACAGGGTGCCCAGAGCAGCTGGGGCTGCCCCTGGATCCCTGGCAGTGCCCAAGGCCAGGCTGGACATTGGGGCTGGGAGCAGCCTGGGCTATGGAAGGTGTCCCTGTCCCTGGCAGGGGTGGCACTGGATGGGCTTTAAGGTCCTCCCAACCCAAACCATTCCATGACTCTGGGATTCTCCCTGCCCGTGGCGGATTCTTGTTGTACCCATCCAGTCTGGCAGGGGCACAAAGCCCAGCCCAGCCCAGCCACCCCTTCTGGAGCTGCTGTGCTGCCATGAGCAGAGTTAATCGGGGCAGGGGCAGCGTGTGGAACCCGGACAGGGGCAAAGGCAGGACCGCCTGCGGTGGGAGGAGGAAGCCTGGCCCAAGTCCCAGGTCCAGGGAGAACAGACGCCTGGATTCCTACTGTGTAAGTGGGGATTTGTCCAGGATGGTGGAGGAACAACTCGACTTAGAAAGGAATAAAGAGTGAATTCTTCCTTCCTCCCAAGAGTGTTCCCTGCAGGGCAAAGGTCAAGTGCATTGTGTGGCAGTGTTTGGATTCAGAATAAAATAAGTGACAAGGGCGCAAACCTGGGGCACGCACAGGGACTGAATAAAGAGGAGTGTGGGTGAGCCGGCAGAAAGCACCCCCTCACCCTGGGGGTCATGAACATGTGCGGGAGGTGACCTGGTGCCATGGTGCAGGGGACAGGGACACCGATGTGAGGCATTTCAATGCTGCCCTGAGCATATTCAGCTATTGATAAGAGCAGATTTCCGAGCGCAGCCATGGGGGCAGTGACCAGCTCCTCTGGAAAAGGGAGACTCCGTGCTCAGAGCTGGCTGGAATTTACTCTCCTCTCTGTTCTCCACTTCTCCATGGAAACTGGGGGCTTTGGCGGTTTCTCCCTTCAGATTGTCCCTCCCCACCCCATACGGATTCCATAGGCAGAGTTCCTGGATCAGAGCTCTTCCGAAGGGAGAGGGTTCAGCATCAATCCTGAAACGCTGGTGGAGATGGGATTTGTCCACAGCTTTTGTGGAGGGAGGATTCCCTAACTCAATAAAATTCTGGCAAACAATGCCGATAACCTCAGGAAATTCATCCTCTGTTGTGAAGCTGGATCAAACCTAACCAAATCCAGCTAAAAATCTGTTCTTTGGGATCTCCCACCTTCCCCACCATCCGTGCCCAGTTCGGTTCAGTGCTGGCTGGTGTCCAGGCTGGATACCGACGTAAGACCCTGCAAAGGCTTGAGTCTGAAGAATTCCTTAGACTATTGACTGATTCCACTGATTTATTGATTAGCCAAGACTCTTTCTGAGGTTCTTTCTTCTCTTTCTGAACTCGGGTTGAGAGACCTTTTCTTAGAGCTCAGGTTTATTTGGGCTGCTCAATAGCAAAGACAGGTTGGAGCTGCAGGCTCTGGTCTGAGGTGGGATCTGGGTTTGGGATTTCAGTCTGGAGCTGTCCCATGCTCCATGTCCATACAGCTGTTCCTGGAAAACTGGAGATGTTCTTCGGAGATGTGCAGAGGAAATCTGATGGAATGAATGATGTGAGAGAGTTTCACCCACCTGCCTCAAAGCCACAGGAATATTTGTTGTCAGGGCAGGTGAGCTGGGTCTAAACAGCATCAAAGCTCCTCAGCTCAACCATGACCTCACCCAAATTCCTCATCCTTCCTTTCGACTGCATCCTGAGATCTTTTGTTCGGGTTCATTGCATATAATGCCATCCATTCCCTTGGAGACCCTTCAGTGCCTGTGGAAAAGAAGACAAAATTCCGCTCATGGGGTTCTGCCAGGGCTGAGCTGCAGCCCCAAAGGGATCGGGTGGGTCCTGGTGTTTGCCCTCGTGCCAAGATTTTCTCAGGACACATTGAATCAGCTTCTTGGAGACCTTCCCTGAGAGAAGCCACAGGCAAAGCCTGACAGAAATCCCCAACTTAACTTCCCTGGCCACGGCCACGGTGCAATGTTTGGAAACAACGGACGTGCTCCCACACCAACGCAACCTCTGGGTGCCGGGCCTGCAGTCAAGCATCAATAATGGATTACCCCAACCATTCCCAGCTGCGAGGGAAGCTCCCTCCGTGCTCGGATCATTCCCGTCCCTGAGAACAGGAGCTATTGATTTTGATAGTGATGCTTCCTCGCCGCTGGCAGGGCCGCACGCCGCCCTCGCCGCGGTGCCACGGAGCTCCCTCCTCATCTGCTCCAGCGACGGCCCTCCCGCGCTCCCAGACCGCTGCTGAACTGGGACATTTTCGGTTTCCCACCAGGAATTCTGCCGGCTTTGCAATTCAGTGGTGGTTTCACGGTTCGGCCTTGTGGTTTCTCCTGAGGGAGCAACAAGCAGCGTCTCTGAAGGGAGGAAGAGGAGCAGGTTTTGATCTCGTCCATGGAATCACAGATTGTGGAATTACAGAATGGTTGGCTTGGAAGAGACTTCAAAGCTCGTCTCCTTCCTTGCCATGGGCAGGGACACCTTCCACTGTTCCAGGCTGCTCCAAGCCCCAATGTCCAGCCTGGCCTTGGGCACTTCCAGGGATCCAGGGGCAGCCACAGCTGCTCTGGGAATCTGTGCCAGGGCCTCACTGCCCTCCCAGGAAGGAATTCCACCCTGACAGGAGCCGCAGAGCCTCTGGCTCTTCACAAGCCTGGCTGCCTGCCATGAACAGCACAGTGATTTCCAGAAATCCAGGAAGTATCTGCAACCAGTGCTCGGCGTCAGGTGGTGAGAGAGGAAACCCAACCATTTGACGCTGCTCAGCGAGTAAGGACATGGGTTTGTCAATAATTTGCTTTAATTACGTCAAAGTTGTTTCATTAATATCATTTTAAGTGGATTCCCTGCAAATCCTGCGGGGGGAAGGTCGGGGCTGGGAGAGGCTGATTTTGCTGCAGTGTAACTGAGGAGGGGCTGGGATCCCAACAGGGCAGAGGGAAAACCAGCAGGACACAACCTCGTTATCTGCTCTGGGCTGGAGTGAACGGGAGGATGGGCTTAACCCAAACTGGAATGAGCCCAAGGAGATCTTTCCCATGGAAAACTTATGGCTGGAAGCAGTTCCTACTCACTGGGTCTGTTATCCCTCTTACCCTTTGGGGCTCTTCCAGGTGTTGGAAAAGTGGCTGAACCACACTGTCCACACCAGGTCCTGGACCCCCAATCCCCTGTCCAACCCTTGAGTGCCATCCCTGGTGCAGGTGAGGTATATCCCCATGGGACAGGTCCGGGGAGTTCCTCTGCTCCTGGGCACGGATTTCATTTTTGTGAGATCTCAGGACCTGAGCTGCTAAAACTGAGTGGCCTTTTTGAGTCTAAGTTGTGAAAGGGATCCGAAATATCCCACTGCTCTGCCTTTTCCTCCTGGGAATCTGACTACTCCCTGTCAGGGCTTGGGGAGTCACGAAAACCCCAGCCAAGCTCTTCTCGGTTTAGTTATCCCAGTGATTTCTGTCTGGAAACATGAAGGAATAAATTTCTTATTTTAACCAAGAAATGGATGCTCTTTCCTGGTTTTCCCTCAGCTGGGACAGGGATGACACTGGAAAAGCTGCACTACCCCCAAGCCCAGGCTTTAATCCAGGAAATGCCTTTTCTTCTAGACCAAGCTGGGAGCTCAATCCTGTCAGATACCAACCAGCTGACGTGAGTTCCTGGATGCCACCAAACCTCTCTGCGCCATTCCCCATCCCTGGCAGTGTCCAGGGCCAGCTTGGACGGGGCTTGGAGCAGCCTGGGACAGTGGAAGGTGTCCCTGCCCACGGCAGGGGTGGAATGGGATGAGCTGTAAGGTCCCTTCCGACCCGACCATTGTGGGATTCTGTTGGGGTTTCAATTCTTTCTTTTCCATTTCTTTTCAGACCCAAGTGGCAAAGGCTGCGTGACCTCCAGCCCACAGCTTCTGGGTTGAGGTGTCTTGGCATCCCATTCCTCACTATTGGCTGGCACGGTCCAGAAGTGGGAATTTCCTACTAACCCTTTGCCCAGTTTTAATCTGCTCTTTTAGGAGGCCACCCCCTCCCTTTGAAGTCCCTTTGGTTATTTCTACAGCCCAATATCTACAAACAATTGCCACTTTCCCCCTTCTCCCTCACACCCACGCTGACAATCCAAATGTTCCATCACCTCATCCCCAGCAAGGCTCCCTTTCCATTTGTGTCTTCTTGCACTGAAAGCAAGCCGAGAGGTTCCTGCAAGGAGCCTCCTGCCCTGGAAACCACCACCAACCAAACCATGAGTTCCCCTTTGCTTGGAGCCAGCTGATGCTGGGATGGTGCTCACCCCAATTTGCATTCCGGTAAACAATTTAAATTTTTGCTCCTACTCTTTTATTTCGTGCATTTTTTAAAAGAACAACTTAAAAATGAAGCAAACCAGGGAGGTGTGTGCAGCGAAAGAACCAAGTGTAAATAACGATGTGAGGGGTTACTGGGGGGAAGATGTGCTCTGCCCCAGGGTGGCTGCGGAACGTGAGGAGGGGCCACGAGGAGATTCCTGCATTTTCGCCCCCACACCCTGGTGTGGACAGGGCCTTTGGCACTGAATCCTGTGGACCAGGGAATGTGCAATGTGTTCAAACTGTGCTAGAGCCAAGCACAAACTGTGGGACTCAGCCCAGGGGCAGCCCCGTGGTCTGTGGGGCAGAAAAGGCCGGGGTATCTCCCAGTTCCTGGGAAATCCAGGCTTTTGTTGCAGTTCCTGGAAGAACAACCCCTTCGGCAGGTGGTTTTTCCACGTGTGCCACACTTCAGTCTGGGGTGAGTGAATCAGCTCTGGGCAGCACTGCTGTCCCTCTCCATGGGACAAAGGGATGCTTAGGCTCAGCTGCCTCATTTTTGGGTGGATGGAGCTGTGGGAGGGCCTAGGGAAGGGCTCTGTCCTGCAGCCTCGGTGTTGGAATTGATTGGGAAGATGCCTGGTGACACCAGGGTTCTGACCTGCCCCAGCAGGTGAAGCCACCTGGTCATCCTGAGAAGCAGCTGAGACACCTGTGCCGTGGTCAGCACATGAGGCTGGGGTTGTTGTCAGACCCAGAAGGTCCCAGCACTTCCTTCCCTTTGGTTGTCTGTGGAGTTTGGCCATTTCTCACATCAACGCCCTTTAACCACCAGCGGAACCCCCCCACCCCTCACCATGCTTTCCTTCCATCATCTCCTGGCACATCTGGCACATCTGGTGACTCCTCCCATCCAGACCAGCAGTCTGAGCTCCAGCCAGGTGCTCATCCATAGTCTGGTCACCTGCCTGGGCCACTCTCCAAAAAGCACAGGCTGGTGGCAAACAGATGGACCAGGGCCCATGGTGGAGGGCAGCTGTGGGATGTGCTGGCTTGGAGAAGGTGTGGGATGTGCTGGTTTCACCCTTTTTTCTCTTGGTGCCGCAGGAGAAGGTGAGGCAGAGGCTTCACCTGAGCCCCCTGGGTGCTCCTGGAATCCCTCACCTTGCCAAGGGCTCCCATGCCAACACTGGAGAGCCCCTGACCCTGGGCATGTGCCCCCCACCCCGGAGGTGCCCTGTCCCCCCAGCCCTGCCTGGGACCAGCTCTCCTGCTGGAAGCAGCTGGATTTTGGCCGGCTCCTGCAAGGGAAAGCAAAGCTTTTTTCTTTCCCCTTCTTCTTCTCCTGCTGCATTTTGATGGGGCTGGAGATCTCTCGGAGGAAGATGCTCTTCCCTTTTTATCAATTAGGAGCACACACGCGGCTCCCTGGCTCTCTCCCACCCCTGCTCTGCTTTCCTCCCAGCTCCCCTTGGCTGCCGCTCGCAGACAAAGATGTGTGAGTTCTTTGATCTGCCTGGCAGCCCCCACTGGGGGATTGGCTCCGGGGTTAATTACACACAGCCCGGCTCCGGCTGTGGCACGGAGCCGTTCGGCTGGAGAGGGAGCTGTCCCTTCTCCCCCCCAGCTACAAACTTCAAGGGGACAGGAGGGCAAGGAAGGTACCACTGAAACCCCTTTTGATATGACAAACGGGCTCCTTGCTTGGCTCTCTGGTTCTTGTTTTGTTTGTCTAACTGGTGTTTGAAATATGGATGAGCTCTCAGTCCTGAGGGTGCAGCCACTGTCTTAACAGAACCTCGTCTTCACCCCCCCTTTCCCATCCCTGCCTGGAGTTCGGCTCTGTCCGTCTGTCTGTCATTCCCATCCCTGCGTCCTTGTCCAGGAGCCCTCTGACTCAACCCATTCCCGAGGGGGTGTGGAGCCTGGGCCCTGCTCTCGTCCCACAGCTGAGCCGAGCTCTGCAGCAGTGGCAGAACCAGGGACCTCCTCCACCACAGGAACACCGTGGGAGCCGATGGCTGAGGACTGGGAGCTCAGCATTCCCTCCCTCTCCCTGTGCCTGCCTTGCTCTGGGATTATCTTCTTGATTTCCCCTTTTTTTTCCTTTTAAAACCGCTTAAATCCCTCTGTTCCTCAGTTTCCCAGTCTCCATGATAAAGGCAAGGAACATTTATCCCTCCTCGGGGCTGGATTGAGGCTGATTGATTTGCTTGTCCAACATCCCGAGCAAAGCAGTGCCACGGAGGAGATCTCCTGCCGTGATCCCCCTGCTTTAGGAAAATCCTTCCCAAAAGGAGCTTACACGGACGCTCCAGGGCAGGATGTGCTTGGATTTCAGTGGTGTTCCAGTGGCTCATCAGCCCCTCCATTGGCTTTGGGGCTTCCACCCCGTGCCCAAGTGTGGGACAGTGGGAATTCTGGGCAGTGAGATCAGCCCTCAGTGAGATCAGAGCTGGGCAACCCTTGGTGTCCTCAGTGGCATCACCACACCGAGCACAGCCCACGTGGCCCTCAGAGCAGGTTTAGGGCAAGATCCAAACTGCCCATGTAAAATGCTTGCCTGCTGCCTTCCAGAGCCAGCTCTGCTTCCTGGCAGTGGAAAAAAATCCATGATTTGGGGTAAAACTTGCCTGATTTGAGAATTTGGACAAGGCCAACATGTGGGGGAGGTGCCAGAGCCCGGGGCCAAGAGAGCTGAGGACACACAGCTGCATTTTTTCCTGGCAGGAGGAAGTTCCAGTTGGCTTGTGCATGGACCCTTGGGTGGATGCCAAGCCCTGCCACACCACGATGGCCTTTGGACTTCTTCTTAGACCCCAGTTTGCAGAGCAAACAGACACAGGTCTTCTTGGATGAACCACCAAGGAGCTGTAGTTCATCCTCCTTCTCCTCACCACCCACACACTGCCGGCTGGAGACACAGCTCAGCTCTTTCTCCATCCATCCCTCCATCCCTCCATCATCCATCCATCCATCCATCCATCATCCATCCATCCATCCATCCATCCATCCATCCCTCCATCCATCCCTCCATCCATCCATCCATCCATCCATCCCTCCATCATCCATCCCTCCATCATCCATCCCTCCATCCATCCATCCCTCCATCCATCCATCCATCCCTCCATCCATCCATCCATCCCTCCATCCCTCCATCCCTCCCTCCATCCCTCCATCCATCCATCCATCCATCCCTCCATCCATCCATCCATCCATCCCTCCATCCCCCCATCCCTCCCTCCATCCCTCCATCCATCCCTCCATCCCTCCATCCATCCCTCCATCCTCCATCCATCCCTCCATCCATCCATCCATCCATCATCCATCCATCCATCCATCCATCCATCATCCATCCCTCCATCCATCCATCCATCCATCCATCCATCATCCATCCATCCCTCCATCATCCATCCATCATCCATCCATCCATCCATCCATCCATCCATCATCCATCCATCCATCCATCCATCCATCCATCCATCCATCATCCACCCATCCATCCATCCATCATCCATCCATCCATCCATCCATTATCCACCCATCCATCCATCCATCCATCCATCCATCATCCACCCATCCATCCTCCATCCATCCATCCATCATCCATCCATCCACCCATCCATCCATCATCCATCCATCCATCATCCATCCATCCATCATCCCTCCATCATCCATCCCTCCATCCATCCATCCCTCCCTCCATCTCGTGCTGTCCCCAAGCTCCACATGTCCCTTTGGAAAGCTGCTCTGTGGGCAGGGGACACATCTGGAGACAGCACTTGAGGGGTGGCACCCACCCCTGGAGCCCTCTCTGCTCTTTCTCAAAAGGTCAGAGAAAGCCTCTTCCCCTCCTCAGTCCTGTCCCTGCTCGTGGTGTCACCACCTGCTGTCGCCTCCTGGCACTCTCCCCAGCCACCCCACCGACAGAGAAAAGGAGAGGAGGTTCCTTTCAAACTTTCCTGGTGCAAGAGAGGGAAAAGATTCCTTCAGTCTGCACAGGGATATTTTTCCAGCAGCAAATTCACTTCACACTTCCTCATAGGGCTCTTTTGAATCTTGGATCCACTTCACCCGTCTCCTGCTGGCACTGAAGGGAGGTGCTGCAGTGGAATAGGGGATGCAGCACATCAGGAAACGAAAGCTCACAGCAAAGAAGAGTTTGGCTCCCTCACAGCAGCTCTAGGAGAGGTGGGGCCTTCCCCAGAACTTGTTAAACACCCACTGTCTAAAGGGGCTTTTCCCTCTCTGTTTTCTGTGGGATCATTGCACAATCCCAAGTCAACCCTCCTGCTCCTGTCCCCAGCCACAGGGACAGGGCTGGGTGAGGAGTGGTCTGGATTGACCACTCCTTTATGGATAGGTCCTGTCAGGGTGGTGGAGGTCTCCCAGAGCCCTGCAGGACCCCCCAGCTGCCTCCAGGATCCCTCAGGAGAGTCGCTGCTCCCACAGACTCAGCCAGGTGCTGTTATTCATTTCCTCCTTAAATGTTGCTCCTTGAGTCATCTGGAAATGAAATAATACATCGAAAAAGTTGATTTTTACTGCGTTTTTCACTCATTTGCTTGATTTTTACACATTTTCCTTGGCCAGGGACTCTCTGTGCCTTTGGGGGAGCTGGGGCAGAGAGGCAGAGCAGGGTCTGAGAAGTCACCTCAGAGCTCCGTGCTCGGGCTGAGCCGTGTGAGAGCAGGTCCCCGGGGCTTGGCTGTGTGCGTGGGAAGCCGTGGCCACCAAAATGGGCTTTGGAGACCTGTGGGGGTCAGCAGTGCCCACGGCAGCAGCTGGGTTGTGCCAAAACAGCCCTGGAAGCTGCTCTTGTGAGACACCAACAAGCTGTTCCTGGGGCTGGAAGGAGCTGGAGCCTCTCCCTCACACTCTCCCAGCCCTCACCGTGTGCTCAGCAATGTCTCAGCACCCCCAGGCACTGCTGCACCCCCTCTGTGATGGGGGGACAGAAATTGGGGACCCCCTGAGCAGCAGCACCCCAGGGCAGATGCCGTCCAGCGAGGCAATGGTTAATCTCCGGAAGCCCTCGGCCCTGGTGGGCTTTTCCCCTGGAATAACGAGGAGTGGAGCGCGCACTCGGCAGAGTGATTATCGCCTGTTTATTTTTTCATGAGGCTCCTCCACTGTGTGTCACTCTCGTGTCACCATCCGTAAACACGCGGATTTCACCATGCCCGGGACCAGCGCTCCTGCTCCTCGCTGCATCCCTGTCCCTGGGGGCCTGCAGTGACGGGGCGGCCTCGGAGCTCATCCCCCGGCTCTGCTTCTCTCCTCCTGCAGGATCCGGCCCTCCTCTACCTCCTCTTTTTCCTTTCCTCATCCATTGCTCATCCCGTGCTCCACCTCCCCCTCAGGAGCAGCAGGTGAGGAATGTCCCAGCTGTCCCAGCCCCAAACATCCCCTAACGTGCTGCCACACTCCATCAGACACCTCCTGCATCCCTCACAGGCACGGGGATGCTCCTCAGGGAGCTCTCCTGCAGAAGCTCTCGGCCCACAGCGGTGACAAGACGCAGCCGCACCCTGGGGCTGCAGTGCTGCAGGGTGGGGGTTGCCTCCTCTCCTCCGGAGGTGTGTAGGAAGTAAAACCTGCGATTTTTGGTATCATCTGAGAAAGCAGTCAGTGCAGGGACATCCCGCGAGGGCTCCCTGGGGAGCTCCGTGGAGCTGTTTCTCCCTGGATGAGGAGGGAAGCAGCCACCCCGGAGCCCTCACCGTTAGCCACAGGAGGAAGGTAACTCACCCTGGGCACCTGCTGGGGTGGCTTCCCCTCACCCAGCAGGGTCTGGAGCACCTGGGCACTGCCCGGCTCCAGGGGGGGCTGGAATGGGAACCAGGTACCGCTGTAAGCCTGAAATGCACAGATTTGTGGGCTGGGGGAAGCTCTGAGGAGCCGAGCGTGATCACACAGGTGTCAGCAGAGTTCACCTGCTGTGAGGGGACCTTCCATTTTGGGATTCTGTGATATAGCCTTGGAAGGTGCAGGAATGAAGGGAATAAGAATGGAGATGGATTTAGGGCTTCACTTGGGATGAAGACAGAGGAATTCCAAGGGACACAGCCTCCATCCCCAGGAGCACTCTGAACGTTGAGGAGCAATGGCAGGATCCCTCTGGAACCTCCCAGCTCGTGTGGAAGCAGGGCTGAGGGACACAGCGAGCTCACAGAGCTTCTGCAGAGCCATGGAACGCACAGGAAAATGCTGCCAGTCTCCCTGGTCAGAGGGAAGGGGTCTGGCCCTGGGGACTTTGTTCATGGAGAGAGGCTGCAAGGCTGAGCTGCTCTTGGAGAACAGTGGATGGATGGATGGATGGATGGATGGATGGATGGATGGATGGATGGATGGATGGAGGGAGGGATGGATGGATGGATGGATGGATGGATGGATGGATGGATGGATGGAGGGAGGGATGGATGGATGGATGGATGGATGGATGGATGGATGGATGGATGGACAGATGGATGATGCCCATGGCACCAATCTCGTGTGGTGCTGCCAAGGTCAGTGACCCCACCAGGGTCTCCCACTGTGCACCAGGCAGCCTCCAGGGACAAGGGGAGGGGGAATATCAAGAGCAGGATGTGGGAGAGGAAAGAGGGACAGGGAGGTGATGGAGGAGAGGAAGAGGATGCAGAAAAGTGGAAGAAGAAGGGAAAGCGGCGAGCAGAGTGAGGATCCACACTGGAATCCAGAACTGATTTTTATTGTCCCAGAAGCTGCCCAGATTTTAGCAAAGTCCTTTTCTGTCTATAATGAATTCTGGCTCCCTTCCCCCTGCTGACCCCGGCGAAGATGGAACATTTCCAAGAGCAGGAGGGAGGCAGCGGCGAGAGGGGCTTGGAAATCAAATTTAAAGGGGAAAGGGAAAAAAAAAAAAAAAAAAAGACTCCTCTTTAAAAGTCACTTTGCATCCCCTCCCCGAGCGGGAAGGGAGCACGGGTCATGTCAGAGCCCTCCGCCGCTGTGCCTCGCCTTTGCCGCCGCGCTAATGACACTGGGAATATGCTAAGGAGCTGCCTGCGAGGGGCTTTTCTAATGCGGTCACTTCCTGGGACCTCAAAGAGGCTTTAATTGCCGGGCTGCGGCGCTGGCAGGTGTGCTTGTCATGTCTAATCAGCGCGCCCGGCGCACGGCGCGCCCGCGCCGCCAAAGGGCGATGCTGCCGCTCCCCCTCCCCGCCTCGCCCCCGTACCCCCCAACTTTTCAAGCATTGCACACCTGTCAAAATGATTATGGGAATGAGTCTCCATCACGCGCAGACAGGGCAGATTTGAAGGAAATCCTCTTTCTCCCTCGCTCTCGCCCTTTCTTTTTTTGTGTGTGGTTTTTATTCTGGTGCTCGCGTTCGCTCGGCTCGGGAGGGATTAGGGGAAGGGGGGAAAGAAACCCCCTGGTAAGTGGATCCTAAACACGCATTGTTGGTGGTGGAGTTGTTTTTTTTCTTTTCTGTGGTACATTCTGGAGTCAGAGCAAGGTTTCCATGCCGGGGGCTCCTGGATAAAGCTGTAAGGAAGGAAACGAGGCAACCCCTGCAATAAGCAGCAGGGTCCTTGTTCACCACAGGTCTTGCACACCCATAAACACCCACAGTGCACACCCAGCCACGGGCGCAGGCACCCAGCACTGCCACACACCCAAAAATACCCCGCACAGCTAAAACTGGCCATGTGCCTGTGTCCCTGCAGGACACACACAGCCCCCTGCACACACTCACCCAGCCCTCACGCATAGAGGATTCCAAACCCTGTGCCCAGACCCTCTGCCAGAGGAACTCCAGCTCGGCCCCACACGTCCCGTCACAGACACTGCTCTGGGTTGGAATGGACCTTAAAGATCACCCAGTTCCACCCCTGCCACGGGCAGGTACAACCCTGCCACTCTCCCACATTGCTCCAGCCTGGCCTTGGACACTTCCAGGGATGGGGCAGCCACAGCTTCTTTCAACCTCAGGGCTTCCCCACCCTCACAGGGGACAATTTCTCCCTAATATCCAGCCTAAAGCAGTTCCCGGTCAGTTTGAAGCCATGTGCCTGCCACCACGCAGCTCTCCTCGCACTTTGCTGACTGTAACACGAGCTGCTGATGCTCTCGCATTAAATCCTTGCTGAGCAGCACTCAGCAGTGAGCTGAGCACGCCGAGGATGTACCCAACAGCTCTGCATGCGCAGCCTGAGCTCAGCCATGTCCCCACCTCACTGCCACTGCCTTCCCGAGGGCTCCCAGCCTTTGCTTCCCAGGATCAGGGAGTAATTCGGGCTGGAAGGAGCATCCAGATGCGGAGAGAAACAATGGACTCTGCACGATTCGGTGTGAATCAGGCAGAAGCCATTTTATTGATGAACTACTGTCCCTAATACACGATTCTTGCTTTCCCTACACATGATCATGCATAATTATTATTGGTTTAGGGCTATTTTCACACAAAGCTGCTTTATGCTCTATGATTGGCTCTTGTCTGTGTGTCACATTGTCCGTCGTGTATGTCACAACTGTCCTTCAGTTGGCATTTCCTTATCCTTTTCTTCCTTTGCTTGTTCCTCGTTCACATTCTCCCCAATGCTGTTCCTTTCTCACAGCCTCCCCATGGACTCTTCCCCTGTGTAGGTGCTCAAGTCCTTCTCTCTTACATGCTCTGGTTCTTCTATTTCATGGCTGGTTCACGTTATGTCCATTTTCTAGTAAAAGCATGGTTTCCACATCCAGAGGCCTCCAGTCCAAACTCCTGCTCAAAAGAGGTCAGCAAAGACCCTCAGGGCTTCATCCAGGCAGCGCTGAGTTCGACTTTTCTGGGGAGCCCAAAGGTGATTTTTACAGAATCATGGAACCACTGAGGCTGGAAAAGCCCTCTGAGATCACCGAGTCCGACCATTCCCAGCACTGCCAGCCCCACCACTGCCCCGTGTCCCCGAGTGCCACATCCACACGTTTTTCGAGCACTTCCAGTGATGGTGACTCCACCACTGCCCTGGGCAGTCTGTGCCAGGGCTGGAAAACCTTTTTGGTGAAGAGTTTGCTGTTAATATCCAATCTAAACCTTGGGCCCAGTCTGAACTTCTCTTGTTTCATTTTATTCCCTCTGTCCCTTGTCCTCTGCCGGTGGAAAAGAGAGGGCTTTTGATGGGAAGCTTTAGGCACTAAGTCCTGCCTGGTGGCCCAGGTCACCATCTCACCCCACACCTCTTCCCAGTCCCAGGAACAGAAAAAAAGAGGTAAAAGAGGTAAAAGAGAATCTCCCCATGTCTAAGGAAAACTAAATTTGGGGGAAAGAAAGAGAAAACATGAGTGAGGAGAGGAAAGCTCATTTTGTCTATTGAAAAGATTCTGTTTAATAAAAAATTGATGATATTTTAGTGTCTGCTCCCTTTACAATGATTCCCATCCCTCTGTTTTTCATCTCACTTGGCTCCTTTCGGATAATCAATCAAGGGTTTCCTGGGATCCACCAGAGGCTCCTGCACATGGCCCCTTTTGAAGTGGAAGGGAAGGGTTTGTCCTAAATAAATAAACAAATAAATTAAATTCTTTGTTTGTTTTATTCCTATAAGGAATAATGCAAAGGGTTTCAAAGATGAGGGAGAAGGAGCAAAGAGAACAAAGGGTCCCAGCTCCATCCCAAGAGCGCAGATACAGAAATCCCCCGGATTTTGGGGCATCTCATGCATGGATAGTTGTGCAGCTTCCAGGGGGAAGCAGGATCGGTATTAATAGGATTTTTGTGTGGTTTCTATGGAATAGAGAGAGATTTCAATAAATTCCTTAGGAGTCATGAGGAATGGATTCCAAAATAAAACACAGGGAATCACAGAATCGTGGAATGGTTTGGGTTGGAAGGGACCTCAAAGCTCATCCAGCTCCATCCCCTGCCACGGGCAGGGACACCTTCCACTATCCCAGCCTGCTCCAAGCCTCGTCCAGCCTGGCCTTGGACACTGCCAGGGATGGGAAATCCATTCCAGGGCCTCACCACTCTTGCAGGGAGGAATTTCTCCTCCAGCCTAAGTCCGTGCTCCCCATCTGTCTGAGTGGCTCCAACTCTCACTCCTCAGCCCAGCAGATGCAGGTTTGCTTTGGCTCCCAGATATCCCAGGTTCTGAAGGAAGATAAATCCTAGGGGAAGTAAGGAATGCAGAGCCATGTCCAGGTCACCCAGCAAGTCCACGGCAAAGGGAAGCACTGAGCCCACATCCCCCCAGTCCTATTCCAACGTGCCTTGTCCAAGTGAGCAGCTCATTCATTGGGATCAGAGAAACCCCTCGTGGACCCAAGATCTGACCCTACAAATTGATTTCTGCAGCTGTGCCACCCTCTGGTCAACATCTGTCTTGTCCTTGCCCTGCTGGATCAACCAATCCCTCGGGAATCCTGGCTGCTTTCACTGGAACTCCACAGGGTGGGAGTGGAGACAACCCAAGGGTTCCTCAGCCAGGCCTCACCTCGCTCCAGCCCCTGAGATTTATTTAAAGGCAGCTTGGGAAATATCTTTAGCAAACACCTGACCCCAAACTGCACCTCTCAGGCATTCAGCTGAAAGATGCCTCAGCCCATGCGTGTCATCCTGCCCTTAAAACTTTAATCACGGCTATCAGGAAACAGGAGCTCGGAGAACCAAAAAAAATGCCACCAGCCCCAGTTAATGCTTGAGCAAGGTCCTGGTGCCATCCTTGGGATGTTCATTTGGGTGTTCTTCCCTGCAAACAGCATCCTTAAAATGCCAGAGGGCAGGATGAAGGGATTTAGCAGAGCATGAGGCACTGGGAAGTTTCCCTTGCTCTGACACTGCTCTGCTGGGAGCAGCTCCTGGCTCCAGGCAGCTCAGCCTGGCCTTTATTGGGATATCAGGGGCTGAAGGGAGCCCGGGTCAGTCCTGACCCTCATTGGGGCATCCTGAGAGGGTGAAAAGCTGATGTTTGTGGGGGAGTTCTTGGCTTGGGACAGCCCATGGAACGAGAATGTGGCAACCTGCTGATTCCATGTGGGGGCAAGGGCAGAGGGAGCTGTTGGACCAGTGGTTGGTCATGGAATCATGGAATGGTTTGGGTTGAAAGAGACCTTAAACTCATCTTGATCTACCCCTGCCAGGGGCAGGGACACCTCCCACTGTCCCAGGCTGCTCCAAGCCCCAATGTCCAGCCTGGCCTTGGGCACTGCCAGGGATCCAGGGGCAGCCCCAGCTGCTCTGGGCACCCTGTGCCAGGGCCTGCCCACCCTCCCAGGGAACAATTCCTTCCCAATCTCCCATCCAGCCCTGCCCTCTGGCACTGGGAAGCCATTCCCTGGGTCCTGTCCCTCCATGCCTTGTCCCCAGTCCCTCTGCAGCTCTCCTGGAGCCCCTTTAGGCTCTGGAAGGACTCTGAGCTCTCCCCAGAACCAGGCTGAACAACCCCAGCCTTTCGTCCCAGCAGAGCTGCTCCATCCCTCTGATCAGCTCTGGGCTCTCTCCAGCAGCTCCAGGCCCTCTCTGTGCTGGGTCCCAGGACTGGGGCAGCTCTGCAGGTGGGGGCTCACCTGAGTGGACACACTGGGAGCAGCGGGAGCCGGGGGAGGAGCAGCCCCAGCACCGGGACCTTTGTGCTGTCGAAGTTCAACCACCAAGTGCCCCGAGCTCCGACCTCTCCCCTCACCTTGCTGGCACCTCCCAGGCCAGCACTCAGGTCTTGGGGTGCAACCACAACAGGCTCCAAGGCAAGGTCTGGACCATTCTGGAAGGAAAAACTGCCTGGGAAGGACTTTCCAGCTGCTCTGAGGGCCAAGGCAGGGACGGGCTGAGAGAAGAGGCCGGCCCGGGATGCAAAGAGAAGCCGGTGCAGAGGGCAGGGCCGGTTTTCCGCACCAAAAAGCAGCGCTGCAGGCCGAGCCCAACTGCACCGAGGTGTTGGCTGCGTGTCAGCGCCGCAGAAAATCAGCAGAGGTTAAGATCATGTTAATTTGTACACACACAGGGGGATCGGGAGCACTGGAAGCAGGGGAGGCAGAGAGGGAGGGAGGGGGAAAAGAGGAGGAGGAGGAGGGAGAAGACTTGCACACGAAAATGTTGGGTTTGTGTGTGGGGGGGGTCCATTTCCAAAGCAAGAATACAAATGATCCCAACAAAGCCCAAGCTGTCCTGAAACCCTGTAGCCAATTAGTGCACATCAATAATTAATCAGCTCTCGCTATTGTGCAGCCCGGCCTGTGCTACCCCAGCCCCTGCCACACTCACTCTTTCCCATCACAGACACACTGTTATGACACATAATGATATTGTCCATGAATAATTTAGAGCAGTTTTTCTCCTCTTCTCTCTCTGTCTCTCTCTCTCCCTGTGCCCTTATTAGCAGAAAATGTGGAACAAATTCTGGGAGGAGGCGAGCGAGGAGCTCCTTCCGCGAGGCTGCTGGAGGAGCAGCCCGGTCCTGCTTCCTCAGGCAGCTGGAAACCAGCAATCAACACTCCTGGCGTGGCTGGGGGTGACCTGCCCTTGGTGGAGGGGCTGGGCAAGGAGCTGGGAGGGAAGCTTGGCTTGGAAGAGCCCATGGAAGCAAAGACTGAACCACCTGGACTGTCAGGGGTGAGCTGCACCTCCAACATTCCCATGGGCTGTGCCTCCATCCATTCCTGACTGAGCTTTACTTCCATCCCTACCCGCTCTCTGTTCCCATTAACCAAAGTGTTAATTATGACAACTGGCTGATCCCTGTGCTGATCCCTCCATGAGATTATAGGACAAACTGTGGTGGAAGCACAGCTCTCAAAACTGACTTTTTTTAGACCAAACTGAGTCTGATCAGGGCAAATATTGAATTTGAACTGTTTTTCTGCTGGCTTCGCTCTCCTTCCAGTCCTGGCCTCCCATCAATCGCTTTTGACCTCGTGCCTGGCAGGCTCTGCCCTTCTCATCAGGGACTTCTGGACCTGGTGGCTGAAGTCAGGCTCTTGGGTGAGGAATCTCAGGGATTACAATGTCCCTCGGGAATGAAGATGAATACAGAAGAGAGAGACTGAATCAGCTCCTGTTGTGTGGGAGCTGCGGAATGGGATTAAGGCAGCTCCTGGTTGTCCTTGCCAGGGATGACAATGAAGGATTCATTACCTCTGTCAATTATTCTTCTGAAATTTGCTCAAGGATTTCTTCCAGGCATTTCTGTCCCCAAAAATAGAGATTTTTTTTTGTCTAAAGTGAATTTGGGGAAAGAAAGTTTTGTCCTGAACTCAAGCACTGCAGCGTAGGAAATTCAGCTGCCCGCTGCTGTGATGCAGCCATGGTTCATCCGTGGCCGATAATCCAAACTTCCCATCCTGCCATGGTTTCCCGAGTTTTGATGCCAAACTCGGGAAACCATGTTTGATGCCAGCTGCTCTGGCCTGCACACCCCGATCCAGCCTGGAATGCTGCTCTCGTTGGGAGCACAGCCCCAGAGTGGAGCTGCAGAGATGTCTGTCCTGGTGGTCCTCCAAGGTTTTCCATGGAAGATGATCTGGTACCTTCAGCTCTGGAGTTTCCAGATCTAAATGTTTTCTTTAGGAGCTGAACTTGACCTGAGCTGTTCGAAATTCAAACCCAGAGCCAGCCCAACCTTCTGGAAATCAGGCAGCCCCGAGACTGGTGCTCCTCCGTGGGACATCTGGCAGGATTTTGGGGAGGTTTGATTTCCAGAGCCTGGAGAACTCAGAGTGCCCCCAGCACTCGAGGTGTCCCAGCAGTGCCAGCACAGGGGACAGCCCCTGCCCTGGGCCTGTGGCCACACCATTTTTGCCACAAAAATCTCTCTTGTCACCTGCTGTCACAACACCCACGTGGTCCCTGCGGTCCCTGTGCCCTGTGGGCGCTGTTTGGTTTTACTTCCATGCTCCAAACCAACCTCTGTTGTATCCGTGGGGTTCCATCTCCTGGATTTGTGGTGCTGGAAAAATCCCAGCAGCTCTGTCCCCCCCTCCTCCACGTCCCCAGCACAGCATCAGGGATCCTCCAACCAGTCCTGAGATCATTACTATTGGCAAAGTAATTGCAACAACAGAACGAGGACTAAAAGCCTTATTTGCTGTGCTTTCATCTCGGCTCAGCCCTCCTAATGTGGATTTTAAAGGGAAGAGGAAGAAGGGGAAGGAGTCCTACCCCTCTCCCTGTCTTTAGCAAGGCTTTACTGGCCATTTTCATGCTATAAAGCACCAACATTCTTTGAGTTCAGGGGGATTTTGGAAGTTTCTTTCTGAAGCAATGACTGTCAAAGTTGGTTATTGATTGAGGCTGGGGGATCTGAGGGCTGCAGGAGGAAAACGGACTGATTATTCCACCCCTTCCTCTCTTCTTTCCCTTTCTTTCCTTTGCACCAGGACTGGATTGATCGACCCCGTCTTCATTGTCTTTCCTTCTCCTTTTTCTCTGCTGGTTCCTACTGGGGATTCCTGATTAAACTATGGCAGGGCTCAATTGATCCTCCGCAACTCTCCCGCTCCTCGCGAGGAGGAAAAACTGCCCAGCTGCATAATTCAGAAAGCAAACACAGAGAGGAGAGGCAGGGAGGGAAAATCAATACAGCTACAACTGATCCTGCAGATAAATGAGAGGGAGGATCCCTGGCAGCAGCTCAGGGGAAGTTCAGCGACTCCGGGATGGGCTCAGGTGGAGATGGAGCATCTCGGAGCCCTTTGGAGTGGGGCAGGAAGGGAGGGATCCCCTGATTCCTCCAGAAAACAGGGGGTGGGAAGCTCTGGGCTGAGCAGGAGAGACCCTCTGCAGGGTCTGTGAGAGGGGCATAAATGTCCTTGTCCTCGTCTCCCTCCCCAGACTCCAGGGATCCTCCTTTCCAGCCCCAGCTGGCCTGGCTCCGTGGTGGATTTCTTGCCACGCTGCCCTCTGTGAGCCAAGGAAGCTGCACTGTGGGAAATGAAGTGGAAATGGGATTCTCTGCCTCTCCAGCCTCGCAGGGCAGTGGAATCTCCGTAACTCCCTGAATCCTGAGGAAAAGCAGGGCTGAGCCAGCGCCCTGGTCCTGCTCCCAGGGTCACTCATTGCACTGACTCATCCTGACTCCTCGGGAAGCAGCAGCCAAGCAGGTTTGTCCTGGGAAATCAGAACACAAACCCAGCAGGAACAGAGCAAAACAGTAACCCAAGTAAAACAGACCATAAAATCCCAGAATGGGCTGGGTTGGAAGGGACCTTAAAGCTCATCCCGTTCCAGCCCCTCTTTCCCAAGTCTCTTGGAGCCCTTTTAGCTCCCGCTGGAATCTTCTCTCCTCCAGGCTGGACATTCCCAGCTCTCTCTGTCAACAGCCAAGAGTTTCAGATGTTGGCAAAGGGAAGGTGACATAGAGGACACACTCTCGTCCCTGGATAGAGGGAACTGCCCTTGGGTCTTCCCAACATTCCCAGTTCACCACCCCTGCTCCCCTCTCCGAGGGCACACAGCAAAGTGGGAGAATGGGAATGCCTGGGCTCCAACCCAAAGCCTGGGTGGGAATGGCAGGATGAGGGGCACTGCAGCCAAGCCCTGCCTGGAAACCAGGAATTTGGGCGCGTTCCCTCCCTGAGGTGGATTTGCCAGCTGAGCCATCCATCCCTATCCTTAAGCAGCTCAGCGAACACAAACACTGCCCCGACCACGGAGATCTGAGATACTAAACAACATAAAATTCCCTGGGCTCATGTGCAGCCCTGGGGGTGTCTGGGAATGACGTAGGGAGAAACTCCTGGTTTGTCCCAGAGCGTTGTCCCTGTCAGGCAGTGCCCGGCCCTTTCCTGGCGAGTGATGGATCCCCAGGAAGCCCCGAGCTGCTGTCGAGCTCTGCTGAGGTTTCCTGCAGCAAAGGCTTTTAAACTAATATTGCTCCGTATTTTAAAATGATTTAAGATCCCAAGGACCAGCCCAGCTCTGGCTTTGCCAGCAGAGGGGATGGATCGTTCCCTTAAAAGCTTTTAAATGCGTGTGATAGAAAGGGGAAGTGCAGCTGCCTGGCTGAAAGGATTGCAGTGGCTCCAGCTCCCAGCCTGCCCACACATCACTCTAACTCTGCCTGGGAGCTGAGACACTTCCCTTCCGCGCTGGGATCCTCAGGGATCCCAGGAGAATCAGGCACCCAGGAGAGGGATTTCAGAAGAACGTGGGGGATAGGAGAAGATGGGGAGGTTTTAGTGCTCCTTAGACATCCAGGTGCCCGAGTGAGTTCAGCTGTTCAGGATCCAGCTCCCCCAGGCGACTCCTGCCTTTCCCGCTGTCCTCGGGAGCCTGGGAGGTGAACTCCCCCCTTCTGCATTTCCCAGAGGAAACACCGAGCTCCCTTTCCCTGCAGACACAGATGTGCTGACCCTGCACCCACCCCGGGCTCCCGGGAGGGTCCCGGGGTGCTGTGAGCAAGCCCCGGGGCTGGAGGAGGCACCAGCACCCACTGAGGGATGGAGGACTGGGGTCCTGTGGGATTCGGGCTTCTCCTCTCTCTCCCTCCGCCCTCAGAGCTCTCCCAGCTGTGCAACACGGACTCAGCAGCCCCAGGGCTCCTTGTGGGGCCGAGGTCGGATGGGGCTGGATGCTGCGTGCCCAGGACTCCGACTCCAGCCCCGCCACCCTGGGCAGTCTGCAGCGCTGCCCTAAACGTATTCCCGGTTCCTCTGCCTGTGCCAGGCACTTTGCACAGAGGAATGTCCAATTTTCTGCTCTGCTAGAACTTGCAGCAGGGACCCAGACACCTTCCATTGTGTTTTCCCTCGTGCCTCTGGAAAACCTGTGCACATCCCAGCTGTTCTCCCGCATTAGAGCCATCTGCGTCCCGGCTGTTGGCTTTAAAGCCATTTGCATTTCTCCCAGGAATCACAAACCAGGAGTTGTCCTGACCCTGCTGGTCTTAGGGACTGTTGGATCTGTGGAAAGGGACAAGCACAAGTCGTCAGCAAAGAGGAAGAATTCCCAGACAAGGCCAAACGCTTTCCCTGCAGGGCTGCTGGTGCTGCTCAGATGCTGGGAACGGCTCACTGGGCCTGGCATCTTGGTTCAGTGCCGATTCCCAGCCCTCCCTAATGGACTTGGATGGTGTGGGGAGAGTGGGAAGGAGAGTGGGAAGGAGATCCAAATTCCAGCAGTTATTGGTGTTCCCGGGTGCCCCTTGGCCCCGTGCCCACCACCAGCACTCAGGAGACGCAGAGCCAGGTCTGGAGCATCGATGGCTCTGAGGAATCCTGCTCAAGGCTCCTGGGAGCCATTACCCACTTTATCCTGCACCCTGGGGATGGACTCGATGGCCTCTGAAGGTCCCATCAAACCCCAGCTATTCCATGATCCTCTGATCCACCCAGGAGCGTGTCCTTGCCAGCAAACCTTGTGGCTTTCCCTGCATTCAATTTCTTGTCTGCTCTGCGCTCCCTCTCTCTTCCTTCCCTCCAGGGATGGCTTTTGTCTTCTGCTGCTGTGCTACACGGAAACTTTTGTCATCCCTCGGATCGCCTGAGGCAGTGGAGGTGACCTTGCTGCCGAGCTTTCGTTTCCCTTTTACACGGAAACTTCTCCCTCCTTTGAGCCGCCGGAGCCGCGCTCTGAAGCTCCTTTTCCATCTTGTCACAACAAGGCTCATACAGGCAGGACCCGGCCATGAAAGGCACCTGTGAGAGGCTCCTGGAGCTCCTTTCTTTGGGGTGGGGCTCTGCAGGGTCAGGGACTGGACTCCACAACCCCTGATTCCTCCCAGCTCGGGATATTCTGTGTTTCCATGGGATCAGCATCCCAGGTTGGACGGGCCTGGGAGCACCCTGGGATAGTGGAAGATGTCCCTGCCCGTGGCAGGGGGTGGAATGAGATGGTCCTTAGGGTTCCTCCCAACCCGAAGCATTCCCTGATTCATTGATTCCATCATTCCTAAGGACAGCCAGCACCGTTCCGCTCCCTAGACCTGGAGCAGCTCAGAGACGCACATAATTGCATTGTGGGGAGACTAAAAGTTTTCCAGGGCTTCTTGACTCCTCCAAATTGGATTTGTGGTACCCATTTGCTCCCAAAGTGTGTGAGAGGACACACACACGGCTCAGGATTCCATTGCAAAATCCATCGCTGCTTTCACCCTCCATGTGCAGAGCTCTGAGCTTTTCAATCCAAATTCCCACAGGATCCCAGCTGGAGACCACAACCAGAATTCCCAGCCTGCAGCGGCTGCTGGGCCAGCACATCATGCCAAGGAGACAGGAAGGGAGCCTTGATCTGAAAATGGAAAATGTCACTTTTTGGAGATATTTGATTGTTTTTTTGGAATTAAGCCGTGTTTGCCACCCACACTGAGACCCTGAGGTGAAGATTGGAATATTGGAGCTCCCAGTTTTCCTGCTGAGAGCTGCTTGTTGCCTCCCAGCAGATCCCGCTGCTCCTGCTGCCCTCTCTCCAGAGCAGCCCTTCAGCCTCCACCAGGATCCTGATCGGACTTCCCGTGGTCCAGCGATCCTGACCCTTCATCCCAACCTGTTCCCTGCTGCTCTTCCCTGTGCACGTCCTTTCCACACTCTCCCTTCCCCTGGAGGAACATATCGTGGATAACTGGTGGGAGACACCCGTGGATTTCCTGCAGAGACCCTCCGAGTGATTTTCCCACTGGGATCTGCTCCCTGACAGTGACAGATGAGAAAAAAGGGAGAGGAGCAAAAGCAGGTTCAGCCCACAGACAAACTCATCTCCCTCCCACAATTATTGCACCCGAACATTTTTTTTCCAGCGTATTTCACGGAGAGGGAAACTGATGGAATCTGAAAATCTGCAAAACAGCTGGAAGGACTCTTCCTCCTTCGGCCGGAGTCCGGCGATCCCGATTTTCAGGTGCGCAGGACTTTTCAGCGATTCCTTTTGATCCGGCAGCCAGGAGAGGGAGCTCGGCATCCTAATCCCAGGCCGCCCTCGCCGGAGCGCTCTGGAGACAATGCTGATGATTCTTTTGTTCGACAAATAAAAGAAGTGGCCCACGAGGGAGCCTTTTTGGCAGCTGCTTTATGAGGGCTGCGGGGAATTGTGGAAAATCGATGTTTGCCAAAGGCGAAATGGACAGAGTTGGTGGAAGAAAACAAAAGTAACTCTCGGGCTTCGGAGGGATTATTGCAGGCACAGGATCGCAGAAAACTGGGGTGGCCTCAGCCCCCCATCAGCAGCAGCACGGAGCATGGGGATCTGTCGGGACCAGGAGCAGTGGGAATTCAGGAGCCGGGCTTGGGACACTGGGCTTTTGCCACCCAAACCCAGAGGAAATTCCTCTCAGTAAAAATTCCAAGTTGCCTTCCCATGGCACCAAGGACTTGCAGGTGCCATCCACCTCACGGGGAGCAGTAGGATATTCAGGAATTTTCGCATTTTGGTGTTTAAGCAGGGGGATGTCACTGAGCTGCAGGTGGCAGAGGGGGAACGCTCCGAGAATCACAATGGAAAGGGATTCCCAAACGTGCTGAACATCGGCAGAAAGAGACACTGCAAAAATGGATAATTATCCCATGCCAGCCTGCCACCGAGGCCGGGAATGCAGTGGGGTTGGAAGGGAGACATTTATATAAAGAGTCCCACACTCCTACCTCGAAACTTCCTGAGTTTAATGATGTCAGCTTAAGCAGTTCTGATCAGCAGTGTCATGATTCCTGCATTTACTGGAAGCCCTTTTCCTTTCTTTCCTTTGGATGCTTAACATCCTGGGAAGGGCAGGTTGTGGACCTGGCTTGGCCAGCCTGGGGGTGGATACAAAGATGTCACCTCAAGGACTTTAGAGATGCTCCTCAATCACAGAATCCCAGAATCCCAGAGGTTGGAAAAGCCCTCCAGGATCATCAAGTCCAACCTGTGCCTGATCCCTGCCTTGTCACCAGCCCAGAGCTCCAAGTGCCACCTCCAGGGATGGGGACTCCAAACCTCCCTGGAAATGTTCTTCCTCAAGGCCCCATAAACCCCAACAGGCCAATTTTGATCCATACAGGCTGCTGGGATCCCCTAAACCAGAGATGCCAGAGCACCAGGAGCTGCTGGTCTTGGGGATTCCCTTCACAATGTGACTTTTTTCCTGTTTCTCCTGGAAATGATGGTGCATCCTGTCCTCGTGCTCCGTGTGACACCTCTGGCACATGACCTGCAGCTGTAGGCACAGGGAAGGAAGTGCTCCATGTTGGGAAATCTGGGAGGAAGAGTTCGATTCCTTGGCCATGGAATCGTTCGTGAGCCACCCCAGCCATTGCCAGGGCTGCCGTAACCACTGAGCGCTGATGGATCCACGCCTGGATCTGCTGCCCAGTTTGGCTTTTAGGGAGAGCTGCGAGATGGATGTGAGACAGGAGCACTGCAGCCTTTCCCTGTGGGCTCCCAAATCCTGTTTGGGCAAGGGCAGTGCCTATAAGGAAACTGGAATAGAATCATGGAATGATGGAATGGTTTGGGTGGGAAGAACCCTAAAACTCCTCTCATTCCACCCCTGCCCTGGGCAGGGACACCTCCCACTGTCCCAGGCTGCTCCCAGCCCCAATGTCCAGCCTGGCCTTGGGCACTGCCAGGGATCCAGGGGCAGCCACAGCTGCTCTGGGCACCCTGTGCCAGGGCCTCACAGCCTCCCAGGGAAGAATTTCCTCCTCTCTTCCTATTCTTCACCTGGCAGATGCATTTTCCCTTGGGCTGGAGTGAAGAAAGGTTATTTGGGGAGTGCCAGCTGGGCTATGGAGCCGCCTGAACAACACCTGCCGCTGGAATATCCACCTGGATTAGGCGGCTGCTGGCACCCAGCAGGCTGGAGCTGCAGATCCCAGTTGGCTGCTGAAGCCACCTGACCCTGATGGGGACAGTGGTGTCCCTGTCCACGGCAGGGGATTGGAACCAGGGGGGTCTTTAAGGACCCTTCCAACACAAACCAGCCTGGGATTCTCTGATGATGAAATGTGCAGGTCTCAGTTTTGGAGACAGCTCTTGGGTCTGGTTTTAAGTAAGCCAAGTCTCTGTTCTCTGGAAATATTCTGTGCAGAGATAGAACATTCCCAGTAACCTCCCAGCAGGAAAAACCCGGGATATCACTGTCCTGCCCTGCTCCTGGTGAGCGCTGCCTGGCAAGGCTGGCGCTTCTCCATCGGTGTCTCTGCTTGGAACGGCCCTTCAGCCATTCCTTGGAGCATTCCCAGCTCTTTCTCCTGCAGTGCCTTTCTCTGCCTACATGGATCTCAGGGACAGGAAAAAGCAGCTTTGAGTATCAGCATCCACTGCTGCCCCTTCTCAGGGAATCACGGAACGGTTCGGGTCGGAGGAACCTTGAAGACCATCGAGTCCAAGCATTCCCCCAGCGCTGCCAAGGCCGCCACTGCCCCGCCTTCCCAAGTGCCACATCCACAGGGCTTTGAAATCCCTCCAGCAACGGGGATTCCACCCCTGTCCTGTTTGTCTCCTGGCTGGAAGGACGCCCTCCCTGCCCCGCTGCCCGTTCAAATGGACAATGAAGTGGTTTATGTTTTCTGGGACTGCTCCCGCATTGACTTTGAAATTTATCTCCCACAAACATTTGTCCTCAGAATCCAATCGCTCTGATGGCCGAAGAAAGCAACATAAAAGAAGCAGGGCATTTCTAATTGGAAGGGGAAGTCCTTGGCTCTGCTGAATCTCCAACCAGAGGTGTCAATTAGAGGCTGCTGGATGGGGATGGAGGCACCTCCAGCCCTCCCCGCCTCGTCCCGGACAGGGGAGCAGCAGGTATTTGCTGTGCTGGGTCAAGATTAGACCTCCAAGCAGGAATTCCATGGCTCCAACTCCCCTGTCCTGAAGCCAGCCAGGCCCCAGAACTTTTAGAAACTGAAAGGCTGGATGAAAGCATCAAACACTAAGACAGTTGGCAGGAATATCAACCAGACAACAAAAAAAAACCCTAAACCCCCAAAAACCCAATTGTACCGAAACCATTGCTGGGCACAGACAGCTCCAGATTTTGTAGCTCCCAGACAAAGTCAGCAGCAACCGTCAGAATCTGTGTTTCAAGTCTGACCTTCTGCTTTTATCTATATTTTAAACCCCACACAAGGTATACAAGGCGAACGTTGCTGTTACAGTCAGAAAAGCCTAAATAATGGATGAAGAACAGAGGCTGAAAAGGGAGGTGGGAGGGGGGGAAGGAAAAAAAAAAGAGAGAAAAAGAAAAAAGGAGGAAGAGAAAAGCTGGAGGAGAAAGGGGGGGAAAAGGCAAGAGAGAAAGAAAGTCAAGAGCCCTCCAAAATGAGAAGGGGCCGACCCCTCTGAGCTGAGGCTGGAAGTGGGAATGGGATCCCTTCCATGGCTGGGGTAGGAACTGGTCAGGGGCTGTGCTGGAGCAGCTGCAATTTGCTGCTCTCAACCAAACCCAAAATGGGGCAGTTTCTGCTCTGTCTCTGCCCGTGATCCAAGCTCCTCTTCCAGAGGGCCAAATCCTCGCAGGAGAGAGCCAGGAGAGGTGTGGAGCTGGATGTGGTAAGAGGAGAAGGTGCTGGGCAGGGCTGTGCTGTCCTTGGAGCTGCCCAAATATTGCCAGGACTGGATCCTCCTGCACCGAGGCGGGGTGAGGATGAGATTCCTCCATGGAAGCGGAGCTGGGGACATGGCCAGGTCCTCCCTCTCTTCCAGGCAAGGGGGAAGACAGGAGCCCTCATTTGCTGTGGGCTGAGGATGCTTTTGGCCTTGCCTTCCCCAGTTATCTGTATTTTTTTAGGTTCATCATTCAGAGGGGTAAACCGGGGCTTCAGATTCTAGACCAGGAGCATCCTGCCATAAAGGGAGGGGACAGAGCTCATTCACCAGAGCTCATTCACAGCCACCCCCGGGACAGCCTCCACGACCCTGGAAGAGCAGGGTGATTTCAGGAGGTGCTTTCAGCCCCAGACTGCCTGGGACCAGCAAATGCCCTGATATGGGACAGCAAATAAACCCAGCAGCTCTGATTCCCAGCATTCCCCATCCCAGCTCCCTTCCCCTGGCATCACAGTCCTGAAGATCTCCCTTCATTCACGGGATGAATTATGGCCATCAGGGAAAAACTGCTGCTCTTTTCTCCCTGTGAGCAGGGACAGGCCCCAGGGAATGGCTGGAGCTGGGCCAGGGCAGGGTTAGGTTGGATATCAGGAAAGGTTCTTCCCCAGAGGGTGCTGGGCACTGCCCAGGCTCCCCAGAGAATGGGCACGGCCCTGAGGCTGCCAGAGCTCCAGGAGCTCTGCCAGGGATGCCCAGGGTGGCATTGTTGTGGCGTCTGGGCAGGGCCAGGGGTTGGACGGGATGGTCCTTGGGGTCCCTTCCAACCCAGGGTCTTCCAGATTCTAGGATTCTTTGCCACCTAATGAGGATTTTAGCAAAGAGAGCCGTGAAGGCAGAAGGTCTATTGCTGGATGCTTTCTTATTTCCATGAAAATTTATTGGGGAGGCCGTGCTGTGACCGTGCAGCAGGGCTGGGGCACCAAGGGCAGGTGACATCCATCGCCAGGATACCCCACAGCAGGACTGAGACCTCTGAAGGGCAGAGCTTTCACCGAGTTAAAGATTTGGAGAGGCTCTCAGGAGGCCTCCTCCTGCCCTGCCTCCAGCCCTCCCTCCCAGCCCTGCGAGGAGCTGGCTCCAGGCTGCAGGAGCTGAGAGCCTGAGGAAGCAGAATGAAGCCATCAAGGCTTGGCGTGGAGGCGAGCTGCGTTTCATTCCCTGCAAACTGCATTTCATTCCCTGCCAAGTGCCCAGTCACTCCTGCACGGCTCCCTCCTGCTCTGAGCGCATCCTCGTGCTCCGTGTCCGGGCTCCCTTTCCAGGTGCTCGCTGGTTTTACCTGGAGGAGCAGGACGTGGCTCCTGGTCAGCCCAGGTTCCCTCCCCTCCACACACACACACCTTTGGGAAGATGCCCAGGGGCAGGCTGCTGTGGGATCCTCTCTGCTGGTGACCCAGTGTCCGCGTGGCTGCCTGGCTCCAGCTCATCCAGCAGAACGAGTGGGACACACCGTGGCCTGTGCCCAGCCCCTGGGTGTGACAGAGCCCAGAGGCTTCCTTTCCACCAGTGCCCCTTCCAGGGTGACTTCCCCTCTCTCCCTGTCACAGCCCCTGGCACTGTCCCAGGGCGGTATCACGGCATCACCCCCTCTCCTTCCATAAAATCCCAGAATGGTTTGGGGTGGAAGAGACCTTAAAGCCCAGCTAATTCCAGCTAGAGCTAGGGGACACCTCCCACTGTCCCAGGCTGCTCCCAGCCCCATCCAGCCTGGCCTTGGACACTGCCAGGGATCCAGGGGCAGCCCCAGCTGCTCTGGGCACCCTGTGCCAGGGCCTCACACCTGGAAGGATTTTTTCTGTGTGTCTAATCCCAAATCCGATTCTTCCTTGTACATACCCTCTGTCTGTTTAAAGCCTGAGGTCTCACCACTGGGATGACCCTGGCCATGCTTCCAGGGCTTGTTATTCCCAGAAACTTTGGTGCTCAGGCAGTTGAGTGCTCAGCTGTGTCAGACACTTGTGCCAGTAACAAAGGGCACAGGGGGGAAGGTGGGCATGGGGGCACAACTGTGGGACGGGGACACCCAATCCATGGACAAGTCCATCCCACCTCCCAGTCCATGCCCTGAGTCTCCTGCAGGTGTTCCCACCTGCACAGGGGTCACCTCATCTCATTGTGGAGACCCAAACTTATCCTGGTCGAGGTTCTCCTGGCAGCAGAAGGGGCAGGGAAACAGCAAGGCTGGCAAAACATGTAGGAGGGAAAGTCGGTCTGGAAGGCCATTGATCCAGCAGGCAGGGGAGGGAGATGTTCCCTCGTTCATGAGCAGCACAGAGAGCCAAGGCAACATGATCCATTAGTAATAAACGGTGGGAGAAGGGGAAGAGGCAGCGTGGCCAAGGGGGATGCTCGGGAAAGGCTTCAGAACCTGTCAGAGCTCTGCCAGTCGGCTCCTCTAACGAGGCTTCAAAAAGAATCCAGGGCATCCCGAGATCCCTGCAGCCATCCCAGGAAAAGCTGTGCAGGAGGGGGTGGTTCTGCTTCACCAACCAGATCCGGTCCTTCCGAACAACAAGAGAGGAGCCCAAGTGCTCTGAGATTGCAGACCTCGGCCAGCAGGACACCTGAGGAACGTCCCAGCCCCAGCACCAAGGGAGGACAGATGTGGGAGCTGCCCCTCCACTCCTTCCCCCTAGGCTGGAGAGGCTCCAAGGCATGAAACATTTGAGGGAGTGAGGGTGACCCGATGAAAGAGGTTTCTTTGGAGCTGGGTTGGATTTGATGATCCTAAAGGTCTTTTCCAACCCAGATGATTCCATGAATGAGGAAGAGACAAGTCTGGGAGTGAACTGGCCTGTTAACAGATGAGTCCCACCTGAATGCTCCTGTGGCTCCATGGTCTGCACAGCTCGTGCCAGCTCTCTGCAGGCTCAGGGGGACTCTGCAGAACCCGCTCTGAAGTCACAGAGTCACGGACGGCTTTGGGTCAGGAGGGAACTCAAAGCTCATCTGGTTCCACCCCCCTGCCACGGGCAGGGACACCTTCCACCAGCCCAAGTCTTCTTGGGAAACGCTTCACTTGGAATTTTCCTGTTGGAAACACGAAGCTGGGGCGTTGGATTGATCTCCACACTCCCGTGGCTCCAGTAATCGGAGGCGATGGCAGAGGCCACGGCAGAGGCCACAGCGCCTGAGCTCTAATTGAACCTTTGCTCTCAGCGAGGCCCGAGGAGCAACACCCTACAGAGGGAGCTTTCAGGTTCCCTTAATTTAACCAAAATATCCTGCAGCCCACTTAACAGCACATTATGAAGTTTTCTCATGAATAATTAACTCTGAACTGCGATTGACATCATGAAGCATGTGGCTGGCTCAGGCAGGGCCTTCCAGCAGCCAGTGGCTCACAGGGGGATGCGCAGCCAGCACGGCAGAAATCAGCACTTCCCCGGCAAGAGCAGGGCTTGGTGCAGCTGCCGCTGGGCAGGGCAGGCAGCTGCTCTTCCGTGCTCCTGCAGACACGGAGCCGGGAAAGCAGGATGGCTGCACCCGGCTGCGGGGCGGACTCGGGGTGCCAGGAGGTCAGGAAGCTTTGGCCGGGGTTGGCACACCACGAGAAGTTCGGAGTTGTGTCTGAGGCCTCCAGGTCGTCGGTGGGGTTGTTGTGATGGGAAAACGGCTCCTGGTGGAAGGAAAAGCTGCTTTCCTCAGCACTGCAGTCGCTGACAGCTCCCGGCAGCTTGTGCTGGAAGGCGAGGCTGGAGGTCCCTGCCAGATTTTGGGATCCTGCTCGCTCGCTGCTCCCGGGGACTGGCAGTCCCAGAGGCTGCGATTCCGGCAGTGCCAGTCCTGCCTGCAGTGATGTTCTCAGCCTCCGGGTATCCGAGAACAAAATCTGACCCAGGGCTCCAAGTTTCCCGAGGGAAAGCTCCTCCTCAGGAGCCTCTCTCGCGAGCGGCCCGACGGCTCTGCATCCCTCACACAGAGCTGGGCTGCTCCAGGAGCCGCAGGGAATCGCAGCACAGCCTGGCCACCAGCCTGGCCACCAGCCTGGCCACCAGCCCGGCCACCAGCCTGGCCACCAGCCCCTTCCCCCGGCTGGCCCGCGGCCCTCGGGGACATGTCCCTGTCTGCCCACCTGCCCTCACACCCGAGGAGACCCGGCCCCAGGGGAACGAGCAGAGGGCCTGCCCTCCGCGATGAATTAGTCATGGCCAGGGGGGTGACCCCGTGTCCTGCTGGCTGCACTGCGCAGCTGTCGGCGGCTGGGAACAGTTGTGGAGCAGAAGATTCCCATGGTTTTGGCTGCAGCCTGAATCCAGGGCTGAGCCACCCCCCTCTCCCTCAGCCCCCTCCCTAAACTGTGTGTTTTAATAAAGACATCCAGGCAGCGCGCTCGGAAAGCTCGCTTAGATCTGAGCTAAAGAGCACAGCCGGGGTGGGAAAAAATCCATGCGAGGAGCCGGAGGAAGTCAGCGCTCCGTGGGCTGAGGAGAGAGCTGGGGAACTGCAGCAGGAGAGAGCCGGGCGAGGCAATCGGAGCAGCTCCGGGAAGAGCCATCAGGAGCCATCAGGAGCCATCAGGAGCCATTAGCCCGTGTGCGGGAGGCTGCGCTCCTCCGGCTCCCTGCGGGCAGCGCGGGCTCCGCGGGGAGAGGCTGGAGCCTGGCGCTCCCTCGGTGCCGCTCCGCCGCGGCTCGGTCCCGGTTCGGCCCTGCCAGAGCGGGGCCCGGCCACATCCAGCACCCGCTCCCTCGGGAGCAGCTCTGCCGGCAGGGTCCCTCTGGAGGAGCGAATGGTCCTTCCAGCAGGAGGGAATCCCCACGCGAGACAGTGCCCGGTGCCAGGGAGGCCGGGAGAGAGGGGAGAACAAAAGCAGCCACCGCTTCCCATGGGATGGGCTGGTGGAGAGCCCCGGCGCTGGAGGAGCTGGGCTGGACCAGTTGTGAGAGGGTCCTTGAGCAGCTGGGTGGGAGCAGATGCACAGGGTGCGGACAGACTGCACAGACAGACAGACAGACCTGCCTGGGAAGGAGGGAGGAGGGAAGAGCAGGAGAGATGGTGGAGGGGCTGGAGGGAGAAGGTGAAGGGGGAAGGTAGGAGAGGGAACAGACTCACTCCTGGTGCGACTCGGGGTGAGGGAAGGGGCCCCCCGAATAATATTGACTGATTTGGGTGATGCCATGAACGCAGCATCCCCGCCCTGAACCCCCACTGCCACCAGTGGCACCCTGAGCCAGCCCTGCTTTCGTTTCAGTGGCTAAAATGGACACGATGAGTTTGCCCTTCCTAATCTGAGGATCTGGAATGCTGATCCCCTTGGACATGCTGCAGATATTGGTAAACAAGGGGAAAATTCTGCCCTGAACGTTCGTGTCGGAGTTGGGAATTTGTTCAAAGGCCGGACAGATCCCAGATCCCCATGTGGTGAATACTCCCCCGTCCTGTTTCAAGGCCAGCAGGTATTTCCTCTGGTTTGTAGAAGAGACAAACGTGGCCCTGCTCCACGATTTATCCAGCAGCGAGGCTGGAAGTGCTTCCAGGAGCTGGAGAGGGATGAGGCAGTGTTCCCTGAGCTCGGGGCTGTTTCCCTGGAACACCCCTGGAACAGCTCGCTGGGACCTCCAGGCAGCAGCTGGGAAGTCGCAGAGTGGTGGAGCAGGATTTTATACAAACACACGGATTTTTCCTTGTGTAAACCCAAACCCTTCCATGCCTGCCGTAAATAAAACACGGTCCTCAGCTGACACTTCCACATCGCTCAGAGATCTCCGATTCTCCTACAGCTGCTGGAGGTGCTGGTGAGGTACTGCAGATGAAATGTAGATTTTACCTCTGATCTCTCCATCTCCAGGATCCCAAAGCTCCTGGAATTGCCTGTGAGCTTCCCTACTCTCGAATTCCCCAAAGATCTGAAGGCAAATCCTACAGCACTTCCTTGGGGTTTCTGGCTAAAAACATGGGGCTGTTCCTGCAGGGCTCTGGGAGGGCTGATGGGGGCAGGAGGCTGTTCCTGTAGGTGAAGGATGGGGAGATAAAGACCTCGGGAAAAGCACAAGATTAAATTTCTGGAAGTATTTCTTTAATACAGATGGAAACAAACCAAATAAAAAACAAACAAATAAACAACCCCCAACAAACAAACAAACAAAAACGAAAGGGAAGAGATTTTTAAAACCCACAAATTAGTAAATTTGTTAGGATCTCTCATTCCTTGCTGAAGTGGGGTGAGCAGGGAGCTCTGGTTTTGCTCAGCCAAGGGTTAAAGCCGCTCCTACCACAGGCAGCTGCCCCTGACCCGGGGCTTGGTCCTGGTGAAGGGCGACCGATCCCTTGGAGAAGGGGATAATTCCTGCTCCTTTTCCCGAGCATCAAAGAATCCCAGAATGGTTTGGCTGTTCCCTCAGCACTGCCAAGGCCACCACTGACCCGTGTCCCCACGTGCCACGTCCATACGGATTTGAAATCCCCCCGGGGATGGCATCTCCACCACTGCCCTGGGCAGCTGTGCCAGGGCTGGACCACCCTTTCCATGAAGGAATTTTCCCAATATCTCGCCCAAACCTCCCTTGAGGCCATTTCCTCTTGTCCTACCATGCAGCCAGCTGCCAGGTTTGCCCCATGGAATGCCCTGCTCCATTTCCCAAACTCCTTCCCAAGCCTTTTCCCTGAGCTCCCCTCACCCTGGCTGTCCTCCCCGCTGCTCAGGTGCCGAGGGAGCCTCTAATTAAGGCCTCACTCCTTTTTTCCCTGCAGTGGAACAGAGCCTACCCCGAGCATCTTTAAAAATACATCTGCTCTGCCCTGCACTGAAACACATGGAATAATAGAAGAAAGTCTGGAGTGGGCGCACCCTGGACCTGCCCAGCTTTCAAAGGAGGGATCCTTTAAAGAACACGGAGCGTTTGCTCTGCTCCTGACCCAGAGGTGGGATGTGCTAGCAATATCTGAGCAGGGGGTCCGGGTATCCCTCCCCTCAGCCTGGGTCCCTCTGGCAGCGCCGTTGCTGTCACTGGGATTGCTGCTGGTGGAGCGGATTCCCCACATCTTTGAAAGCTCTCTGTGAGGGCTCTGAGCTCCATGGATGGACAGATGGGACCCACTGATGGTCCCCACACAGGCTGGATATTCCTGCCCTTGTTTCCCAGTGGAGAAATCAGTCCCTTGGGCGTGGGATTTAGCGGGATACGGGGGCTGAGGTGGCACTGTTTGCTGTCACCCTGCTGCTCGGGAAGCACAGATGGGCCCTGTGCCTGTGAAACAAAGCGGGGTGAAGGGATCTGGAGCAGCTCCACAGCCTAAAGAATGCACCATCCTGAATTATCCTAAAAGGTAAAAGAGGGGCAGGGCTTCTCCGGCGATTCCTTCAAACACATCTGCACTTGCCTGCAGTCACCAGATTCAGCTCAGCAGGGCATGGATGGAGCTCTTTAAATGCATCCCTGCACACGTTGGTGGTGGTGGCACGGCCACACTGGCCTGGATCACGCCTCTGTCACATCCGAGCACAAGGGGCTTAGGTGCCCAAATTCTGGGGGCGGGTCTTGGCTTCTACAGCAAGAGGAAGTAACACAAAAGAGCTTGACATGGAGGGAAACTTGGAGGAAGGGCTGGATTGCAAGAGAGATGCTGGCTGCAGCACCAGCGGCTGGGGAGAGCTCCAGGAGCTGGTGTCTGCCAGCTCCAGCAGCCCAGAACTGGTGGGAAGCTTTCCTCAGGAAGCCTTTGCAGCACCAGGGGTGGGATTCAGCTGCCACACCCCCGTTTACTGGTGTCTCCACCCGAGCTGGTCCTTCAGCACCGTTACAGGCTCTAAGGTGATGAAGGTGCCTCCAAGTCCTGAGTCGAGGGCTGATATCAGAGGTCGATATCAGAGCTGAACCGCAGCAGAGGCCCCTTGGTCCCTCTCCAGTGACCAGAGCCCAGAGCTCTCCTCTCATCCGTGCATCCCTGCTCTGACAGCCCCCAAAGCATCTCCATCCAGTCCCTGGTGAATGGCTGGTGTTGATGTTTTGAGTTGTCAGGGTGCCCCATCTCCCGCCCGGGGCCCTGGGGAAGGGATAAGACCATGCCCTCAATCCCCCCAGCCTGGAGGTAGATGAGGAATCAGGTCCTCAAAGGTGGCTGAAGCTGAGCTCCTCCTGAAGGAGCTCTGGGCCAGGCTGGATTATCAGGCGCCTGTAAAGGTGGAACTGCTGCCAGAGCAAGAGCTGAAAAACCTCCAAACTTGCTCATACATCAAAGCTCGGATGAAAACCCAGGGTGAGAGTGGAGAGTCCGTTCCTGTCAATATTCCCTTCCTTTAATGCTGTTTTGGGTGCAGTGTCAGCCTCAGTGGTGTCCTTTGTGCCCCAGGAGCAGGGAGGGCCCGTGACACTCCTGTGTCTGTCTGTTTTCCTTCCCTCACCTGCTCTCCTCACCCTGGCCTTTTCCCACCTCACCCTGTGCCAGGTGCTCTGCAGAGAGCCTGGATTTGGAGGGATTTGGATCTTTTTGGGTACCCAGCCAGGGTCCTGGTACAGGAGGAGACCCTCAGAAGAGGAGCTGGACACAGAACCTGAGACACCAGACCATGGCTGGGACCTGCTCCCAGTCTGTCCTGGCTGCCAGAGCTGCACCAGGAAGGAGCAGCAGCTTCTCCCTGACCTGTTGTGGACCAGGAGTGGCTGTTCGGGAGCAGGGGGCGGGGGAAGCACAAGGGGCCCTTCTCCACCTCCTTCCAGGCTTTTCCCTGAGGATCCTGGAGGCTCGCGCTGGCCTGGGCATAGTGGGAACTGCTGGAGCAGGAGCAGGAAGAGCAGGAAGAGCAGGAGCAGAAGCAGGAGCAGGAGCAAGGGCAGGAATAGGAGCAGGAGAAAGAGGAGGAGCAGGAAGCAAGGTGGGAACAGGAGCAGAAACAGGAGTAGGAGCTGGAGCAGGAGTAGGAGCAGAAAGGAGTCGGAGTAACAGCAGGAGCAAGAAAAGGAGGAGGAGCAGAAACAGGAGCAGGGACCGCAGCAGCAGCAGCAGGATCAGTGCCCGGGCCGGCTCCTGCCCAGCGCCCCGGCTGTGATGAGTTCTCCAGGCCTCATCACGGCTCCCGGAGTCTCTCCGCCCGCCCCTCCCGGCCCAGCCCCGCTGCTCCTCGCGCGGAGCTGCCCCATCCTTCGCTCGGATCCCCCCTTACCTGGCGGCCGCGGGGGCCGGGGAGTCCCCGGGCGGCCCCGCTCCGGCTCCCCAGCGCAGCGCTTTGCGTTTGTGCCTGGGAAATACCCACCCGGCGTTTTATGAGCGCGCCTGATAAATATTGCATCGCCCGTGAACTTGGCGGAGCGGGGGCACCGCGGCACCGGCCCCGGCACCGGGCACGGGCCGGGGAGGGGCGCGGGGGCCCCGGGGCGGGGGAGCCGCCGGGAGCGGCTCCGGCTGCGAGGGGGAGCCGCGGAAAGGGGGGGCCGGGCCCCGCTAATGCTGCGCGGAGCCGGTCCGGGGCCCCCCCGGGCAGCACTCAGCATCCCGCCTCATTAAAGTTTCATCGGCAGCGCTCGGCCAAGGTCTATTTATGAAAATGCGTGGAGAAAACAGGGACGGAGCGCAAGAACAAAGGGATGGGGTTTGGGAAGCGCCCGGGAATAAAGGGAGAGGTGCGGGACGGGGTGCGGAGGGGGTGGGGGGTCCCAAGGTGCGGGCAGGGCAGGCTGGGCTCTGCCGGTCACCGCCGAGCTGGCCCGGAGCCGCATAATTGTCCCTAATTTCTCTTTTCTTTTTTTTTCTTTTTTCTTTTTTCTTGTTTCTTTGTGGAGCTTTAGGGTTTTGTTTGTTTGGATTTTTTTGTTCGGTTTGCTTTAGGTTTTTTGCTTGTTTGGTTTTGGTTTTATTTTATTTGACTTCATTTCTTTGGTTTATTTTCGTTCAGTTTACTTCATTTTATTTTATTTAACTTTATCGTATTTTCTTTCACATTATTATATTTTTATTTCATTTTATTCTACTTTATTTTTCCTTGTTTTACTTTGGTTTCCCCCGGTAAAAGCCGCAGGGACCCGGCTGTCGGGCTTCAACACCACGACGTGAGTTTGGTTATTTTTTTTCCCCCGAATAAGTTATAAAACAAAATAAGACAAAACAAAACAACAACGAAAAAAAAACACAAACAAAACCCCAAACAAACAAAAAACCCTCAAACAAAAATAAAACAAAACCACCCCAAACAAGCAAAACTAACAAAAATCGCTTGTTTTTATCCCCTTTTTCCGCGTCTCCCCGGGACCGAGCGGACCCCCAGGTTCTGATCCCCCAGGACAGAGGGGACCCCCCCGGCTTTACGGCCCCGGTTCCGCCGCCCCGTCCCGCCCGCCGAGCGACCGAAGCGCGTTTGGGGGGTTCGGTGCGGTCGGCAGCGGGTGCGCGGAGCCGGGAGAGGGGGAATGTCCCCTTCGGAGCCGCTGACGGCGCAGCCCGGGCAGGCGGGGGGTGGCAGGGGGCACCTGGGGGTGTCCCCCCCCCGGGCAGCGCTGGCTGCGGGGTCAGGGTCGCAGCGCGGCCCCGCCGCCGTTCCCGGGAGCGCTCCCCGGCCCCGCCACCGACCCCCGGCCGCGGGAGCGACCCTCGGGCTGCGGGCGAGATCCCCCCGCACCTCCGCACGGCACCGGGCGGGGAAGAGGCAAAAAAACCCCCCGCGATGGGCCGGAGGGGAGCCAGGACCCCCCGGTCCCCTCGGGCCACCCCCGCCCCGTCCCGCGTGGGCACGGGCGGCTCTGCCCGCCCGCCGCTGCCCTTCCCGGCGGGTCCGTCTGTCCCCGCGGAGGGGGACGGAGCCGGCCTCCATCCCCGCCGTGATTGCCCGAGAGTCCCGGGCAAGGGCTGGCCGGGCCAGGGGCTCCCCGGAGCCGCAGTAACTGCAGGAGGCAGGAGGGTGAGGTAAAACGTGCATGATTTATTTGAAATGCTGCAGCGTACACAGACACCAAAATTTCATTCAGCACACACACAGCGGAACGAAATCTCCTTTAATTCAAAAAAAGAAAAATTAAAAATAAAAAGAAAAGAAAAGGAGGCAAATTTCTCTATTAAATATGCAAAGGAAAGGGGGGAAAATAAGAGTTTTCTTGCCTTCGAAAGTGCAGAGTTCCCTATGCGCAGAGGCAGCCGCCCCGAGGCCGGGCCGGGCTCCGTCCCCGCTGCCTCGGGCCGCTCCCGCCGCTCCGCTGAGCCCCAAGGACGTGATTGTCGAAGCGCAGGATTTTATACAGTGAAACCAGACGGAAATCGAACGGTTTGAGTGAAACCAACGCAAAATAAATCTCCATTTCCCCGAACAAACCGCGACTCCAGGGACGGGCCAATTTTTTTTTTTTTCCCTTTTTAAATCTTTTCTCCTTTTTTTTATCCTTTTAATTTTTTTTTTTTTTTTCAATTTAGCCGATGAGGTAGAAACAGAAATGGTACTGCAAAAACGCGATGGGTTTGCGGGGGGCAGGGGAGAGAACAAAACCATGCAGGTGCGTGTGTGTGCGTGGGTGTGCGGGGACCCTGGCAGCGGGGAGCACCCCGGGTTTACAGCTGGCTTCCAGCTCGTTTCCTTTCTCATTTCTTTTCCTTTTTTTAAGATTTTTTTTTTGAAAGAAGAGGAGTGGACACAGAGGAGCGAGCGGTGCCATGGCCCCCAAGCTGGGAGGGGCTGTGACAGAGACCCACCGGGCTCTCGCTGCTGCTGCTGCCCCAACTCCAGGCACCCCCAAACTTCCCCCTTGGCCTTTTCATTTTGTCTTTTTCCTTTTTCTCCACCTTTTTTTTGTTGGTTTTTTTTCTCCAGTTTTATCTACAAAAGCAGTCTGTACCAGTCAGAACAGCGGGGCCACTTCGCCCAGGGGTGAGGAGCAGGCACCAAACTGTTCACTTTGCTTTGGGCGCGTTTCCCTTTATTTTAAGGTTTATTTTTTCCTTTTTTTTGTTTGTTTTTTTCCAATTTTTTTAACCCAAAAAAAAAAAAGAAAAGCCGACAGCCCCAAGCCCTGTTTGGGAAGGGCTGGGGGGGGCGGTCAGGAGGGCAGCCCCCCCCCCCACACCGCTGCCTCCCCAGCCCCTTCTTCAGTAGGTGGCAGAAAATTTCATCCTTTTCTGCTTCTGTCTCTGATTGCAAAACCAGACCCGCACCACGTTCTTCTTCAAGTCTAACTTCTCGGCGATGGCAGCGATTTTCTCGGAGGAGGGCCGGGGCTGGACAGCGAAATAGGCCTCGAGCGAGCGCTTCTCGGGGGCGGCGATGGACGTGCGCTTGCGCTTCTTGTCCCCCCCCGTGTAGATCTCGGGTTTGGTCATTTTCTCCCTCTGCGCCCTCTCCGCCTCCTCCAGCCACGCTTCCAGGATGGGCTTGAGGGCCACCATGTTGTTGTGGGACAAGGTGAGGGATTCGAACCTGCAGATGGTGCTTTGGCTAAGGCAGCCCACCCCCGGGATCTTCAGGTTGGCCAGCGCGGAGCCCACGTCCGCCTGGGTGACCCCCAGCTTGATCCTCCGCTGCTTGAAGCGCTCGGCGAAGGACTCGAGCTCCCGCGGGTCCGTCTCCGTCTCGGGGCCGGAGATGACGGCGTGGGAAGCGAGGCCGTGGGGGTGGGACATGTTCATGGGCTGCGAGTGGTGGGCCATGTGGTTGATGGCCGACATGTGGGAGTGAGGGTGCGAAGGCGTGGAGCCCACGTCGGGGCCCGGCACCCCTCCGAGCGGGAGGGCGGAGTTGAGGTGGTCCAGCAGCTCCCCGTCCAGGCCCTGCGAGGGCTGGTGGTGGTGGTGGTGGGGGTGGTGCGTGGTCAGCACGGACGGGTGGTGCAGGTGGACGGAGGACGAGGTAGGAGTGCAGGACACGCTGCTCATGGTGTGGTAGGTGGCGTCCGGCTTGAAGGGATGGGTTTTCTGCGACACGATGTCCACGGCGGCCAGAGCCTCGGCCCCTCGCAGCAGCGTCTCGTCAAAGCCCGCAAAGATGTTCCCCTGGATCTGCACGGAGGGCCGGGGGGGGGGGGGGGGGGTGGGGGGAGAAAAGCGGGAGCGAAAACAAACCAAGAGAGCAGGAGAGGATTAAAGGGAAGCAGCGTGACGGAGATCCCGCTCGGCCCCATCGGCACTGCCGGGGACAGGTAACGCGAGCCGAGCGCCACCCGAGCCCCCCGAATAGAAGCACCGGGGTGCCAGACGCCGAGCGCTCTCCCTCCAAGTCGGGCACCCACTCTGCCCTCCGGGGCGACCTCCCCAAAAGAGAGGCAGCGGCGGAGAGGCCGGAGCCGTCGGGGGTCCCGCAGCCCCGCTCTGTCCAGCGCTCGCACGGAGCGGGGCGGGACGGCTGAATCTCCCCGAGCGGGACCGGCCCCCGCGCCCCCCGGCCGCCCCGGACCCCTCCCCGCGGGGACAGCTCCCCGCCCGCCGGGCCCGGCGCCCCGGAGGAGGGAGGAAGGGAAGGGCGGACCCCCCAAACCCCAACGAAACCCAAAGGCAAAGGGAAACCAGAGTAAGTTGGTGCGTACGGAAGCTCCCGAAGCCCGCGCCGGGGCTTACCTGGGGGGCGGGCAGGCAGGCTCTGCGGATGGCTTCGGAGCTGGTGTGCAGGTGCGGGTACTTGGGCTCGTGCAGGATGGGGTGCATGCTGAACGCCTGCTTGCTGTTCATGGACATCATGGTGGGAGCGGAGCGGGGCCGGCCGGGGCAGGGCAGGGCAGGGCAGGGCAGGGCGCTCCGGGCACCCGGCTCGGGGGCGCGGTATTGTCTGGCTCCGCCGCCCGGCATCAATGGCATTATAGCCCGGCCCCCCCGCCCCCCGCCCACCGGGAGGGGCCGCGGAGGTCCCTCCCACCGCCCGCCCCCGGGCAGTGAGCTCAGCCCCCCTCAAACCGGGGCTCACACCCCCGCCGCCCGTGGTACCCCGTCCCCAGATCGCGCCTCCCCCTGCTCCGGTTGTAACCCTCCCCCCGAAAACCAGAGCTTCCCACCTGTCGGTGAATCCCCCCAAACCGGGGCTCAACCCCCATCTCCGCCCCTCCCCGGCTCTGCCCATCCCGGCGTTCCCCTCTCCCTGTCCCCCCCTCGTCGCGTCGGGTCGGGGGGCACCACCGACCTCCCGTCCAGCCCCGGCCGCCCCCTGCCCGCGGCTCCGGGCTGCTTCCCCCGGGGGGGTTTGGGGAGCAGAACAGCCCCGAACCCGGGGCTGAAGAGGAGCCGTTCCCCTTCTCCCTTTGAAGGGAAGATCCGTGGGTCAAAAATCATAAAAACAACGAAATCAAGAAAAGTTTCACCAACTTTTTTTTCCCCCTTTTTCAATGAATCTCCCTGGCTCGCTCCCCAAATCCTCCCGTGCAGGGTCCCGCGGGCTCCACGTCTGCCCGTGCAGCCTCTCCATGCTCCCCTCTCCATCCCACCGCTGCCTCTGCACTCACCCGTCCGTGTGAATTTCCCCACAGCTCCTTCCCTCCCTCCCTGCCACCAAGGCCAGCTCCTGCCACCGCCGAAGCGGCGTTTGGTTGCACTGCTGGATCGGGGGGGAGTGGGGAGTGGTTTGCAGCCCCCCAGATGCTCCCAAAAGGTGCGTGAGGAGCGTGACAGCCCTGGCAGCCCAGAGCAGGGGGGCTGACAAGGAGGAACCCCAGTGCCTGGGGGTGATGGAGGGCAGGGGGGTCCTTGGTTATGCTCAGGGCAAACTTCTTCTCAAGGGTGTGCTTGTCCAGCCCGTGTCCAGCCTCAGGAGTGGCTTTGGGACGTGGTGCAGGTGTTCCAGGAGTCGGGGGGAGGATCTGTTTCCTGGTCCCTTCAGCATCCTCTGGGTCCCCTCTCCTGGGGATCCTGCCAGGTGTCTTGGGACAGACAGGGTCAGCGAGTCTCACAGGGAAAGGGAAATCCTGACCTGACCCCATGGCCTGATCCCCACCCTACCTGAAAGGCTGAACCATCCCCCAAAAGATCATAGAATCACTTGGGTTGGGTTGGGAGGCACCTTAAAGATCATACAGTTCCAGCCCCCTGCCGTGGGCAGGGACACGGGGGGAACCACCAGAGATGTTTCCTTGATGCCAAACCTGCCCAGGGAAAGCTCAGATCCAGTGACAGGAGACTGAAAGCCCCAACCACCATGTCTGGCACAGCCCAGGCTCGGGCACGGCCCCCAAATCCACCACAGAAGGCCCCCAAACCAGCCCCGAGCAGCACCTGGCTCAAGCAGAGGGGTGGGGGAGAGTCCGCAGGGCTGAACCCTGACTCCAGAGAAATCCTCCTGGGGAAAACTGCCCCAGCACCAAGTGCAGCCAGGAAGGCCCTGTCCCTGGTGGCCCGAGGCACTGTCAGCCCTTCCTGAGCACCGCAGCATCCCACAGGTGCCAGAGGCCACCAGGCCCTGCCAGGGTGCTCCGACCCTCTGGAGGCGAGCGCAGGCAGGAGCTCGGGAGCCTCTTCCCTTCTCCCCGCTGCCAGCAGAACTCTGAGCCACTATCTCCACTCAGCTGCAGGATCAGGTGATGGGCAGAGGAGAGTGCATGCTGGAAAGCTCCACTGAGACTCCAGCAGAATTCCTCAGAAGGGGAATTGTCCCTTCCAGGTGCTCTGTGGAGGGATGTCTCCCCTCCCGCTGGGTTTGTTAAAACTCTCAGGACTCCGGGAGCTTTTGTCACAGGGTATTCCACAATTCCTTTTGCTGGGCTCTTCCTGGTGGCCCCTCTGCCCTCCTTTTCCTCATTTTCTGCATTTCAGCAGCTCAGAGGAGGTTGGACAGAGCAGTTCAGCTCCCGGCCCTGGATTTCACTCTCCCCAAGGAGCAAACCTGTGCCAAGCTGCATTTTGCTGCTGTTCATGTAGGAAAATCAGAGCAGATGAAGTAAAGAGCATTCCCTCCTTCCCGTTCCTCTGTGTGCCAGCAGCCTTTTCCAAACCACCAAGCCTTTGCTCTTTCCCTGTCGCAGCCCTGAGCCTCCTGCCCTGGGCTTTACCCCGACAATGAACTTTGAGCAAGAGACACCCAGGGAGGATTCCTGAACGCACCTCTGGGTGTCCTGGCACTGACACTGAAACACGGGGGCACCACAGGGACATCAAGAACCCCCTCCCAGCCCCATTCCATGGATGAATTCGTCCTCCTGCCACCTCCTACACGGATTTGTGGACTGGTCCCAGAGGGGAAGAGAGCAGTGCCCTCCCTATCAAATCTCTGGATTGAGTCAGGAGTTATCAGGCTCCTCCTGGACAGGGAAAAACAGGGAAAACTCTCCTGTCTTCCAGCCAGGATGTGCAAAGGTGTGGGAGCACCAGACAAGGAGGATTTTCTACAGCAGTGGGAATCACAGAGATCTCAAACACTTCCACAGTTGTTGCTTTAGTCCTGGGGAGTTCTGAATATTGGCACTTCCAAGGAGCGGGATGAACTTCCAGGGGATTGCCAGTGCTCCGCTCTGGCTTTCTGGAGTAAGATGGAACAGCTCTGCAGCTCTCCTTGTAGCCTTTCCTTGTCTGTTCCAGCTTTCCTCCAAAAACTGGAATAGTCCAGACCCAGCTCTCCCACCCATCCATGTCAGCAACCCCCCTGAAGCAGGAAGTGCTTCACTGGAATCAGAATTAAAAGGAGGAAAGTCGGGATCTTTCCTGTTAAAAAAAAAAACAACAACAAAAAAAAGCACTGAGCGAAGACCCTCATGATGTGAGTGTTTGGAAAACAAATTCCTTCCAGGGCAATTCCAGCATCCAGGCTAAAAGCCGGCACCCCAACCTGGTCAGCAGCTTTGGGGGGACCCTTTCTGAAATAAATCCCTGTGCAGAAATGAAGAGCCTGGAATCTCCTCACGTTGTGTGCCGTGGTTTTGTGCCATGGAACGGCAAATGATCCAACGGGGCAGGAATATTGTGGGAATCGTGACCCCCACAGCCAGTGCACAGGGCTCTGGCTGGTCATTCCCACTGGAAAGGCAGCCCTGGACACACTCTCCAGCAAGGTCTGCGCTCGAGAAGCTCCAGCTCTCCGTTCCTTTTTGAGGGTGACCCGTAATTTCCCTGTCTGGCTCCCTGCCTATAACCAATAAAACCCTGCACACTCTGCCTGATCCTGATCCTGATCCTGATCCCGGTGTTTTCCATCACGGAGGGCTGGGTGCAGACCTTGCAGAGGGCCAGCCTGCCTGCCATGTGCTTTGGTGCCTCAGGCAGTTGCCTGCAGACTCCAGCTGTTTTTATTACCTAAGTGGGTTTGATTGCTCCTTCATTTGTGCCTGAACGAGAGCCCTTGGCACCCTCGTGGGCTCTAATGGGGTCTGTGTGTTCTCGCTCCCAATTAAACCCACGGGCAGCGATTAACAGCTTCCAGCAACTCCGGCGCGGAGCAGAGGGGACGCGGCTTTCCAGGGCTCCGGGAGAGGATCCTGCAAAAGGGACACGACTTTGTGCATCCTGAGCAGACAGCTGGGCTGGCTGGAAATGGCTCTGTCCCCAGGTGACCGCTGCCACTTCCTTCTCGTCAGGGGAGGTTGGGCTCAGCCGTCCCAGCCTCGCACAGACTCATTTTCCTGCGGTAGGGGACGATGCTGGTGGGTGGCCAGGGGTGGGTGTGACCCCAAAGTGGGGGTAGAGACATTGAGAACACCTCCCCACCTGCCCTGGCTGTCAGGGCTGCTCCTGGAAATCGTCATGTGGGGTGATGCAGAGGTCAGGACATCAGGGCGTGGACTGCCTTGCCCCACTTGGTCCTTCCCTCCCCTCCCTTTTCCTTCTGGTCCTGCGCAGGGCCTGAGCAGGTGGAAGTGGCCAAAAATGGTGAATTTCTGGTGCACTTGGGCTTTTCAGCCCCAGGTTCTGACTCCAGGAGCCATCCCAGCCCCTGGCAGCTGCTCTGCCAGGATCATCCCGGCCCTCCCAGCGCCACAGCTCCATCCCACACCACCCACAGCCATCCGTGGGAACCCCGGGGAGGAGCCGTCCGTCAAAATTAAGATGTTGGGGGATTAAATGCTTCGATCTCATCGGAAGTGGTGTTTTCTGATGAAAATTGGTTCTGTCAGGAAACGTGTAAGTGGCGCTACCTGCCAGGGGCCCGTGTGCTGGGATGGTCGGAGCTGGCTGATGGAGGGCAGGAATGGAATGGAAAATCCAGGCCCAGGATTTGGCTCAATTAAAGTCTGGCTTGCTCCTGAGAGAGGCCCGTGGCATTGGGAAGAACATTCCCCCCACACTGGGTTAAACTTGGTGTGAGGCCTAGAGCAGGAGCTCACCAGGCTGAAGTGACCCCTCAGGTGGCAGATGGTGGCGTTGTGGAAGACTCGACAGAGGCCAGGCTCTGTGCTGGAATTAGGAACAGACATCACAGGACCACGGCATCATTTAGGTGGGAGAAATCCTCTCAGATCCTGAGTCCAACCACTCCCCAGCAAGGCCACCACTGACCCGTGTCCCCGGGTGCTGCATCCACACAGCCCCTGAACCCCTCCAGGCACGGTGCCAAGGCATGGTTTGAAACACCATGCTTCCAAAATGCCTGTTTCTGGAGGAAAATGCAGGAACAGCTGCTGATGAGGACGAGATCCCTTCCCAGCCAGCAGAGCCGGGTGTTTAATGCAGGCCTCGCACTCGAGGTGTAAGAGAAAGACGATCCGTGCTGGCCAACAGATCCAGCTTGTAAAAATCCTTATTAAAACCCCACTGAGCCTAATTGGGAAAGATGGCTTTTAATTAAAAAGTGCAACCATTCAGCCAACTTTTATAGGAGATTGCTGCGACCCCAGGAGATGCCAACCAGCAATAGACTCCACTCCTTCCGGAGGGAGGGACCCTTCCCGTCCTTTGTTAGCTGGAACATCTCAGCCGGTTTTAAATGGGCAACTTCACAGCTTTCCTGAGTGTGGTTTCTTCCATTAGGAAATGGGAATCTTCTAACAGCTCACCCAGGCAGCAAAATTCCTGCACTCCATCTCCCGCATTAGGAACCCGGAGCCCGCACGGCTCCGCTCCGCAGAGCGGGAGAAGAGAAAACCCAGATGGGGCAAAGTGTAGCTCGACTTTTTAATGCTAAATTATTTACAGTAAGTAAAATCGTGTGTGTCAATTGTGAAAAGAGTCCAATTTGTTTGATTTACATTGCAGGGGGGTGCCCTGGGGTAGGGGGTGTTTAACTATCTCCTCTAATGTAATTGCCTATGGCAGCCTGGTAAATATTTGATGGGCTGCCTGAGCGAGGGAAGGAACTGGGGCTGATGCTCCCGCAGCCCTCGCAGGGTATCAAATGCAGCTGCAGCCAGGCTCTACCTGAGCCCTTCCCATTGTGTAACTGGGCCTGGCTTTAGCCCACTTTCAGGCTGGGAACGTGCACTTTCTGCTGGAAAATGGGCTTGTCCCCATGCCGTGGGTTTGTTTTATATAAGAAGCCCAAATCTCTCTGTCTGTGCCTCGAAGGGAGTGTTTTCCTCAGCTTTTCAGCAGGAAAAGCAGGTTTTGCTCTTGTCAGGGATGTTTCCATGGCTTGGAGGTACTGGCTCGCAGGGATGGTCCCTCAGTCACAGGAGGGTCGGAGCTTGGCTGAGGGTGGCGAGCAGGATGGGGATGCAGGGGTTGGGAAGGACACACAGGGGCTCCAGCAGCAGAGGTGTCTGCAGAAAACCCACAGTCCCAGCTCATGCAGCCTCTCACAGCTTTTCCATTTCTAGTGTTTCAAGCAGCACCAGGAGAGGTTTGGGTTGGACACCAGCAGGAATTTCTCCATGGAAAGGGTGGTCAGGGCTTGGCAGGGGCTGCCCAGGGAGGTTTGGAGTGCCCATCCCTGGAGGTGTCCAAGGAAGGTCTGGAGGTGGCACTCAGAGCTCTGGGCTGGGGACAAGGTGGGCATCGGGCACAGCTGGGACTCGATGATCCTGGAGGCCTTTTCCAACCTCTGGGATTCTGGAATTCTGTGTCAAGATGGGCACACTCAGTGCCCCAGAAATGGCCCCTGTGACCTGGGGACAAGGTTCTGCTGCTCAGACGAGGCTGGGACAGAGCCCCTGCTCCTCTCTGGGCAGCCCTGCCAGTCCATAGGAATTCCTGGAGGGTAGGAAATGTCACATCACCCACCTGGGACGGTAAATATTTAACAAGGGGAACTCCCCCTGCCTTGCTCCCTGCCCTCCTCATCCATATTCAGCTCCTGCAGCTCTTCCAGCCCTGCAGGAAGCACTGAGACCCCTGGGAAGAGGGAATTCATTGAGGGGCTGTGTCTGAAGGGGTTTGGGGCTCCAGATTTGGGGATTGGAAGTCAATGATCTGTGAGGTCCCTTCCAAACCAAATCATCCATGGATTCTGTCATTTGAAGGGATACACGGAGGCCTCCAGGCCAATTCCCTGTTTGGAGCAGGGCTGGTCAGAGCAGGTCTGCACAGTGGCGTTTGAACCTCTCCAAGGATGGAGACACCAAAATGTCCATGGGCTCCCAGAGAGCTGAGCAGGGAGAGGCCGCCCAAGATCTTCATCTACAAAGGCGACCAAAAGCTGGGTGGGGATGCTGCACCCACCTGGTTCAGCACAGAAACACCTCGGGGCTGTGGATGGAGGGAGCTGGGCTCGGATGGCACCGGCAGCCGGGCAGGGAGGGACAAGTGGGACCCACACCAAGATCCACAGAGGTCCCCGTGAACCCACTGGGGCATCTCCAAGCGTTTCTTGGGATCGTAGCCACGGCTGGGAGGCAGGAGCAGTCAGGATGGAGGTGCGGAGCAGGTTGAGAGGCCTGCTGGGGTCCTGGGATGCAGAGGGAGATTTTACACGGAAATCCAAGTGGGTGCTCCTGAGAGGGTCCCAGCCTGCTCCTGCCAGGAGCCTCTCCATGGTTCTCCATGCCTTGCTTGCTCCAGCTCTTACAGAAACCAGTTCTATTAATATCCCAGCTCTTCCTCTCGGCCCATTACTCTCCTGATGGCCCAAATTTCCAGTTAGCTCCTCTCCAAATTTAAATGATCGCTTCCCCCTGTCTTCTCCACCCCCACCTTTCCGAGAGATGACGTCACTGATGACCCACATTCTCCTGCCTCTGAAGTGCCTGGCGCCGGGGCCATTAGATCCCTCTGCTGGGCTGGGACTGGCTGACAGCCAGTCCCGACCTCACAAGTAACCACGGCCATTCACCGGGAGAGGGAAGCTCCAGCCTTGCCAACAGCGTTGGAGAACAGGAGAGGAAGGAAGGATGGAGCTGGCTGGAGGCTCCTCCTGCCCACGGGTGTCACCAGGGAAGGGAGGAAGCGGAGCTGCCAAGGAATGGACAGCTTTGAGGGAGGGAAGCAACCTTGGGAAGTGTCTTCCCTGTCCTGCCTGCTCTTGGCCAGGAGCTGGCGGATGGGATCCCATGGAATGCTGGTGGGACTGGGACACCATGGAATGCTGGTGGGGTTGAGATCGCATGGACTGTTGGTGGAATTAGGACACCATGGACTGCCTGTGGGACTGAGGCACCATGGAATGCTGGTGGGATTGAGATCCCATGGAGTGCTGGTGGAATTAGGACACCATGGAATGCTGGTGGGATTGAGATCCCATGGAGTGCTGGTGGAATTAAGACACCATGGAATGCTGGTGGGGTTGAGGCACCATGGACTGTTGGTGGAAATAGGACACCATGGACTGCCTGTGGGACTGAGGCCGCCTTGACCTGCTGGTGGGGTTGGGATGCCATGGGCTGGTGGTGGGCCTGCTTTTCCTCTGACCCATCGTGCAGCCCCTGTGAGCCCTAAAGCGCTGCAGACTCTCGGTGGGACCAGCACTGTGACACTGGGTGGGACCAGCACTGTGACACCTGTGTCACTGTGTGTGCCCGTCTCAAAGCCTGCAGGGCCCTGAAGTGCTGCTCTGAGCAGCTCCTCTTGCTCCTGGAGGCCTCAAAGCCCTGTGTCAAAAGCCAGTGGATTTCTGCCCAGAGGAAAACCCTTTCAGTTCTGGTTTGGATTCAGTGAAGAACCTCAGTCCATGTCTGAGTCAGTGCAGAGGCCGAAACTCCATCAGTTTATGGAAGAGAAGTCCATGAGCAGCTGGAAAGAGACCTTCCAAACAGGGGCAGGAGACAGGACAATGTCCCCTGTGCTGCCCACAGCTCTGGCCAAGGCAGCCCTTTCCTAAAGCCTTCCTGAGGGTCACCTCTGGCTCTTCTCATTCTTGTTGAGTCCCCAGCTCAGGAAGAGCCTCCAGGAGCCAAATTGGTCCCACTTGGAGCTGATGGCTCGAGGCTGGATTGGTACGAAACGAGAGAGGGGGCGGAAGGGAAGAGCAGTCCCTGGCTTTCCTCCAGCCTCGCTCATCGCCATCATCTCCACTTTGTGGCCCTGTCCTGCATCCTTTCAGCTCTCCAGCCCACTGCTAACCCCAGCTCTCCAGCCCAGCTCAGGCTCTCCTCGAGGAGACATCCCCAGGCATCCCAACCACCTCCTGCCACCAGTCCAGCCCATCCCGACCAGCTCCCACCACTGATCTGGGCAAAGGAGAGGCCCAGGCAGGCAGGAAAGGCATCCCAAAGAGCAGCTGTGGCATCAACTTCTCCCAAACGAGTCGGGTAGGACTGAGAGATGAGGTTTTGGCTGGATGATCCCAAATGTCACTGCCACAGCACCTCCAGGGCACCTGGTCCCACCATCCCAAGCCCTTTCCAAAGGGATCCAGCAGCTCCAGGGGACAAACAGGCAGAGGATCTCCTCATCCAAGGAGGTTCCTCCAGGTCCTCACCTTGGCTCATCCAGCAAAGGGAGTTCCCTGGAAATGAATGCAGGGAGGGTTTCCAGCGAGAGGAGGAAGGTGAAAGAAAGAACAAGAAAGAAATGCTAAGAAAATAAAAAGAAAGAAAGAACAGGAAGAAAATGAGGAGAGAAAAAGAGGAAAAATAAGGAAGGAAAGAGAGAGTCTTGGTTTTCTGAGTTAGAAGCAAAATTATCTTGATTTCCATTTGAATAATTCATGTTTGCCACGGGCCATGTATTCCTGAGCTTGGGTGTCAAGTGTTTATCGAATATATCTCTTGACAGGGCACTTGTGTGATATTCAGCCATTGCCAGAGTGTGAAAAAAACACACACAACAAATGGAAAAAGAGGGGGGAAAAAAGGAAACACTGGAGTGACGGCTTCCTCCGCCTCAGTTTGAGAATAATTGGCCCAAATGAAGGCCCTTTCCTTGGCATGAAGTCCCCCCTACCCCCTCCCTCCATGGGGATCCAGCCGGCAGCCCAGCACAGGTGGCTGCGATATTGTCCCTACACCCAGAGGGAGAAGCTCTGGGATCATCCTCGAGGATGAGCCCAGCAGGTGCTGGAGGAACTGGAGCCTCTGTCACCTCCTCAGCTTTTGCCAGGACATGGAGATGTGATCCTGAAGACTTAGAGGCGTCTTATCCCAAATATTTCCAGCTTGGAGTGAATCCCAGCGATGGTGGGAGCCTGGTGGCTCAGGCCTGGCTCCTGGATGGCGTGGACCACTCACCTCCAGCTCATATCCCGGGGGCCACGGCTCCACCAGCCAGTGGGAAGAGCTGGGAGAGGAACACCTCCTCCTCCTCCTCCTGGGTGAACCAGACACGAGCAGGGAGCCAGAGCCCTTCCCAGTGGTATCTCCGGGATCAGGAGGAATGGGGAGCCCCTCCACCAGAACCAGCACTGACCACGCACCCAGCGCAGGATGGAGAGGGGCACTGGGGCCACGTCTGGTTCCAGGGCAGCGAGTGAGGGAAGATTTGCTCTCTGCTCTGGTCAGTCCAATTCTCAACCTTTGGAGGATTTGGGGAGAAGCTCCCACCTTCCTACCCCAGCTCTCACACAGACCTCCCTCTTCATGCAGTTCCTGAAGGCAGGGATGGAAGGGACTTCGGCTGCCCACATCCATCCCAAACAGCTCCTCAGGCCGGAGCATCTCTGAGGATGGCTCGGAAACACCCGGGGGTTCCAACCCCGGGAAACTGGGATGACAGCTGGGAGCAGGGACCTGCTGTGCCAGCCTGGGAAGGGCCTGTCACTCCCTGAGGGACACACGAGCACTCGGTGCTTCCCCATTCAGGCACAGACAGGAGGTGAGGGGGGGTCAGTGCCCAACAGATCCCCCTGGACAAGATCCTGAGGTGGGACGTGGTCGCATGTGGAGCTGGGCATGGTGGTGCCTCACCTTGTGGAGGATCTGCCTCCAGCATCCAGATGTGTCCGGGTGCCTGGGCAGTGCCAGGGCTCCCCGTGGTGCACCTGAGGTGCATTCCCAGCCCCACCTGCATCCTGCTGCTCCCTGCCCCGCTCAGCCCCCGGCACGGACCGGAGCTGCAGCGGCAGGACCGCCCTGGAAGGGACACGTGTCCCTCTGCAGAGCAGTGTCCCCCAGCTCCTGCACCCCACAGGGATCCCCAGAGGGAGGGAGGAACAGCTTTGGGGGGCGCACAGGCAGTTCTGAGGGTCCGCAGCAGCTCGAGTTCACTTGCAAAGTGTCTTCTGGTGGGAAACGGGGGACCCTCTGCTGGCCGGCTGCTGGCAGGGGCCCATCCAACCCAAACCCATACCTGGCACCCCAAATCCCGCAGCAGAGCTGGCACCTGGCAGGAGGAGGGGGCAGAGCAGCCGGGCTGGGAGGCGGGGGGAGCCAACACTGTCAGGGGGAGCCGGGGGCGAGGAGGAGGGAGCAGCGCCCAGCAGAAACCCGCATCCCCCCGCAGCCGCACCCAGCCAGCAGCGAGAGCCCGGAGCTGAGCCCTCCCCAGGAGGAGTCATTTGGAGACCGCCGGGGCAGGGGGAGCAGCCAGACAGGGGGACGGGGCCGGTCCCCGCCCGCTGCCCCCAGCACCCAGCTCCCAGCTGGTGCAGCAGCAGGGAGCCCTGCCTGGCCATATGCTCTGCGTGCTGCTTCAATTACCCCGCGCAGAGCCGCGGCTTGCGCGGCCCCTGGGAGCGCCACGAGGGGCCCGCGGGGGGAGCGAGGCCACGCCGGGGCTGCCAAAAACCGGAGCAGGGTGGAAGGGTTTAAATCAGAGCCACTTCGCTGCGTGGGGGACACCCCTGGTGCTCCCACATGCGGCTTTGTGTCCGGGAGCATCCCTGGTGTCCGGGAGTGTCCCTGGTGTCTGGGAGGGTCCCTGGTGTCCGGGAGGGTCCCTGGTGTCCGGGAGCATCCCTGGTGTCCGGGAGGGTCCCTGGTGTCCGGGAGTGTCCCTGGTGTCTGGGAGGGTCCCTGGTGTCCGGGAGTGTCCCTGGTGTCCGGGAGCATCCCTGGTGTCCGGGAGGGTCCCTGGTGTCCGGGAGGGTCCCTGGTGTCCGGGAGTGTCCCTGGTGTCTGGGAGCAACCCTGGTGTCCGGGAGGGTCCCTGGTGTCTGGGAGGGTCCCTGGTGTCCGGGAGTGTCCCTGGTGTCTGGGAGCAACCCTGGTGTCCGGGAGGGTCCCTGGTGTCCAGGAGCATCCCTCATGTCCAGGAGCGTCCCTCATGTCCAGGAGCGTCCCTCGTGTCCAGGACCATCCCTGTTTTAACAACCCCATCAGGGCTGGGAGCTCCTCTGCACCTTTTTGCGGGAGGGTCCGGCTCCTAAATCTCCAAGCCAGGACTCCGGACGCAGCTCCAGGCATTAGGGATCCATTCCCAGCCCTAAGGAGGGTCAAAATACACCAAATCTTCTCTGCAGAAAGCTGGTTCTTCCCAAATTGAGCCCCCTAAAGAATGGTGTAAGTGGGAAACAAAAAATTTTCACTACAGCTTTTATTTTCACCAAAAAGGCCTCACGATTGCACAGAAGTGTCCACGGAAAACATTCCAGCTGCTTGAACAATTTCTTTCTCTGCTGGAAAACCAAGAAACTGAAACCTAAAACCTCCAACCCGTGTTTTCTTTTAATTTCCTTACCTCCTTTCAACTTTTTGCTGAGATAATCTGTGCTTGTGTTTTTAATGACTCGAGGAGTGTCGGTTTGTGAATATCTGATGGAAGCAAAAATGGTTTGGTTTTCCTGAGTTCTAATGCCGGATTATTCCTGATATCTCTAATAATGGGCTGTTTCTGAGAAGGTTTAATTTGTGTTCTTCCCCAAACCTCACAGCCAGAGGAAAAATCTTTACATGAGCAATACTTGTTGCTCTGGTGCTCATTAGACAGATCACCCTGGTCCTTTCCCTGCCAAAATATCTCAGCCTTCCACAGGAGTTTTTTTCCTTTGAACTGCAATCAGACTCTCTATTCCTTAGGAGAACTGGTAGGGTTTGGGGTTCGGTTTTGGTTATTTTAATTTTCTGTAAGTCTCTAAACAGAATAAAAAGAAAGGAAAAGCCCAAAAGTGCATGAAAAAAAAGTGCATGAAATCATCAAGGATTGATGTGAAGTTCATCAGGTGATTCTGGAGCTCACCGCCTTCATTTCAACTTTATCCAGCTACAGGAAATATTTTTATGGCCAGAAAGAGCGGGATTCATCTCAATCATTGTGAAGTGAAAAACATCAAGGTGTGCTGAGGAGAAAAACATCAACCAAGAGGGTTCTGCTTGTGCTTGGTGTGACCTTGCTGCTCTGTATCTCCCTCAGGTCCACAGCTCTGGCAGAATCTGGGCAAAATTTGGGCACAATCCCCCATTTTCTGCAGAGGCAGCTCTGCCTTGGTGTTCCCAAGGTGGAAATCCCTGGAGAAAGAGGCCGTCTCACCAACGTGGTGTAAAGAGAAGGTGTCTGGGCTGGATCCTGAGCCCTTGTACGTGGATCTGTTTCCCCACCTGCAAATCCTGTCCCTCTCCAGCTCTTCCCTGGACCCCTCAGCCACAGCCCAGAGCTCCTGACCAGCCCCAAACCCCCTCCAGCCCCACTGGGACCCCTGGAAAGGGAATTCCTTCTTAGGCCCAGTTTTTGTGTTCACCTGGACAGAGGAGCTGTGACTCCAGTGATGTCCCCAGGGAGCATCACCAGCATGGGCTGGACCTGGATTCCTCTGCTGACCCAGTGCAGGGAATCATGGAATGGGTTGGGGTGGAAGAGACCTTTAAAGGTCATCTGGTTTCACCTTCCACCCCTTCAAGGGACACCTCCCCTTATCCCAGGCTGCTCCAAGCCCCAATGTCCAACCTGGCCTTGGGCACTGCCAGGGATCCAGGGGCAGCCCCAGCTGCTCTGGGCACCCTGTGCCAGGGCCTGCCCACCCTCCCAGGGAGGAATTCCTTCCCAATGTCCAACCTAAATTAACCCCACTTCAGTTTAAAGCCATTCACCCTTGTCCTACCAAAAGATTTGTCCCCATAAAGTCTGGAGGGGCTGGGCAGGGAGCAGAGGCTCTCTCTGACCTGAGACAGCCCCGCAGAAGAGCAGCAACATCTTCAATCCTGACCCTCCTGGAGCAGGGAAGGGAAATCAGCAAAAAGCAAATCAAGGAATAATTCCAAGTGTCAAAGCCACTTGATGAAATTGTTTTGCTTCTGGGACCCCCGCAGGCAGAAGAGCTTGCCCGCATAAATGAGTCTCACCCACCAGACTCAGATAGATCCACAAATCACTGGAAGCTGTGGGTATACCTGGGACATGGACGCGCCGTCACCGCTGTCCCAGACACTTCTGCCACCCTCGGTGCCATTCCCAGCTCCCCTCACACGCCAGCGGAGGGCACGGAGCAGGAAAAGCCCGTCCTGCTGCTCTGCCAGCCAGGCCGAGCAGTGGAGACGATCCAGAGGCGCAGGGACAGCCCCGACACCCGCGGGTGGGACACGGGGGGCGAATCCAGCCCCGAGCACCTCTGCGGGTGGCAAAACCTGGTTTTGCTCTGGGGACAAAGGGCTGAGCCCCAGTGGTACTCAGGCAGGGCTCGGCCGGGCTCTCCGGGCGGGGACAGCCCCGGGACGGGGCCGGGCAGGCGGCTCGGAGCAGCCGGGAGCCAGCGCAGGCGGTCCGGGCACAGCAGCGCTTTGTCCCCGCTCCTCCGGGCAGCCAGAGCGGGGGAAGTTTATCCCGACAGAGGTTTCTGTGCTTTCAGAGCGGACAAAGCTGAGCCCTCCCTCCCGCATCTCCCGGGAACGGGATTGGAGCCGCCCCGCGTCTCAGGTTATTTCGAACCCCATTTTCCCCGGCCTCGCTTCCCAGTGCCCTCCTTGGTGTTGTGGTCACTCAGAGCTGGTGGTCAGGGCTTCTCCTTCCCTCGGAGCAGTCAGGTCATTGCCCAGCCCTGGGTGGCCCCACGACAGCACCCACCCGAGGGAAGCTTGGTCTGGGGAAAAGCAATCAAAGCTTGGGAGAAACCCCCTGAGATGGGCTCAGTGCTCACTCCTGACGTGACTTCCCGGCTGTCCTGTTGGGCAGCCACGTGCTGGAACCACGAGGCTCAAGCCACGGGAGGGTCTGTCCAGCCAGAAGGTCACGGCCAGCTCTGCTGCCCCTGGACTCGGACACAAGGCAGATTTCAAGCTTCCCACAGAAACAGCGAGAACAATAAGTTCCAAATCCCTTTGGATGCACCTGCAGCCAGAGGAGAGGAGAGTGTCTGATAGGAGAGCATGCAACAGGCCCTCCAGGAGAGGTTCCTCCGGTTTTTCAGGGACAGGATGAGGGAGTATCTGGGTGGGGTGGTTTATTTGACCTTCCTGCATAAATCTTTGCTGTCCTTTCTAACAAGCAGAGTTCTTCCAGGCAGGACCTGGGGGCGAAAGGGTTAAGAACCCTCCAGGCCGTGGGCTGACCCACAGACCTTCCCATATTGTCCCCTTTCTTATCCGCTGTCCCTGGGGACATCAGCCACCAGCAGATTACCCTGGGCTCTGAAGGGCAGAGGACAGAGAGGCTGATCCTTGAATTCCAAAATGCTGGGAGTCGGTTCAGGAGCCAGAGAAGGGCTGGAGGGGGAATCGGTCCGGAGGGCTGGAAGGGAAAAGGGAAGGATGAACCAGCTCTGCTCGGGGACCAGAGCTGCAGCCCTCGGAGCTGCCGTGTCCCCAAGGGCAGCAGCAACTCCAGAGCAGGAAGGTCCCCACGAGGATGCAGAAATCTTTGGGATGGGACTTTGGGGACAAACCTGGAGCTGCCCAGGCCAGCCTGGCTGAGTTGGGGGACAGCAAGGGCTCACCCCAAAGCCGTGTGTGAATCTGGCCGTGCCCAGCAGACGTGCGAGGGGCTGAACCCTCCATGACCCGTTCCTGGGAGCCCTAATGTGTGCCTGAGCGATGCATTAACACCGGGGTGCAGCTGAGCCACGGCCCTGCCACCAGAGCAGGGCTCCACCGGCAGCAGCTGCGGCGGGGAGTGAAGGAACCATGGGAAGGTTTCAAGAAGGGAGATTCCGGGAGGGATTCGATTTGGGATTTTCTTTCCTAAACCTGCAAACCTCCCAAGTGATGTAAGAGCAGCCTGGCCAGGCCGAGCACGGGAGTGTCAGGAGAGCAGAGGAGGGTGGCAGGACTCGGGTACGTGCTGCTCGAAAGGGCAGCGATGAGAGGAGATGATCTTTCCCTGAAGGAAAGCTCCAGGATCCCAGGGGAAGCCTTGAGCATGATTCCCATCACTTCCTGAAGGGACTCAGAGTCAGGTCACTGCTGCCAGAGCTAAATCCTGACCTCGGGCTATTCAGGGACTCGGAGCTCTTCATTCCTGTGAAAGCTCTTTAACGGGCTGGAAACAATTCCATGTCCACGCAGGGCTGCGTGCGATTGTGACTCAAGTCTGGTGGTGGAGATCTCTCAGCCTCAGTCCTTTTCCTTGAGAATATTCAAGGATTGATGCAAAATGAAGTGGCTCAGGGAAATGCATCACGGTGACCTCCAGTGTCAGGGCAGTGAGGGTGCAGGTCCCAGCAGGCTGGAGTGAGAGCCCTTACCTGTCCCAGTGGAAAGGGACCCACCACTTCCTATTGAGTTTGGTGCCACTTCTCCCCAGAGTGGTTCCTTTCCCTGCTCCCCAGCTGGCTTATCCAGTCCCCTTCACTCACATTTCACACAGCATCCTGAGGCGGAGGATGTCCCATCCCGGGAAGAATTCACGTTGGATGGAGCTCTGGGCAACCTGATCCAGCCCCAGGGGGTTGCACTAGATGGCCTTTAGATGTCCCTTCCAACCCAAAACCATTCTGTGATTCCCTCATCTGTTCGATCAATTCACTGAAATTTGCAGCCACCTCCAGGAAGGGGGGGAAAGAATTCCACGTTGCCTTGCCAGTCGATTTTGATTTCAAATCCAAAGAGAAACCACTGGGTCTCCTAGCTCAGAGAGCTCATCCCCAAAACCCATCCCAAAAAACCTCAGTGTTCCTGTGGCCCTCATCCATTTCGTGGCAGGATCCACCCACACCTAAGAAGCTGGAGACAACCAGAGATGGAACAATGGATTTGGAACTGGACAAGTCTGATACTGCTGGCAAAACCTGTCAAGCTCCATATTTATCCATCAGCTCTGGGCAGAGTGGCCAACCACCTGTGGAGACTTGCTCAAGGATTTCAGAGGTATTTGGGGGAATATCCGTGATTTGAATGGGGATAAAACCCTGTCACCTGGGACAGAGCTTGGGCAAAAAGAGGGATCCAGATGTGCTGAGTGCCCCTAGGAGCGGAGCTGCTTCCAGGATGAGGAAGTGGCGTCACCCCAGAAGCTGCAAGCTGAGAGGAGAGCAGAGCCAGGACAGTATCTTGGGTTACCTGTGCCACCCTCGGGGTGTGAGTTCAGCCAAAGAGCCCTTTAGCCCCAGATCCACCTTCATCCCAAGGTATTTAAGCTGAAACCTGGTTTCATCGATCCGGGCCTGAAATCGATGGGCAGCAGAGGGCTGAGAGTCCGTCCAAATAAAGATAATACAAACAGCAATAAAATAGCACCATTGATTTTAAAACTGCCCATCAAAGGCTTTATAAAGTATTCATTAAATATCTATTAGGATAAATTGAAAGCATTAGGAACACGGGGAACTGGTTATGCAGATTTGCAAGTGTTTTTGGTTAATTTATAAATGCTGCATCCGCATGGACGGAGCAGGAGACGCTGACAATAATTACTCGGATCCGTTTTGTTACTCTCTGTAGAACTCAAAGCTGTGGATATCAGAGGCAGAAAGGGCTCCGTGCCCTTCTCTCCTGGATTTGGAGGAGGTCAAGAAGCTGAGGAAGGCGAGTGAATTTTTCACCTCCGAAGAGGCACAAAGCCACATTTAGTGAGCACTTTCTGTGGCGGGGGGGAGTGGCACCGCTTCATCAGCCGGGCCCTGATGGCCGCTGATTGCACGCTCGTTAAGACTCTCGAGAGGGTCACAGCTCCCCAGCACAGGCTGGCTCGGATGGTTTTCACCCCTCGCAAGGAGAGGCTGCCGCGGTGGCGGTGGGGAGCGTGTCCCCTTTCCGCAGGGCACACGGGACACAGCCCGCGCGCATTTAATGGTTGTCAATCAGCCGCGGAGCCAGGACGGGGCGATCCCTCCGCAGCACAGGCTGGAAAACGGGATCGGGACACGTCCCTGAGGGGCTGCTCTCCGGCTGGGACACAATCACTGCCCGCTGCAAGCAGGGAAAGTCTCCCTGCGCTGCCTGCTGTGGAGTCGGAGCTGGGATTCCCCTTCCATAGCACCGGTGCCTAGAGATGATTCCAAACGGGCTGCCTGGGCTTTGTCTGGCTGTGGAGTGAGAGTGGCGGTGCCGGAGCAGGATTTGTGTTGAGGGTCCCAGTGTAAAACGGACTTGGACCTGCTGGAGCGAGTCCAGAGGAGGCCACGGAGCTGGAGAGGCTGGAGTCCCTCTGGAGCCAGGCTGGGGGAGCTGGGAATGTTCACTGGAGAAGGGAAGGCTCCAGGGAGAGCTCAGAGCCCCATCCAGGGCCTAAAGGGGCTCCAGGAGAGCTGGAGAGGGACTGGGGACAAGGACAGAGGGACAGGACACAGGGAATGGCTTCCCAGTGCCAGAGGGCAGGGCTGGATGGGAGATTGGGCAGGAATTGTTCCCTGGGAGGGTGGGCAGGCCCTGGCCCAGGGTGCCCAGAGCAGCTGGGGCTGCCCCTGGATCCCTGGAAGTGTCCAAGGCCAGGCTGGACATTGGGGCTTGAAGCAGCCTGGGATAGTGGGAGGTGTCCCTGCCCATGGATGGGCTTTAGGGTCCCTCCCAACCCAAACCATTCCATGAATCTCTGACTCGAGCCTTGCCCTGCACGATCCCCTCTCCAGGAGCCACAGAGGGACACCCAGCAATCACCTCCAGCCTTGTTCCTTGCAGGCAGTGCCAGGAGCTGGAATCTCTGTGCCTCCAGGCCCTCTCCAGCCCTGGGGGAAGCTGTTCCTGAGTGGGGTCATCAGTCACAGCCCCCTGCACAAACAAAGCACAAAGGCACCGTTAAGTGCCCCGCTCCAGGAGGCTGGGGGAGGATCCCTGTCCGGCTCCATGTGCTCAGCACTGAAGTCCTGGGCCTTACCCGAAGCTCAAACCACCTGTAATTAAGAATTACATTTATTGAATGTAAATATCCTAAATGAGTCCCTTCCCAGGCCATGTGAAGTGTGAGCATGGATTTACAGGGCATCACCTTCACCTCTGCAGCTCCAGAGGGAGAGCTGGAAACATCTGGAAGGAGGGGGAGTGGAGGGTGGGAATAAAAACCTTTTGCTCATGGACTGGTTGCTCCTGCAGGGCCGGTTGGTCAGACAGCAGCCATCTCCGTGGGATCCAGAAATCCTGGTGTTTCAGAGAGAAGTGGTCCAAAACATCTGGGAGAGGGAGTCAGGAGTCCTGGCAGCCTTCCTAAGCTGCTTTTGAGTGACGCCCAGCACCCCTGGGGCTCAGCTTCCCCATGACGAATCCCAGAGGAAATCCCATCCCAGCAGATGGATGTTATGGAGATGAACAGCCAGAGAACCCCAGAATGGTCTGGGTTGGAAGGGCCCTCAAACCCTCCCAGTCCCAGCCCCTGCCATCCTCCCACTAGACCAGGGTGCTCAAATGGTGCTGAGAAAGCCTTGGGGGAGCAGCACCAGACAGCCCATAATGCTCCATCTTGCCTTCTAGCCCCTTCCCTCGACATTCCTGCATTTCCTTCCCTCCCCATTCCCTGCTTCTCCTCCCTCTGAATGCTCTGGAAATACCTGGTTCGGTCGCTTTGTGAATTATTAGAGGCATTTACCATAGGCCCTCTCATTAATTATTCACAGCTGTTTTGTTCTGGGGCTCAGATGTAATTAATGGCTCAATTAATATTTAAATATTAACTATTTTTAAAAACCCAAGACATCTCTGTTAAGCTTGTCCATTGAGAAATAAAAGGCACGGCCGGCGAGGCTTGGCCAGGGAAGTTGCAGAGCACAATGTGGAGTGGGAGACTCGTCCCTCTGCCGGCATGGATCCCTGTGGGAAGCAGTTCTGGGAGCAGGAGGCTGGGAAAGGGGAGCTGGATGGGGACAGAGCCTACAAACCTCACCAGGGAAGGCAGGGAGAGGAGAGCAGGAGCTCTGGTGTTGTTAGATCCTTGGGGAGCCACCTGTGATGCCAAAAGTGGGAATTTCTCCATGGACTTGCTGATCCAGAGATTCCTGGTCTCCCCAGGATTTCGGGTTTAAAGACCAGTGAAAGCTGGACTCGTGCTGTTGTTCCCATCACCTTCTCTTTCTCCACATCCCAACTGCCAACAGAAGGAGATGGAGGAAAATGGAACATGAAAGATGCACTGATCCAGCCCAAAACCTGGATGGCACAAACTGGGAATTCATGAGAGGTTATTCCACAGGTGGGGCTGCTGGACACCCCCCGCCTGCTCAGAACTCCGATGGGGTTCATGTTTTTGCTGCTTGGGACATTTAATTTCCAGGTGCATTGGCGAGAAACACAGAGCAATGCAGGAACTTGGAACTCTGATGGAACAGATTGAGATTGGGTTTTATTGGGAAAGATGGTATTTGGAGAAAGGCAGTATGGGAGCCTGGCTTGTGCTGAATGGGATATTCCAATTTTATTGTTTTCACTGGATTATTTGTCAAAAGAAAGGAAACTGCAAATGCAAAGTGAGTTTAATGAATTAGAATGAAGTTGATGTGGAACCAAAATAAAATGCTCAGCTGTGACTGTAATAAACCCCAACTTCACTGCCACCAACTCTGCTCACTTCCATTTGTCTGCTGGTTCCCCAGCTGAAATTCCATCGGAACGGATTTCTCCCACCAACCCCAAGTGTCAGCAAAACAACGTTTCCCCACAACAGACTCAGCCCAGGGGGAATGTTTTCGCCGCCGGGGAACAGTGCAGGAATATTTCCTTGCGCTCTGTCCCGGCCGTTTCTCATTCACTGAACGTCTCCGGGTGCCCGGCGCTGACAGCCGGAGCCGGGAACGGTGCTCGGAACAAAGAGCCACGGCCGAGACCCCTCGGCTGCTCCCTGCTCGCGGCTCTCCCGGACACGGAGCCTCCCGGGGATGAGGTTTATGCCACCGATCTGGCTTTTTGCCTCCAGTTCAGCCGGCGGTCGGGGAGGTCAGAGCCACGTCCCGCAGTCTGACCCACGGAGAGGTTCCCCACGTCCCGGCGGCGCGGGCGGGAAGCCGCCGGTTCCCTCTGACGGGAATTCGCAGCGTGGGTTTCACTCGTGCTAAATAAAGCATTCCTGGAGCCAGGTACCTCCGGGTGGTTTCCGCCAGCTCCCGCTCGCATCCTGCTCATCCCCGGGCTGATTTACAGCATCGGCCCCGGCGCAGGCGCTGCCTGGGCCCGGCTCGCCCCGGCAGGCGCAGGGCTCAGCTCCTCACCCCGACATCTACGGTAGCACAGCGGCTGAATAATGCATGGCCGGGGCTTTGTGAGGGTGCCGTAACCCGATCTGCAGCGCAGGGACACATGGACACAGCCGCAGCGGGGAAGCCGCCCGATAATGCGAGCCGCGGCCACCCGATCCGCGTCCCTCGAGCACGGGCTGGTGCCCGGCCAATGGATGTCTGCGGGGAGGAAATGAGAGCCCGGCTTCTTGGGGACCGGCTGACACCCGCTCCCCCCCGGCGGCTCTCCCGGCGCGCTGGGCGAAGGGCAGATGCTGCCGGAGCCACCCGCTGCCACCCCGCCCTTCCCGGCCCCCGGCCGCGCTCCCCTCGCTCTCCAGCTGGAGGGCAACGGGCTTCCCCCGCTGTCCTCAGCATCCCGCAGGGAATTAGGCACCCAAACCTCCACCCCACCTTGCCCCTGGGAGAGAGTTGCATTATCCATGGCCTGTCTGGCATCGCCGTGTCCTGTTCCTTCAAGGAGCTTGCCACAAACGCCAGCTCCTTTCCAAGGCTCACGGCCTTCAGCCGCATCGTTCTGGCTTTCCCTCAGAAAAGCAGGCACAGCTCCTCTGCAGCCAGCAAGGAATTCCGTGGTGCCAAGGTACACAGCAAAAAAGTCTCCACGTTTCCATTTCTTTGGGAATCTCACCTTCCATGCAGACACCCGGGACTTTCTGCTCCCCCTCTGCCTTTCCCCATGTTGCAGAGGCCTCATTCCCCTTCTGGCTCTGTGCCACCACGGCAGGGTCACAGAGTGACTCTGGGCACCGAACTGCTGTGGGCACCGTGCACGGCAAGGGCTCCAGGCCAGCCTGGGGTGCTCTCAAACCTGGCAGGGGTGGGATTATATCAGCACAGCAAGAAATGTGCGGGATGGATGGAATAACGATGGAACGAGCCCTGCTGTGGGATTGTCCCCCATCCCGCTGACCCTGGTGACGGGGCAGCAGTGGCCGTGCACGTCCCTGCCTGGCCCCGAATGCTGCTCACAGCTCACCTCCAAACCCACCAGGAGCGAGGTTCGGTGAGGTTGGAATAAAAATCAGTGCGGGTGGCTGGGAGGCGAAGAGAGGGGTCATCTCCTCCGGGAGCTGGGGGAGAGCTGGGAAGGGGTTCAGCGACAATGGTCACTGCTCCTGCCACTGGCTCCTCGCTCTGAATCCCGACCGAGCCTCGGATCCTTCTGCCAGCACTTTAACCCGGGAACCCGTGCAGAGAAAACTGGATCTGATCACTTTAACCTGGGAACCCGTGCAGGGAAAGCTGGATCTGACCATTTTAAAAACCCGGGAACCCGTGCAGGGAAAGCTGGATCTGACCACTTTCACCCAGCAACCGGTGCAGGGAAAGCGGGGGCCGGACCCAGCGCATCTGGAGGCTCCAGCCGCACGGATTTCCATCTGCCGCTGGCTCGGGGCTGCAGCGCTGCTGCCGGCGGTTTCCACCTCAGAGTAATCCCGGTGTAGAGCTATTCCTCCCCCCGCAAAGCCGACAGCCGGCAGCTGGGACGGCCCGGCCCGGGCTTGAAAAGCCGTGGTGGGGCGGGTTGGCCGCTCCCAGCGCCCACGGCCCGGCCCGGGAGCCGCCAGACGCGGCGCGGGGGCTCGGGGGGCTCGGGGGGCTCGGCCCGCGGGGTCACCGGAGCCGGCGTCAGCTGTCAGGCACAGGCACAAAGAGCCACCCTGGCTGCTGGTGGCCGCGGGGCACACGCAGACGGCGGGGCCGGGCACAGCGAGGGGGTGAGAGCGCGGCTGCGGGGATGGGTGGGAGGCGGACAAACCGCGGCTCCTGCCCCAGCCTGCGCCAACAGCGAGTCCCACTGAGTCACAGGAGGAAAAATTCCGTTTGGACACACAGCGAGGCTGGGTTGGTTGGGTTTTTTTTTTTTCCATCTGGAGGAAAAAAAATACAAAAAAATGTAAACCACACACACACCCCGATGCTTTACCCTATTTCTTCCCTAAACATTCAGTTCAGCAGCTATTTGGACGTCAGCTTTGACCTGTTTTCACCTGTCGTTGCTCATTTCAGGACTGTTTAAGAACAAAATCACCATTTTGAAGCCCCAAAACCCCCAACTCCCTCTAAATCAATACTCTCCAACATTTTCTAATAATTCCCCACTTTTTCCTCTCTTTTGCCTTGGGTTTATTGAACAGGTTTCAGTTCTGTTCAGGTGAGCTGGCTGGTGAAATCCAAGCTGAGTGAAAGCTTTGCACGACACAAGCTTCGAGAGGGAAAAAAAAAAGAAAAACGTGGCTTGAAACAGGATTTGTTGTGTTTTATTCCAATAAAAGCTCCACAATATTTTGCAAATTAAGTAGTTCTCTTCAATGTCGCTCTTTAATCAAAAGGCTCAGTAAAGCTGATTATTTATTGAGTAGGAGGAGATTTCTAATGGATTTTATTTTTCCTGCTCAGAAGGAAAAACTCCAAATCCTCCCTGCTCTTTGTGGCTCTGGAATAAAATCTTGGAAGTTGAATTGAAGGCTTCTAAGGGATGAAGGATCTCTGGTTTCCATCTCTGTTTACCACCTGGACAGCTCGTCCTCGGCAGGTGACAGCAAAGGCTGAGGTGAGAAAGAAAATACACCCAGAATGGGGTCCTGGGGACTGCCCTGGTGGGGCTGGGGACAGTGGGGGGGATTTTCCGGAGGGGTCCCGCATGGGGTGACACTGTGGCTTTGGTCCCCCTCCTCGCCACTCGTGGCCGCCTCTCAAGAGCGGTCCCAGGGACACAAGTGACACTGCTCCCACACTCACCTGCCTTTCCCCCGCTTGTACTTGGGGTTTTGGTTCTTGACCATCATCTCTGCAGGGCGACATCAGCCTTGGCATTGATTGTCCCTCTTCGGTCCCATCAAGCTTCACACAGTGTCCCCAGGGGTCTGGGGACAGGGGCTCGCCTGCGGGCAAACGAGGGGTTAACGCAAGGGCTGTGTGGAGGGACGAGGAAACAGGGGTGGCTTCGGGGACATTTGGGAAACGTCCTGAAGGAACAATTTTGGTGGGGTCACGCCCTTGCAGAGGTTGGATGGTTCCAAAGGTGCGAGTTCTCATGGCTGGGAGAGAGGAGGAGGAAGATGAGGAGGAGAGGAGGAGGAGCGGCGGGGCCGGGCTGGGTCCTTGCAGGGAGGATTCCCAGGACACCCCTCATTGTCCACACGCTGTTCCCAGCTGCTGCCCGGCCCATCTCCGTAACGGGAGCTGACACGGCTCCTGCGGGGAGACGTGGGAGTGAAACCCCTCCCTGAAAGCCCCTAATTGGAGTTAACTTTTGCCCTGGGAGCGACTCCATTACCAGGGAACCCCGCGGAGGGGCCGCGGTGAATTGGGGTTTGATGGGGCCAGACAAAAGTCGCTTTCCAAGGCTCCCCTCAGCTCCACACCAGACTTTCTCCTGCCCTTTCCCCTCCCACCTCCTCTCCCGATCAGCTGCTCTCTGACTGGTAAAATGTTTACACTCCGTGCAGGTCCAGAAATCAATTAGAGACACATTTAGCTGACATATGGCTTCTCCAAAGCCACGGCCCTGGCTGATCCAGCCAGGGGGAATGAAGGAGCTGGCCTGGAGACCCCGTGTCCCACCCTTATGGACACCAACCCTTTTTAACGACCCTTTAAACCAGTGCTGCTCCAGGGCTAGGGCCCAGAGCCATTATTCCCTGACATTTATGACCAGAACTCGCCGGCTGCTCCGTCCCTGGTTTTACCCATCAGGAAACTGGTAATTCCTCTCTTCCCCAAACATCAGCTGGGTTGGGAGATCTCAGTCTGCCGGGTCTGGAAAGGGCAGCAAACACAGGGATCAGGGAAAGGGAGGGAAGGAGTGACTTTGGCGTTGCTTTGGTGGCTCCTTTTCCCATTGCTCCACTTTTCCTTCCCGTGGACAAGACCCAGCAGCCCCCAGAGCTGGTCCTCACCTGCCCAGGTGGCCACAGAGCCATGGGAGCAGGAAACCGCTCCAGAAGGATTCCAGCTAAAGCCAACCTCTGCCCAATGATGGAGAGGAAAAGTCCTTCAAACACTGAATTGGTGCCCTGCGGAGGATCTCCCTCTCTGTGCCCACCTGCCAGATCAGCTGACGACATTCCAGAAAGGATCCCTACAATGCTTTCACAGGCTGCCCACGGCAGGTGATGGAAGAGGATGGGTGCTCAGCTGTGAGAACAGAGAGGGAAGAGCTGGGTGCATGGGGATGATGGCCAGGGAAGGTGGGAACAGGCAGATCAAGGGGACAGCGGCACCCTTGGCCACCACGCTGCCCACTGGGTTTGATGTAAAGCCTAAGTCTTAAACACGGAACTCTGCACCACAAACAGTGCAGTTGCACCAAGACATTTCTGAGCCATCCAGGATCCAGGGGGAGAGATTTTTCCCATCCCAGGAAGTGCCCAAGGCCAGGCTGGACGGGGCTTGGAACAACCTGGGATGGTGGAAGGTGGGAGCCATGGCAGGGGTGGGATGGGATGGGATGGGATGGGATGGGATGGGATGGGATGGGATGGGATGGGATGAGGTGGGGTGAGCTTTAAGGTCCCTCCCAACTCAACACATCCCATGATTTTACCACTGGCCAAGCACAAACCCTAGGATGCAACAGCCTGGTCCCAAACCCACCCTGTCCATGAGGATTTCCCTCTGGAGACACAGCCAGCAGCAGAACACCCGTGTTCCCTCCAGCACTTCCCGGGAACGCCAGGGTGGGGTTTGTATCCTCACCGAAAGAGTCCCGCGTGTGGAAACACCGGGCTCCTTCACGTCCTGGGCTGAGCGCAGCCCCTCCGTGTGCCGGGGAGGGGAACGCGGCTCCGGGGCCGCAGCGCTGCCGCATCGCCCCATCTAGTGGCAGTGGGCGGCCGGAGGGACCTTCTGCGGCCCATTAAGGCGCAGGGATCAATGAACGGCTGCCCCTCGCTGGGTATTTTTAGTGTGCAAATGTTGCAGGCTGTAATCCATCTCCCCCGCTCGGGGCTGAGCGCGGCTCCATTTCCTCCCAGCATGACGAGGATGCCGCAGCAGCCAGACTGACGAGAGCCTGGTTGGAATTATTACACCAGGAACCACATGGATGGGGCTGCGTGGAGAGCCGGGGGCTCTGCTGGTTCCAGTAAAGGTACAACGGTTTAAGTGGAAATGACTGGTATTGATCCTGGCAGGCAGAGACCAGCAGAAGTAAAAATAAGCTGCTCTCAATTAACCCGCATTGATCTGAATTAAAAGAAAAATGGATCAGCCCTAAATAACACACCAAGCTCTGCAGGCAGGGAGGCTGGTGCTGGGTGGCTTTCTAGCAGAAGCAGGTGTTGGGGACGGGAAGGAAAGGCCTGGCTTCGAGGTGCAGCTCCAGTTAGGACAGCAGCAGCACAAATGGGACGTTCCTCAGGTGTCTCCCACCTCTCCCTTGCTGTGCAGGTACAGAGGGCTCTTTGTCCAGAAGCCCACCAGGAGCGTGTCCCAGAGCAGCACCAAGGGCAGGAGGCTGGGGAAGAGCCACGGGGGATGGTTGGGAGTTACTGGGCCCTGGTGCAAATCCTCTGCACTGGCCAACAGAGCAGGACACGGACAGAAGCAGGAGAAGAGCAGCAGAGCTTCATTCGCAGACCAAAGGGGAACTTTTGAAGTGAAAATGGTGGAGAAACACAAGAAAAGACGAGCCCAAGTTCTGCTCCTTCTCTCAGGATGGTGCTGAGAGTCAGTGCCAAAAAGTCCCATGTCCCGGCTGGTCCTTCCCAGTCCCCCCCAGCTGCCCCAGCTGGCCTGACTGCCAGGGGTGACCCAGCTCTCCGGGACTGTGCTGGATCCTTCCTCCTCTGCTCCAGGATCTCAGGCTCCGTGTCAAGGCTAAAAGCTCATTTGCATCGGACTAATCGGCAGAGCTGACACAGGAGCTGTGAAAGACGACATTATCTTCCCCTGCGGGATTGATAACACACTGCACAACTCCTGGGGGGCCCCGGGCTGCCAGCAGGCACCGTCCCTGCTCCTCCATCGGGAACAGGCAGGAAGGGAGCGAGGATGCAGGCGAGACTCCGGGAACAGGGGAATTCTGCACTGCACCTCCCTGCTCCGGGCCGGAGCCTGGCTGCAGCTGGAACCCTCCTGCTTTTGCGGTGTGCCTGGGGAAGGAACGGGAGGAGCCGCTGCAGGGAGCAGATCCCGGTGGGAAATGGTGCAGAGGCTTCTTCACTCGAGGCTGTTGTCCCGGAACCCTCTCACTCATCTCCCACATCACCTCCCGAGAAGCACAAACAGTGCTCAGCTCTAATTCTCCAAAGGTTTTCCTCAGCCGGCGCAGAGGAGAAAGATCCTTGTCCCTGTCCCTGTCCCCCTCAGCACCCTCTGCTCCACACCCCCAAATTTTCCAGTGCTGGGAGGTCCTGCAGCAGCCTCTCCCGCTCCTGTTCTCTCCCCGCTCACTAAGCCGAGTTTAACTCCATCTCCTGCCCCATCAGCTCCCTCAGAACGGCCCCTCAGCAGTCCCAGGGATGCGATCAATGCGCGCCCCTCCCCGGGCCGTTTGTCACTGACTGAACCCAGGTACGGAGTCCCTGCCTTGCTGCTCTGCCGGAGCTGTCACTCAGCTGTCACCCCCCGATGAACCGCCAGCCACGAGCGTAAAAACAAGAAAGTTTCGTGTTTAGTAAGAAATATAAACTTAAAATCCTTGCTTCTCGTTAGTAAGGAATGTGTAAATAGCTAGTAAGAAATATAAGCTGGAAAAAGTCAGGAGATAGAGAAAAAATATCTAGGAAAAAAAAAAATGGTGTGGGCAAAAGAGACGAGCAGAGAGGAGACACATTGTGTGCTTAAATCAGAGAATCGTGGAATGGTCGGGGTTGGAAAGGACCTTAAAGACCCCTAAAATCATCCCTACCTCCCATGGGCTGGGACACCTTCCACTACCCCAGGCTGCTCCAAGCCCTGCCCAACCTGGCCTTGGACACTGCCAGGGATGGGGCACAGGCAAGGTGCTCCTGCACAGAGAGAGAAACAGCCTTCGGAGGGCAGGAGGAGAAATCCTGGATCCAAAGAGCAGCCAGGAGCCCTGAGGTTACCCAGGCTGGGAAACTGAGGCACGGAGAAGGAGCTGCAGAGAAGGAAGGCGCAGAGGAACCGGAACGTATTCCCTGGAGCTCCCAGCTCCTGGTGTCAGGCTGAGCTCTGGGACAGACCTGTTAATGGGCACTAATGAGCCCTAATGAACCCTCGGAGCGAGCGGAGCCACTCCCCCGGGAAGGCGGGAGAGGGGTTTGTGGTGAGGGGAAAAGCTGGCATCGCCCCAGGGATGGATCCGTGTGCCAAGGCTCTGCCCGGGGGAGGGGGAGCGTCTGCAATCCCGGCTTTCCTCAGCAGGATTCCCGACTGGAGAACAACACAGCCTCGGGCATTAAAGAGGGAGAAACGATGGGGTGAGGTCCGGAGAGCACCCGGACTCTGCAGGAGGGACACTTGGATGTGCTGACATTCCAAAATGATCGGGGTTTTTTTCCCCCTGAGGTTAAAACACTCATTCTTCCCCTCCCCAAGTTCCCCTGCTTCCCTGGAATCTCCAATCAATCCACTCATCTTCTCCCGCCACCTCTTTTTGATTCACTTTAGGCACAGATCTTCTAATTTCACCAAGGGATGCTGAACTCAGCTCGTGGAGAGATCCAGACCCAGCTTAAGGTGAGCATCCACCTGCCCAGCCTGGCTGTGCCTCTGAGCCCTTCCCGTGCTCCAGGAGGTTTGGTGCTCACTGCCTGGGGCTTTTTGGCCTGTACTGTTCTCCTCCTTCCTCTTCTTCCTTTGCTTTTCCTTGCCGTTCCCAAAAAACTCCACACGCCCCTGCCATGTAACCTTCCCAGTCCCACAGTGTCCCTGGCACAGCGATTATGCCAAAAACCGAACCACGGCCCAGCCCTGGGCTCACCGAAGGAGTCAAACCTTAAATTCCCTCAGTAAGACCCCCTGAAGAGACAATTCTCCTGTGCAGGCAACATCCCCTGGTGAATTCATGGAATCATGGAATCATTTACACAGCAAAACCCCTCTCAGATCACCCAATCCAACCATTCCCCAGCACTGCCAAGGCCACCACTAACCCCTGCTCTCAAGTGCCACATCTACATCCCTGCAGGGATGGGCACTCCAAACCTCCTTGGGCAGCCCCTGCCAAGGCCTGGCCACCCTTTCCATGGGGAAACTCCTGCTGATGCCCACCCTGAGCCTCCCCTGGCCCAGCCTGAGGCCGTTCCCTCTCTCCTGTCCCTGTTCCCGACCCCCCCGGCTGCCCCCTCCTGTCAGGGACTTGTGCAGAGCCACAAGGTCCCCCCTGAGCCTCCTTTGCTCCAGGCTGATCCACCAGGGAATCACTGTTCCTGGGAGCAGGGGCTGCTGGGGAGCTCCCACCCCCCGCTCCGAGGCAAACTGGACCCCGGTGCCTTTCCCAGCTCCCAGTGACACGGCCAAGCAACCCAAACCCTCCCCTGGGCACACAGACACCCCACACCTCCCAGCACCTTGGCCACGGCCAGAGGACACAAAGCACCCCTGGCCCACCCAAGGTGGAGCCCCGGGGCAGTGAAGGACCTCCTGAGAGCAGCACGAAGCTGCTGCTCCACACCCGACTCCATTTCCGGGCAGTGCCCACACCAAGTTCTGGGATCTATGGGTTGCAAAGAGACACAGAGTCTCACTCACGTCCTGGCACCTCACTCACATTGATTTCAGATCCGAGCTGGGTGCCAGCAGCGGAGCAGGAGGGAGCCCAACCTCCCGGCTTCGGGATGAATCGCTGCCGCTTCCCCAAATCGCTGCTGCCTCCCCAGCCAGTCTGCGTCTATTCCAGGCACTCCTTCTGTTACCAGACAGAGGTTAAATGCTGGGAAAAGGGTGGCCTGAGGGCCTGGGTGTAGGAACAGGCCTGTTCTCTTGGGCACGGAGGATAGATGGAGAGCAAGGCGAGAAGCAAGTTGCCGCTGCTCTGCAGTTTCCTTCTGTCAGTAAAATGGGGAGAAGGATTTCCCAGGGAAATTCACCTGCTGGGCACCCAAACTCGTGTGTGAATTTGCATCTTTCCCTTCTGCAGCTGAGTGTCAGGAAAAGCCAGCAGTGCAACCGAGCAGCAGTGGATGTCCATTCCCAGAACTTCCAGGGGCCAGCGCTGCCCCATCCAGGGCTCGGAGAGCAGGACCCCCCTGGCCCCACTCTGCTGCCTCAGGTTGGGTTCCTCAGCTGGGTTCGGAGCCTTTTTTTTCCTTTTTGCTTTTGGACAGCACATTTATTAGGGAAGCCCTTTAATTTTTCCGTTTTGGAAGAACCCCAAATGGGCTTCCCGGCAAAACTAATGCACAGGCACCGGGCATTAAGCACTGAGTGATCCTGGAAGTACAGACCTGCTGTCTCTACAGGCAGCAATAAACTTTTCAGCACAATGTTGTAACCTCAACTCTTCCTCCTTTAATGGCCTTTCTCCGTGCCATTAACATCCCTGCAGAACTTCCCGGGCGTGCCATGAGCAGGTCTTGGGAGTCAGGGCTCAGGTGCAGCCCTTTCTCCAGGTTCCTTGGGTTGGGAATGCTGCCTGCAGGGTAAACACACGTGGAAACCCTGGCCAGGCCTTTATTCGTCATCCAAGGCCAGGCTGGATGGAGCTCTGAGCAGCCTGGGGTAGTGGAAGGTGCCCCTGCCCATCGGGGGTTGGAATGGGATGAGTTTTAAGGTCCCTTCCAGCCCAAACCGTTCCATGGTTCTGTGGCTTGAGGGATGCCTTGTGCCAGAGTGGGAGCAGAGGAAGAGGATGACAAAATCCTCCAGGGGTTTGTCTGGGGCCAGAGATGTGGAAGGGTGGTGGAAGTTCAGGAACGAGAGCAGGTCTTGCTCAGCTGATGGCCACAGGTTGTCCAGGAGGGACCAAAGTGCAGGAGCCTGGCAAGGAGCAGGATTTGGGAATGCAGTGGTTGTCCTGTGACACCTCTCACGGCAGCACTGGGGAAGGAGGACTCGCTTCCAGTAAGAGGATGAAGAGAGGGTCTGGAAAACCAACCACAGAGGTGTGGGAACAGTCCCAGGGAAGAGCCAACTCAGTTCCCTGTCCTGCCTTCCTGCTGCTCTGCCCTGGTGGCTCAGACAGTTACAGAGGCAAATCCAGGGCTCTGGAGAGCTCCGAGCTGAGCCAGCTCCCTCCAGGCAATTAAAAAGCACTAAAGCTTGGCATGGAGACCCAGCCAGCAGCAGAACGTGGTGTAAATTGATGTGGGAGGAAGAGGAACTCCTTCCACTCAGCATCCCGAATTCCCGCCCCTCAGTATCCCAAATTTCTGCCACTCAGCATCCCGAGCACCCTCAGCTGCGAAGGGGCCGGGGCTGGGCCAGCTCTACCCCCTCTACGTTGCCC